>NW_021636085.1:1200000-1798710 GCF_004799145.2 Neltuma alba
ATCTTTATACTCTAGGGACATTGCCTGACTCTTATACTTTCTAACTTCTCTTATCTCTTAACCATTCATTCCTATGGTCATACATTGGTCATCATAAATTGACCACATTACATAGAACACATAAATCATTCAAACACCTCTGCTGTATGGTATTCCAGTCAGACTAACATCAATCACCTAAGGCCTAGGTTGCTACTCTACTTTTATACTAGGGCAAGACTTGTACCCTTTCCTGGCTCAGCTTACTTAGCTCAAACCATTCCTTTCCCAAGAGGGAGTCTCTTATCCTTAAATTGTGGTTGCCTATCTCTCAGGGTACTTTCTATTATCATCTCATTATTATCCCTTTTACCCTGTGACTCACTAGGGATTTACTATAATCTCTTGACATTTCCCATTACATAATGTCCTAGGTGACATCACTTCAACCTCTTAGCCTTAGTTGGATCAATCCTAGTAACCTGTTACTTACTTAGATAGGGGTTTCTCTCATACCGGGCTTACCTAAACCTTTACTTACCTTTGCCTGAACCAATACTATGTTTAAACCTTTGCTAGAATCTTTGCTTATAACAAACTTACCACATAAACAGAGCATGTTACAGTGAGTCAGAACTTTGCTCTGATACCAAAATGAAACATCCTTCTATTCACCCCCTTTAGTATGCTTTCAAAAGTATTACGGTTTAAGCGGATCATGTTGCAAGCCCGTATATTAAAAATTTGCATTTAAGTCCTTAGGTTACTATTCATTGTCAATTTCATATTTTTAATCCAATTTTGAAAATTCATAACTAATCATAAAAAATTGTATTGAGTTAATTCTAGTTCTATTTAAAGCTCTTTCAATTCTCTACAAGGAAAAAATATAAATCTGAGCTTAATCCTTCTCAATTCGAATAGTTAATTCGTGAAAGTTTACTATTTAAATTGGTAAAAACTATACTTTTCCAGTTTTTCTATCCTAAATTTGAACATTCATATCTCTTAGCACCCACATCCATTTTAATTGATCTACCATTCATTTTAAAGCTCAAGATGTGCTCTAATTTCTCACCAAATTTCATGGGCAGATTCAATCATTTGCCTCACTTCCCTTCCATCACAAATTTGTAGCTTATTTAGGGATAATTTATCCCCTTACTTGCATTAACAATGCATCATTAATGTTACGATTCTATCCTTGCATTAGCCTTTTCCATATATCATCATAGCCAATTATATATGTCATCATCATCATTTAACATTACATAACATTAAGAGGCATACTCATACATACATTATCATAAAAATCACATTAAATACATAAGCATAACTCCTCTTTCTTTGTTCATGCATTCTTCTTCGCTTGTGCATCATACCTATTAGAGTTGGTTAAGAGAGGGTGACATTTAGAGAAATCCCAAATATCAAAAATTACCCATATGTATGCAAGGCAAATGCTAAGTGTATGACATGCTTGGTTTCATGCTTTCATGCTTATAAAATGACATGTTCTAAATCTTAATGTTTTATTCACACATGGCTATGGAATAAACAAGAAACAAAGAAACATTCAATCTTTTATGTTCTAAATCATCATCAAGCCACATCAACACACAAGCATACATCTTAAGCACACAATAAAGGTAAGTTTACTACCTTGTATCTTTAAGCTTTTTCTTTGCTTTCTCTTGCTTCCTTTGCTTCCAATCATTTAGGTTGCTTGCTCAACCTTTTCTATTCATCTTTCTTGATGTCTCATGACCCTAAATATATTAGCACACAATGTCATTCATTCATTAGAGCCATGGTCACAATCAATATCAACACTTTGCAGCCATATTGACTTCTAACTTTTGAGGTTGATTTTCAATCTTTCTAAAATTAATTCCACATGCTATTTCCACATAATTTTGCATGTAGAATTGATTTTTATACTCAAAATTACCAAAATCAAAATCCTCCATACTCGAACTAGTTTGGCCAAATTGCTTAGGGTTTAGGGTTCAAATTCTATTTTCAATTTTAATACTTTCAAACACATTTTCTCCACATAATCCTACATGGTTTTTCATTCTAACTCATTGGAAGCATCAAAACCATCAAAATCCAACCCTAGCATCAAGAAGACATAGTGGCTGAAACATACCACTAGTTAGGGGAAGTTGATTTAAATCAATTTCCATCACACAACCACTTGATTCTCATTCCTTTTAAGCCTTTAAATATTATTCTAACATCAATCAATCTGTAATGACCCAGAAATTTGAAAATTCTTAAGATCTTTAGTACTCATTAATTGATCAAGTAATTTTTTTTTTAAAAGGTATGATTTAAATTTTATAACAATGGGTATAGTTGAAAGTAAGCCCATCTTCAAAGAAAGAAAAAAAAACATAAAAAAACAGAGATAAGAAAAATAATAATTGTAATAATCTTGATAATGTAATTATAAGTTAATTAATTCTTTTATCATTTATTGTGGTCTAGTGATCAAGAAAAAATCGGGGGCTAGGTAGCAGTGGAGGTTGTTGAGTATGCATTTGCTTCAAATCTTGGGTTTGCTAAAAAGGGGAATTTTATTATTGTTTTCCAAATTAAATTACAACATTTCCCTTAAAAAAAATGAAAATGAAGATTTAAGTTTAAATGAGATTTTATTTTATTTTATTTATTTATTTTTCTGCCACTGCCTATGAGGGCATCGCGTGGGGGTGAAAAAAAAAGGGGGGAGAAAGCTCCGGAAGTGAAAAAAAAACCTCAAATCCCTAACCCCATCTTGTGATTCCATCGCTCCTTCCACTGCCTTCCCCTATCCGTGCGTTCGTCGACGGCGTGTGTGCTGTGGGTGTGCCGGTAATGCTGAGCTCTGCGTTGCTTCCTTCAAAGCTTGGTCATTCTATTTTTTCCTTTGCTCTTCGGTGCCTTGGTAGCTTAGAAAGGATTGAGCTTCATTCCCGTTTTCCTCTTCCATCTTAGTTGCTACTATTAGGGATTTAGGTAAGCTCAAATCCCTTTTTTTTTTTATCTTGAGTAGCAGTGTATTTGAGAGAAGTTTTCCCTGTTCTTCTCTCCCCTGTTTTTGCTGCTGCTGTTGTGGGGAGTGGATTGGAGATAATTTACTTCTGTTGTATTTAATCTTTTACTCTGATGAATGGGAGTGTGTGGAATTGTATTGAGATTATATATATATATATTCAGTTGGCGCTGATGTACGGTTTGGCCCGGGGGGTATTGCGTTGAGCTTTGATGAATTTTGGTTTAATGGATTTGATGAGTTTATTTGAATGTGGGTGCCGAAACATATGTGTGTGTTAATTAGCGCTTCACTGTTGCCAACTTGTGGATTAAGAGGTTTGGTTGTTGAGTTATGTTGAATGCCTATAAGGTGTTTGACGAACTGTGTGAATGAAGAATGAGACTTGGAGATTTTGTTTGGTTTAGACATGAGGGGATGAAGTATTTGGATATGTTTATATTAATATTGTGATGATTGCAAAAGTAGAACTTTGGAATCTAGTTACTTATGTTAATAATGTTGAGAAATTAACTTGTGTAGCTTCATGTTGTATTTAGGGTGTTGTAGTTGCTTGTCTAGGAGTAGAACGCGATAATGAAGATGTTGTAACTAGTTATTTGGACGCTCAAGAGCTATATGGTTGTTGATTTTTATAGCCTGATATTTATTATGTGAGTTGAGCTAAGATGTGCTTGGAATAGCTGTGCAATCTTGTAGAAGAATTTAATTAAACTAAGATTAATGGATATTTGCAAATTGATTTATGGAATGGTGTAACAAAGGAGTTGGTTTATTGTGCAGTATTATTGAGCTGAATTAGAAAACGTTTTTTTGAAAGGTTGATATGATATCCATATATGAAACTCCACAGAAATTTAAATAAAATCCCTTGAACGTTGGCATTGAGTGAAATATTTATATACATAAGCTCATTTTTATTTATTGAGACTTACTGAAGAAGAATAATCAACTAAAATTTCATTGAATAAATTGTTAAGAAAAATTCTTTTGGTTCTGTGACACCAGGAGATTTAGGAGTAAGCACATTACAGAATTGTATAAACGAAAGTAAGTAGTATGATTGAGATAAGTAGCTGTTTAGTGAATAGTGCTTCATGATAATTTTTATAAATGATATGTTTTTCAATGTCATATTTGTTTATATCATCAATATTTTTGTTTTAAATATTATTTGATTGAAAACAGATTTGTTGGAACTATAACATTTGTTTATTGATATTTGTATGCCCGGACGAAATAATGCTTTTGAATAATGATATATATCTTAAAAATGTCCCTGTATGAACTTATACTGTTTGAAAAGAATCCTTCCTCAGTGACTAACGGAATTTGAAAGAAAGTTTTGAAAATGTTATTTGAAAACTTTCATGCTGGGATCATTTGTTATAAAATATTCTTTCTTTATAAGATTTCATTATGGGATATAGATATCTTTCGTTTAATGGTATATTGATCCCATGCATGCTTGAAAAATGTTTTTTTTCCTGAGGACTGAATACAGAACGCTGGTTGCTAACAGCAGTACTGTTAGCTCTTGGTGCACCATGGTTAATATCGAGCTCGCTTGTTATTCGTGGCTTCAGCTGCGCTTGTTATTCGTGGGCATTGTTCTCACGCTTGTAATTCGTGGCTCCGGCTGCGCTTGTATTTGTTGCTTCGATCGCGCTTGTGATGGTGCGCCATGGTTAACATCGAGCTCGCTTGATATTCGTGGGCATCGTTCCCGTGCTTGAATTCGTGGCTCCAGCCACGCCTGTTGGTTACTTACCCTCGTGGACTGTGTGTCCACGCTTGTTACTCGTTCTGTTGAAGTCCTCAACTGAAAAGAGTTTTTGACACTATTTCGTGATTTGAATTTATAAATAAATTTTTTTTATATCAAAACCTCTTTATATATTTTATTTTATGTTTTCATGGCTTATTATGAATTTAAAAGCAATGGTAAATTATTTATTTTACATGATTATATTGCATAATTTGTTCTTGTAGCACTTCTTTTACCTTATTTTTATTAATGGGAACTATTGAGTCCTTGTACCTCCCATTGAATAGCAAAGACACTCATTATTAATCAAAGCTTGTAGATACGTTTCCGAATATCTTTTAATGATGTAAATCTAAGTGTACATTTAAAAACAAAGGGAAAAAAAAATTACTATTTTGACAATAAGAAATACATATATATATATGAACTAGAAATAACGGATGAACCTTTAAGATTTTTTGTAATTTTTAGGGCAAGCATTTGTTTGTATGTCTTGAAGGCTTTAAGAATGTGAGTTCTCATATTCCGTGCCGGTCACCCTTTAATTTTCGGGGCGTGACACAATCATTTCCCTTACCTAAATAGATTTGGATAGTATCTCCACTTAGGGTTTCAAGCTTTCAAAATCTATCAAAACCATGGCTAAGCTCAACAAGACAAATAGCAAGATAAACTACACTAAAAACCATAACTATACCTTATCTTGGAGCTTGATCTTACATGGAACCTCATGATCTTCTTCTTCTTCCTTCTCTCTTGGTGAATTTGGCCTCCTCCCTCTATTTCTCTCTTTGGCTGAAACTCTATACAAATGGGAAGGGAGGGGTATTTAAAATAACAAAATTACCATTTACCTTTATTATAACACATGTCATTTGCTTAAACCACCCTCCATATGATCTTGTCAAGTGTCCATCAAAGATGACAAGTGTCTTAGCCTCTAGAAACATTAATCCCCATGTGATCTGGCTTAGTTCATAAGACAACTTGCACATGTCTCTCTTCATGCCATATGTTAAGCCTCTTAGTGCCTAAGCCTTCTTGCAATTTAAGCCAACAGAAGAGCTTCCATATGGCACCATCTAATAGGAGAAGAGAGAAAATAACTAGCCCTATTGATAGGCTAGCCAACCTCACTGAGTCATGCAGTAGAGATTTCACTGTATCAGGTAGACAGAAAGCTGTCTAAAACTTACCGGTACTATGTTCTGATTTATTTACTGTCCATAAACATCTTCTGGTAACTCATAAGATGACTCAGCATCTTCATAAATGTGTTTTGACAACTTAGTGTGCTAACTCAGCACCCTTATAACTGCCTTTAGATATTTTCTTTGATTTTGTCTCCTATTTAAGGGACAATAATTATTTAATATTTGACTGGAGCATTTTATTCAATCCAGAGCTCCAAAAATTTATTCATCTATACCATAAACTTCATTTAATTTTGAAAAAAATTCTCTGAATATTCTCATACCATAACTCGGCCCTTAGGTATTTCTTTTTGAATTTCCCATAAAATGCCCCTAATTGGCATAATTAGGCTTTAAATATTTTTAAAGCCAATCTTGTCATCTTTTGGGAATCAAACCAATGTTATAAACTCACATAATTCTTCAAATAATTAATTCCTATTTGTACTTAATTTTCTGAGGCCTCCCCATGGCTCAAATAATTAAATATAGTTGTATATCTCAAAATGAGTCATAATCTTAGAAATTCCATTAAAGTCATCTCAAGGGTATTTTCATTATTTTTCTTCTTGAAAACGCCTTTAAACACTATTTCTCATTCTCTGAAATTTTTCTAGAATTTTCAGGCCTACTTTCCTTCATTAACTTTTTCGGCTCGAAATGTTTCAACTTTGCGATTTGGTCCCTACTTAAACTTGACCTCAGGAATCATCTCACTGATATTCTTAGCACAACCTTTGACCTTTATCATCTCAATATCCCATACTCGACCCTCTAGACTTCATCGGAATCTTTATCTTCCTCATTTCGTGGTCCTAGAAAACCTTCACTTTGGAATTTGGTCTTTAAGAATCTTTCTATCCTTTCAGAAAACTTCTGGGATTTCTGCCCAAAAAGGTTTGGTAGCCTGCCCATTTTAGGTTATTTCTTGTACTTCTAGACCCGAAATTCAGGATGTTACATAAACCACTCACCAATTTGATTAGTCCACATCCTCTCGTCTTTCAAGACTATGTGCTCTCCTCCCCAAAACAACCATATGATTGATCATCGTCTTTTAGGGCTAGTGTAACATCCTACTTTTTATTCCTAGGATTATGGTATGTTTAGAAAGAAAATTATTTTGTGGTGAATAAAATTTTGCTATATAACTATTAAATAAATAAAAATTGCAAAAAAATTATTTATAGGAATAATAAAGATGATCATATAATAAAAATAACAGCAGAAATGGAAATGAAAAGATAAATAAAATAATAATAATAATAATGTTTAGAAAATTATAAGACAAAAAGGTAAGGGAAAATGAAACAAAAAAGAGCCTACCCCCATTCAAAAATATATAATATATAGTGTTTCTGTAGAATCCTCAAAGTGAGGTTTTAAGCTGCCTCAGAATTTGTGATTTTCCCAAAGTTCATAGAGGTATGATAACTCATTATTTTGAATATCTTGAAAAAATATTTTGAGTAATTTTTGGAGAGTTATTAACAGGATTTTGGATGATTTAAAAGAGATTTGAAAAGAAATTAATTATTGTGAATATTATTTGGGGGATTTTATTATAAATATCTTAGTTTAAAATAAATAAAAACAATTAATTCTAGGTTTAAGATTTAGTTGATTTTATCTTATCTTATCTTATTTCAATTATAAGTTATTCCCTTTTTTCTTTTATTTATGGGTTAAGGTGCAATTTTAACAACAAAGTTTTCCCGAAAGAGCACTGGGTACCATAAAGTTTATTTGGGTGCAAAAATATACATGAAGTTGTCAAAAGGGAGCATCTGGCACCATGCCGTTAATGTCTATCAGTTTGCCGTTAGAGGGGCCCACAAAGTCAGTTTTAAGGTGCATTTTTAACAACAAAGTTTGCATCAAGGGGCATTAGGCACCATGAAATTTATTTGGGTGTAAAAATATACATGAACTTTGTAAAAGGAAAAAATAACAAAATTCTTCAACCTCCATAAACATCCATTAATTTTATTCTTTTTGGTCTCACCAAATGCTATATTTTCTCTCTGTAAATTTTCACTTCCAAGCCGATCCATCTTTCTCTCATCATAGTCAATACGC
This sequence comes from Neltuma alba, assembly GCF_004799145.2. NCBI lineage: Eukaryota > Viridiplantae > Streptophyta > Magnoliopsida > Fabales > Fabaceae > Neltuma > Neltuma alba. The sequence goes on from NW_021636085.1 coordinate 1,208,060, forward strand.
ACACTCTCTCTGTCATGTTGTTTTCTGAGCCTCCAAGCCTTTTATATGTATTTAAGCAAAACACATCTTTCCCTTCTAGGATATGAGGTTCATTCCTTGCACCCGAGTACTACCTCCAGTCCTTAATATACGATCCAATGGACTAATTTGAGGAGATTAAAATAAATAAATAAATTACTTTAAAATATTATATTTATTGTTTTTTCTCCAAATTAATTTTCTTGGCTTGTAAACTAATATATAATTTAATGATGCATATAAATATTTTAGAGAGATCATGTACTATATGCTATTGCGTCAAATAAATAAATAATATAATATTTAAAGTAATTTATTTATTTATTTTAATCTCCTCAAATTAGTCCATTGGATCGTATATTAAGGACTGGAGGTAGTACTCAGGTGCAAGGAATGAACCTCATATCCTAGAAGGGAAAGATGTGTTTTGCTTAAATACATATAAAAGGCTTGGAGGCTCAGAAAACAACATGACAGAGAGAGTGTGCGTATTGACTATGATGAGAGAAAGATGGATCGACTTGGAAGTGAAAATTTACAGAGAGAAAATATAGCATTTGGTGAGACCAAAAAGAATAAAATTAATGGATGTTTATGGAGGTTGAAGAATTTTGTTATTTTTTTCCTTTTACAAAGTTCATGTATATTTTTACACCCAAATAAATTTCATGGTGCCTAATGCCCCTTGATGCAAACTTTGTTGTTAAAAATGCACCTTAAAACTGACTTTGTGGGCCCCTCTAACGGCAAACTGACGGACATTAACGGCATGGTGCCAGATGCTCCCTTTTGACAACTTCATGTATATTTTTGCACCCAAATAAACTTTATGGTGCCTAGTGCTCTTTCGGGAAAACTTTGTTGTTAAAATTGCACCTTAACCCTTTAATTTACTAGCTTGAAACATTTATTTGAATGAAAAAACCAATCCCTTTGACAATGGATTTACACTAGTGACTTCTAAGCTCAAGCCATTTGTGCCTATCCATCTAATTCATCAAAAACAGAAAAAACCCTTTGGTTTTTCATACACATACCTGATATGAGAAGAAGGAGAAGGAATGCTCGAGTAATAGCAAATATATTGATACTCTTCATGATTTTGAATTCTTGATTTCCTCACTTTTAGTTTTTGTTGTACGTTTATGACCGTGTTGGGTTGTATTTATAATGCTTTGTGTTGGACCTTTAATGATGGGCATCCCAATATTAATTGCTTATTTAACAAGTTCATTGTATCTCTATGAGTTCAATGTACCTATACTACAGTTTCAAAAGCATTCATGTGTGGAAGGAAAAAATAAATAGCCAAAACTTTTCAATAAATGCATTTATTTGGTTGATTTATGAATGCCATAATTAGAATCCTTGAGTTTAATGTATCCGCAGGTACTGGAAAATTGTATAAGATAATAATGCTTTCACTACTCAGATGTTGAAGCTCACAGTAAAAAGGGTACTCTAAAAAACCGAGGACATTTTTTTTTCAAAAATATATTGTATATTTTTTTAATTAATGCAAATTAGTTATCTAGCTCCCCTGTTTTGAAAAGAACATAAGTTGCCTGAAATCACAAGGGTCTTTACCCCACATCTAGCTCTTTAGACTTCAGCAAAGTAAATGTCTAAAAGGTCTTGGATATAGTTAAGTTGTGATACTGCAGAGTACCACTCTGTTCCTTATTATAGGTCACTTGTATCCCAAAAATTTGTTTCAAAATATAAGTCACTTGTAGTATAATTAATGATCTTTTTCCAATTTTATCCCTATTAATTTAATAAAAAAATAATTAATCTCCCTCTCCATCTCTCTCTCAACTTTTCATTTCCTATGCAATCCATCCCCCCCTCTCTTTCTTTCTTTCAACTTTTAATAAGAGTAAATATGAAAAAAAAAACTGGTTAATTTAATGTATTTCTTGGTTTACGGGTTTGGGATACAAGTGACTTATAATAAGAAACAGAGTCGTAGTCCTCAAAAAGGACATAAAAAACACTCACCAAGTTGGCTAGTCCACGTCCCGTCATCTATCAAGACCATGTTCTATCCTCCTCAAAACAACAACTACAACAAGAAAGAGCTTTAATGACACCATTTTACGGCAGTTAAATGAAATAACAATGTGAGAAAAAGACGGTGACAATTTTGTAATTATTTGGTGGTAAGTATTACTTTTCATGGTGGCTACTTGAAAAACCGCCATGAAAAGTGTGACCTTCCAGTAAAAAAAATGGAAGATGACCCTTGGACTTACCACAGTGTTTATAAAAGCGCCATGGTAGGTTCTTTTAATGGTGGTTATTTCTTAAAAAGACACCGTTAAAAGTGTTTATAGATAATTAAAAAAAAACCCTATCATGCAATAACTTCTTCATTTTTCATAGTCACTATGGTCCTCCCTCCTCCACCCTACCACTTGAACTCCCTCCTAAGGTGTTTTTCGGCCAAACCCAACCATTCTCTGTCATTTTTTGCTGGTTGTTGGCCGTGTTTTGTTGCCAAGGTGGCTTCACCATTCATTTGCCTCTTTTCATGTTTTCCCCTGTCTTCTACATTGTGAGTTTGTCTTCCTTTTTTCTAATTGATTTAGATGTTTGATGATAGAAATTTGTTATATATCAAACAAGTTGGTTGGTTGTACATTTGGAACATTTTACATTGTTTGTTTTGAGTATCCTACATGCTTGGATGGTTTGTGACATTTAGAATATGAAAACTGCAATTACTTCCTATACACGGCATTAGCCACATATTGAAACCTTCATAGTTGATTAATTTTTAAGTTTGCAATTTTTTTGATAATTTATTTAAATTTTTGTCAAATTTTTGTTATGAATAATATGTTATGTGTTTGGCCAATTTTTTTCCGGCTATGAACTTTGATTGATGATGAAATGTTGTTTAAAATTTCATGGTAAATGGATATCATTTGTATTCCTATTTTGGATTCAAAAGTTTTAGCTTTCATTAAAAAAAAAAGGTTTTAGCTTTCATAATCTTTATCTATTGCTTTGAGATAGTTCTTTTGTTTTGTTAGTTATAATTGTTCAAATTTTCCTTTTATTTGTTCCTTATATTATTGGTTGGTTGATTAGCTGATTTGTCCATCGGGTATAAATTATTTGGGATTCTTTATATTTAATTTAAGGAGAAACTTTGCCGAAATTTTTATAAAATAAAAGAAGCATTCCCTTTAATTTATAATTAAGTATTAGTCAATTTTATTTATTGACTAACACTTAATTATTTGATTTATTTGAATATTCAAATTAAGTATCTAGAATTGAGCTTGACAACTATGCTCATTGACTATGTAGAAAAATAAATCATAGTTGGATGAAAGCTAGGAGAATTAGCAAAGAATATGAAGATGGGGTTAAAAAGTTTTTTGAGTTTGCTCAAAGACATGCCCATAACAAAAAGGATGACTTGTATTGTTGTCCTCATGTCAAGTGCTTAAACAATAGTCAATAAAGTATTCTCGAGATAATAGAGCATCTTATTTGTGATAGGATAAATTTGAGGTACACAAATTACATATGGCATGGTGAAATTAAAAAGAGTTCCCTGACTGGAAAGGAAAAAGTTGTGAATGATGACTTTGGTGATAGAATTTTAGATATGTTTTGTGATATAAGGTCCAAGTCTTTTGCATAGTTCTCTCTGACATGTGAAAGCTTGCATAGTGATGCAAAGATGCCTTTTGTACCTAGGTGTAAAGATAATTACACAAGGTTAACAAAGATGTTGATGTTGATGAACTTGAAAGCAAGAAATAATTGGACTGATGCTAGTTTCACGGAATTACTCGAGTTGGTGAGTGATATGCTTCCTAAAGGAAATTCACTTCCAAAAGAAATTCATGAGGCAAAGAAAATTGTGTCTGATGGATTTGGAATATAAGATATATGCGTGCCCTAATAATTGCATATTGTTCAAAAATAAGTATGAAGGGTTGAATAAGTGCCCTAAATGTGGCACATTAAGATACAAAGAGAAGAAAGACGGTCTTGATTGTGATGAGATGGCCAAAGGTACTTCTTTGAAGGTTTTGTAGTATCTTCCAATAATACCACATTTTAAGTGTTTATTTGCTAATGCTACATAAATAGAGAACTTTGAGATGGCATTCTGATGAGAAAATATATGATGAAAAACTTTGTCAGTCAGTGGATTCTGTAACACCCCGAATTTTCTGACTCAGGATGAGCAGAAAAGAGAAAGTTCATTAAAATTATTTAATAGCTCAATCAATTAGGAAAAATTATGGAATATTAATTTTTTTTCAAGGTTTAGAAATATTTTGGAAAATTTCAGAAAAATAGTCAGGAGTGGACTTTTGATCTGAAATTCTTAGGAAAATTATTTATGGGTCAAAGAAGCTAATGGATAAGAAAAATCCATTTATGATATTTTGGTTTAATTTCTGGATATATCTTATATTTCAGAAAAATAGGAGAAGGGATAGGATTGGAAGAATAATTATTTAGGAGGGCAAAATGACTCAGCAATCATGTAGTATACGTGCTGCCTCCTCCTCAAGACGTCTGAATTGTTTCTCCGTTGCACAGCTGGTTTCCACGCGTCTAAATTCATTCCTCTATGTGTCAGCTGATCACCACGTTATATGCTCATTGCCTACGGTATGTTCAGAGAAAAGAGAGACTGAGACGAGAGCGAGAGCTGAGAGACCGAGAGTAACTTGAGGAAGTTGAAGTCGGCAAAGAGGTGATCGGAGGAAGAGACTTTCACATGCAACAGTGATTCTTGGTCAAGGTAAGTCTCTGAAATCGTTTCCCCACTTTAAGTTCTTCACGGGTTGTTGTTTATGGGGGGGAGTTAAGTGAGTGAAAGCTGTGAACGAATTTAAATCATGAGAAGGGTTGAAGAGAAGAGCTTGTTGATGATAATGGAATGTATCTTTCGGCTTGCATGTAGGTTCCCTGCTCTGTTTTTGACTTACCGAAACAGGGGTATATGGCTTGGGAATAACATATATATAGTGTCAGACTCGTGCATGCATGTATAGGAAAGGTTTCGACCTTAGTTGCCGTAGATCATGTGTGGATATAATGAAGCTTGAGAACGCGGTTTATATAGAAGTAAGATTTGCTGTTGCACGCGGTTGTGGTTTCTGCATGATGAAGCTCGAAGGATTTAAGTTCAAATTTGTGATTTTTACAAATAGGATGGTGTCGTCTTATCTTGCTGAGTTGGCGTTGGGTTCCATAGCATGGACGAAGTGAGTATAGCTGTGTAAATTTTCTGGGTGTATGTGTTATTTGCTCTGGTTTATAGGTACCGAGACAGGGGCTGTTGTATTTGTGAAGTTGCTGTTTTAGTTTTGGATAATAGAGGGGAATGAAACACTTAAATGCTAGAGTAAATAAGCTATATATATATATATATAGATATCTGTGCGCGGGGGATGCCATGGCTGTTTGGATTGAGGTTTTGGAGGGTGTATAAGAGAATACTTATGAATTCATGATTGTTGTATGTGCTGACCGTGGAAGTTAGGAGTGGAAAACATGGAATCTGGAATTATTGTTCAGGAGGAGGTTAGGCTGTGGGGTTATAATTGCAACCTGAAACCTTGCAATGTAGGAAAAAGAGTAACTATTGGCTTTAGGTACATTTTTAAGAAAATAAAGACCAAGGGCCAAACATGTAGTATTTGATTTATGGGTTTATATGTGGAGTTTTGATTCTTGAAAGGTATGTTTCAAATCTGGAAGTTCCAGACTTAATCGATCATAGTGTTCAAGAATCTTTAAATGCTTGAAGTAATTAAGTATATTTAAAGATTTTGAAAATGGTTATTTGAATATTGTTCTTTAATCTCAAAGCTTCCGGATTTAAGTTAGGAATTGAAACAAGATGTTTGAAGTTTGGGAAGTTTTAAGGATTGAAGGATTGAGTGAGAATTAAAGTTAATGTGCTGTTTGGTTGCTGTTGTCCGTGAGGTTGATAATTGGGAAAGTTGGAATTTTCGAATTATTGAAGTTAAATAAGGATCTTAAAGGTATATGAGTTGCTAATAATAACTAGAAAGGTTTATAGATTTATTTTGGAGTGTCAGATTAAATTATTTGGTGGAATAAGGAAAAGTAAAGTAACACTATGGGTCGAGATAAGGAAGGAAGTGTTTCAAAGAGAATAGTTTGAATAAGAAAAATTATCCAAGATGACCAACTATTATGTAAGGGTAGAGATTAAAGAAGATTTGGGATTTAAAGAGAATTATTTAATTTATGAATTACAGTTGGATCAAATATTGATCTATCCTTACTAATATGATAGGTTTTTATATCTGCTCAAGCCCACCAAGAAATAGAAAGAAAGGAGAATGGTAAGGTTTGATTTGGAGGGATGCGGACCAGGTAGTAGTTCTTTCCTCCCTTACACTTGTGTATGATTGCTGCATGTCTGTTTGTGCCATATTATTTTTTTAAAGCATGAGAACATGTAATCCTTAATTCCTTGCATGGATTTTTAGCCGTGACCACGTGCAGCTGATAAACATGGGGCAGTGATTGCCAATTATTTGCGCGGCAGTGATTGCCAATTATATGCGCTGCAGTGATTGCCAATTATTTGCGTGGCAGTGATTGCCAATTAAATGCGCGGCAGTGATTGCCAATTATATGCGCGGCAGTGATTGCCAATTATTTGCGCGGCAGTGATTGCCAATTATATGCGCGGCAGTGATTGCCAATTATTTGCGCGGCAGTGATTGCCAATTATATGCGCGGCAGTGATTGCCAATTATTAGCGCATTATTTATTCAGCTTGTCTAATAGACATGGGGCAGTGATTGCCAGGTATGTGAGCATTATTTATTCAGCTTTTCTATCTGTCATTGTGCATAAATGCTTAATTGCATTAGCTTGCAAGGTTATGTTCCACTTTGGCTTGTTTTGCATGCTTTATGTGATCTGCACATTTGTTTGATGGAAATTACTACTACGGGGATTCTTCGGAATCTCACCCCCCAATTTATGATGAACAGTGAAGGCTAGTAGCTAGAAGGACAAGGAGGTTATTTAAGAAGAATGTGGGCTGGTTGAAGATCAGAGATACCTGTTATAATTCTGTAAATTGTATAGCAAATTATATGGGCAAGTAACTTTATTTACTCTATAGAAATATTATTTTGTATCCTCTAGAAGAAGGAAGTGAGCATTGCCAGGTGCACGTATATGCTGTCAACCAAGAGCGTTGCTTTATTTTTAATATAATATTATAAGATTGTATAGTATGAAATTATTTTAGATGATAATAAATTAAGTTGAAAGCAGGGTTGAAATTGGATCACTCATCAGTTATCTGAAGCTTTGAAATATTTGATCAACGGATTCTAATGTTAAAGAAAAAAAAAATCCCTGTCTTTTCCCAGGACGGAAACCTGGCGTTAGTGATTCACAGACGTTAAAATGATCCTATTAGTATATAAAAGTGAGGTGTTGCAGATTCTCCTCAAAGGAATACAAATTTTTTCTCAATTCGGTAGTAAGCCAAGAAACCTTGGGCTTTATGCAAACATGATCAATCCATATGGTAATCTCAGTAGTACACATATTGCTTGGTTAGTTCTCCTTGTGATTTACAACTTGCCTCCTTAGTTATATATGAAAAGAAAGTATATCATATTGTTTTTAATGATCTCGGGGCTAAAACAGTCAAGAAATGATATCGATGTGTATTTGACACCTATGATTGAGGACTTGAAGAAATGATAGGAGGAAAGTGTTGATGTGTTCGATACATATAAACAATAGAGCTTCAAACTAAGCACCATGATTTTCACCACGATAAATGACTTCTCGGCCTATTGTCAGGATACAATGTTAAGGGTATAAAGCATGTTCGATATGCAAGGAAGGAACTCACTATATGTAACTCAAACATGAAAAGAAGATGATCTACCTTGGTCACTAAAGGTTTCTTAGTTGACACCACCCTTATCGTAGGCTGAAGAAGACATTTAACAACTCACAATAATGTCAAATAGGTCCAATACCATGAACCGGGAAAGAAGTTTATTCGAGTGGAGGAAGTTAATCTCATATTCGGTAACAAAAACAAGAAGACTATATGTGATAGGAACATCTGCAAGAAGAGGCCTATCTTCTTTGGTTTCCATATTGGTGGAGTCTTGAAGTGAGACACAATCTAGATATCATGCATATGGAGAAAAACGTGTGTGAGAGCCTTATTGGTATGCTTTTAACATAATTGGAAAGACTGAGGATAGAATCAATACAAGATGAAACTTAGTTGAAATTGGAATAAGAAAACTACTACATCCATAAGAAAGGGAGGGTAAGAGGCTTATTTGCATCCAGCAGCATACACATTATCAAAGGAAGAGAAAACAAGCTTGTGTAGTTGTTTGAATGGTATTAAGGTCCACAAGGTTATTCTTCTAATTTTAAGAGGCTTGTCTCATTGCAAGATTTGAAGATAACAGGGATGAAGTCTCATAATTGCCATGTACTGTTGCAATAATTACTACCATTGGCTATCTGAGGCATTATAAAAAATGATGTGAGAAGCATTGTTACGAAACTTTGTATGTTTATCAATGCTATTTGTAGCAAGGTGATTGATCTTCCTGAGTTAGATGAATTAGAAAAAGAAGGTTATGTTATCCTCTCCCAATTAAAGATGCATTTTCCTCTAGTATTTTTTGATATTATGGTGTATTTGATAGCTCACCTTGTATAGGAGATAAGACTTTGTAGCTTTCTGTGTTTAAGGTGGATGTATGAGTTTGAGAGATACATGAAAATCCTAAAAGAGTACTCTAAGAATCCTTATCGGCCTGGGACATCAATTGTTGAGAGATATGTAACTAAGGAGACTGTTGAGTTTTGCAATGTATATCTTGATAAGGTAAAAGAAGTTAGACTTCCTCAATCTAGGCACGACCAGCATAGGAACACAGGGTGTAATAGTAAAGTTTATGCCTCGTGAAGTTGTGTTGTAAGCATATCTATACATTTTAAACAATACAAATGAAGTTTTGCCTTACTTGGATGCTCACAAGAAATGCTAAAGAACATGAACCCTAGAAAGAACAATATGCAACTAGCAAATAAGCATAAAACTCATTTGTAAAGTGGTTTAAGTAAAAAGTATTAAAGGATGACAATCCTTCTGAGACAATACAAAGGCTAGACGCAGGGCCTCATTTTGAGGTTTTGTGTTAGCACCACTATGACATAAATGGTTATTCATTTTACACAAAAGCTTAAGTTGATAAGAGTACTATACAGAATAGTAGGGTAATGGTAGTAGCCAAAGCTATGCATTTTGCTAATTGAAAAGATAAAAACCCAACATTGATGTCCATGTCCTATTATAGAGTACTAGAAGATATATGGGAGGTTAGTTATACCAAGTTTAAAGTTCTCGTCTTTAAATGTAAATGAGTTAATAGTAATACTATGTAAGTAGATGAAAAATTTGAATTTGTTTTAGTTGATCTTGAGAGGATTGGATACAGAGATGAGCCATTCATCTTCGCAAGTCAAGAGAAACAAGTGTTTTATATTACTGATCCAGCAAAGAAAAAATTTTCCATCGTGCTCTAAGGTAAGAGGCAAGTGGTTGGTGAAGATAACAGTGACTTAGAGTTCAACCTCAACGAAACCCCTCCTTTTATAGCTACTCAACCTAAAATAGCTTAATTTGATTTAGTAGATGATGAATATGTTATTAGGGATGATCATTATGAAGAAATTTGGGAGGACAATCATTAATAGGGCCTAAATCAAGAGTTTAATCCATTAAATTTATTTCATGTTTATTATTTATTATCTTTGTGTTACTTATTCATTATTTTTGCTTTTCTTATATTTGTTGGTTGTTTTTTGAGTAGGAAATGGATAGATCTGGTCAACAGGATTCTAGTGATAATAGTTCCTATCCTAGCAAGAAAAGAAGTAGAGGTCCGACCCATATGAAAAGACAAGCTTTGCATGATGATGCCATACAACCCACGAGGATAATAGTACAGTTTGATGACGATTTGAAGGGAATAGGTCCTGAAGGGGCTTAGTTGAATAGTTATATGTGTTATCTAGTTCGCAATAAGATTAGTATTGAATATACTAATTGGAGGTTGATAGACCAAGATGTGAAAGACAAGCTTTAGGAGGATATTTTGGTACATTACGAATTCTATCTTTCCTTTATTTGTTTCGATTATAATGATTATTTACTTCTAATTTTATTGTAGCTGACTTTTGATATTCCTGCCACAGAGGAGATGAAATATCATATATTAAAGTAAGTAGATGAACAGTGGAGAAATTTTAAATTCATACTTGCAAGGGAGTACCTCTATAGAAAAAGGATGGGTGAGCATCCCAAGGATCGATTCTTATTCATTAATGACGAGCCATGGGAGAAGTTTGTCAAGAAGCAGGAAGACACTGCATTTTAGGTTTGGTTTTTTCAAACTTAGTTATTAATGAATTTATATTTTAATTAACTAAATTATCTTTGTTGAATTTGTTTCATTGTCATAGGCACTGAGTAGGAAGAACAAACAAATTTCTAAGTAGAATGTGTACACATATATCACATCTCATAAGAGGTACAACGGCCTAGAAAAGGGTATGATAGAGGAGCTACTGTAGACTACGCAGAAGATAGCTACTTCAAACCCTACTAAAGTCTTTCCACCCATTAAGCATTTTTCTCACCAAGAAAAATGGAAGGCGATGAGGGTTAAGAAGGGCTAGTATATCACTCCAGAGGTTACTGCTATTGTAGAGAGGATTGTAAGTGCTATAAAACATTATGTTTCATTAAGTGCTTTTTCAGTTATCTTAAATTGAATTTTTTATGTTACAAGATACACTTGAGGAGCAAGAATATAAAGTACAGATGCAAAAGATACATGAGGAGTTTGATGCCAAGTTTCAATAGGCTATGATGATGGTGGGCACAACTGAATTCCAGATGCCTTAAGTGTCTAAACTGTCACAGGTAATAATCACATCTTTTCAAGGTTTATTTAATCCGTTTAAGTTTATTTAATTTGTCTTAAGTAACTTCTTTCCATGTTTTAGAGTTTACCTATGGTTAAAAGTAGGAAGGGTAGTAATAATAAGATGTTACAGCTGACACCATCTGACCTTGACCCTAACCCTGACCATACCCAAGACAATGGACCACCATCTGCTCTCTATGTGGACATTGATAACCCTCGCCTCATCACTGATGGTCAAGCATTCAAGGGCACAATAATAAATGGGAAAAAAAATTCCAAAGGATCAAATAAGGGTGATGGTGGATAAAGTACGTAATGGTCAGGGTGGTATACTAGTACTCAACTCTACTAATGGGGTTTGATTAATGGCCCAGGCTAAAAAAGTTGTTGGAAAACTAATAACAATGAAAAAGAAGGTGATAACGAAGAAGGCGGCAAAGAACAAAGTTCCTATCCTCAATCCCCTTGATGTCGACGTTGTGATTAGATTCAAAAGTTTAGCGTTGCTTCATTCTATGGTGCAAGAAATGAAGCAGCCACTTAGTTTCAAGATGCCACTGGGGATTGTGGGTTTAGAGCTAACAAATAACTCCTCCATCAAGAAGAAGGACCTCATTGAGTTCCTCAACTTTAAGGAGTTGAATGCATTCATGTAGCTAGCTATTTTGTAAGTTACAATATCCTTTTCTTATTTTATGTTATACTTGTGCACATGCTAACTTTTTTTCTCATTTCAACAGACACTTTGACCGCATCTATAAGGAGAAAGGAAATGAGAGCACATATGGCTTCATGTGTCCTTAAAAAGTATAGGGAACATTACACACTCTGAAAGTGAGGTCGGTCTGCATGATGACCACAATGACCAAAGCCAGGAAGAAAATATATTTTGTACCTTACATTGAAGGGTTAGTATACTACTATATTTGGGACACACAGGTTATATATATATATATAGAATTATAATTAACATGATTTATATTTTGTAGTTTTCATTAGACTTTTCTTGTTCTTTGAAACATCCTTCCATTTACCCCTTTTAGTACATATTTGAAAGCGTTACGATTCAAGTGGATCACAAAATGAGCTCGTAGATTGAAAATTTGAAATTTAATTCTCTAGTTACTATTCACTAGTAAATTCTAGATTTTTAACCCAACTTTGATAATTCATAACTATTATAGAGAAATTGGATTGAGGTAGTTCAGGTGTTCATTTAAAACTCTTTCAAATCTCTACAAGAGAAAAATATAAATATGAGCTTAACACTTCTCGATTCGTATAGTTAATTCATGGAAATTTGCTGTTCAAACTGGTAAAAACTGTACTTTCTAATTTCTCTGCCCTAACTTTGGGTAATCATATCTCCTAGCATACACATCATTTTAAGTGATCTACTACTCTTTAAAGCTTAGGATGTGCTCTAATTGCTCACCAAATTCCATGGGCAGATTCAATCGTCTGCCCTACTTCCAATCTAGCACAAATTTAGGCTTCATTTAGGGATAATTTATCCCCTTTATTTGCATTAACAATGCATAAATAATCATTTCTTTGCAAACAATCATTCCATCAATCTGTTGACTATTCCCATTCATTAAGTTATCCTTATTTCCTAACATTAATGGCATGTTTAATCATACATTAAAATAAGAGAGAATTCATTACATAATAAAATATAATACATTATTTCTTCAATTATAAGAAATATGACATGTTTTTCCTAAACACTATAATCATCTTTCTTAATATCCTTCCTCCCTCTCCTATTTGATTATGGTTGAGGGAGTATCAATAGAGGTAATTTAGGAAAAAAAATTAATAGATGGCTACATAAGGATGTGGATGAGGAAGAAATCAAAGGGGCAATTTTTGACATGGAGGCCTTCAAAGTTCTTGGACCATATAGGATTTAAGCTTTCTTTTATCAGGAGTATTGGAGTTTACTAGGACGATGGATTTGTTATATGGTAAAAAACATTTTCAACGATCTGTAGAGGGTAAGAAGCATGATAAGATAAACCTAGTCCTCATTCCTAAACTTGAGAAGTCAGTTTGTATGAAGGATTTTGAACCTATTTCATTGTGCAATGTGAGCTACAAGATGATTATTAAAATCATTAGTAGAAGACTGAAGCTGATTATGAGAAAAGTCATTAGCCACCACCAATGTAGTTTCATCACTGGGAGGTAAAGTAGCGATAATATCATTATAACAGAGGAAGTGGTTCATGTAATGAAAACAAAGAGAGGGTAGAACAGAAGTGTTGGAGTTAAGGTCAACTTAGAGAAAGCATACAACAGGCTAGAATGTGATTTTATCTATGAAACACTCGGGAATATAGGATTGGAGGAAAGACTATATGTCTTAATCATGACTAGTGTAAGTACATATTCTTTCAGAGTACTTTAAAATAGGGAAGAAACAGAAGAATTCAAGCCATCTAAAGGAATTAGACAAAGGGATCCAGTTTCTCCATACATCTTCACTCTTTGTATGGAAAGATTAAGCCACATCATTAAAGATTCAATTAGATAAGGTAATTAGACTCTAATAGAGATCAGTATAGGGGGACCTCAAATTTCATACCTCTTTTTTGTTGATGATTTGATCTTGTTTGGTGATGCTTCCTCTGTATAGATTGCCACCATTGTGGATTGTATGAACAAAGTTTGTAAAGGATTAGGCCAAAAGATAAACAGAGCTAAAATAAAAATGTGTTTTTTCTAGAAATGTGCAAAACTCCAAAGCCCTTCAAATGAGCCAACAAATGGGAGTGGAACTCACAGTTGATGTGTAAAAGTACCTATGAATACCTCTCATTCATAGAAGAGCTTCTTATGCTACTTTTGCACCTCATTCAGAAGGCTAAAGGTCACTTATCCAGCTGGAAAAAGAAGACACTAACCCTAGCTGGAAGAGTTAACCTAATCAAGTCTGTCCTTTCTACTCTCCTAGCTTATTACATGCAAAAAATCCTCTTGTCCCAATGCTTAGTGAAGGATTTGGAAAAGGAGAGCTGAAGGTTCCTTTGGGGGTAATGATGAAACAAGGAAATTGCACTTGGTGGCCCGGGATCAAATTGTGGAAGAAAAGAAAGAAGGAGGTCTAGGAATAAAGAACTTGAAGCTACAAAATGAGGCTTTCATTATGAAGTTTTGTTAGAAAATCCTTTTTGTGTAGTATGGAAGACCTTTGAAAAAGGGTTGGGAAATAAGATTGGTAATGGTAGATCCACCTCCCTCTGGTTAGATAACTAGTATGAGATGAATGTGCCCCTCATACAACTAGTACCAGGAAGAGAATCTCTTATTGATAGAAGAGACAGAGTGGCAAATTATGTTGATCAAACAGGAGACTAGGATAGAAGGAAACTTAGTCATTGGTTCTTTTATGACATCATTGAGCAAATTACTCATGCACACCCACCAAGAGAGGAGATAGGAGAGGATAAAATGTTATGAAAAGCATCCACTAATGGCTTTTTTTACCATGAGATTTGCCTATAATTTCATGTTTGGGGTATACTCATAGGCATGTATATAGTATTTAGAGACTCATATGGAGATGGCAAGGACTAGAGAAGATAAAAACCCTCCTGTGGCTCTTATCACATAGGAGAGTGCACACAGCTAGCTTACGAAAAAGGAGAGTTCTTCTTAAGACCGCTTCTTGTCCCTTTGGTTGCTAGGAAGATAAGGATTCGATGCATTTGTTTTGAGATTGTGATCATGCGGCCAAGTGTTGGAGATCAATGGTTGCATTCGAGAAGTGGAGCACTTTCTTCTTCTTGCAAGGCTTGAGTCGGGTAAAATGGAGTCTTCAAAATGAGTTGGGAAGAAATCACACAAAAAGAATGCAATTGAGCATTCTATTTGGGTACATATGTTGGGACATTTAGGCCTCTAGTTGTGAGAAACTCTTTAACCCAACGAGCACAATCCACAATGAAGATGCAAATGATAGTCTCTTTCGTGCTAGTATGGCTCTTGATCTGGCTCAAAGATGTGATTTCTACTCTAACCAAAGAAGGAGATTAGAGGGCCGGAGCAACATTCAGGAACATGCCTATCGCTTAGAAGTGGATAGATTTGTTTGCAGAATGGTCAAAGCGGTTGTGGAGGAATCCTGAGGTCAGACCATGAGGACTGGATATGTGGCTTCCAATGCAAACTCATTTCAGTTCCCCCTCCATTGGCAGAGATTTTTGGCATCCTTTATGTTTTGAACATATGTCTGAATAGAGGGTGTAATAGTATTGTGTTGTATTCTGACTGTGTTGAAGCAATAAATTTGATGATGAGAGGGTGTGACATTGATCATCCTTAGACCTCATTAAGGATACTATACTTTTAGCTCATAGGAATTGGCAAATTAGCTTTGTGCAAAGGGATAGGGAATAGTTAGGCTCAGCTAACTTTTTAGCTAGGACTACTTATGAGATGGAGAATTTTTATTTTTTATTTTTGCATCCTTGATTACCCTCCAGCAAGATGCTTCAGGTGGATTTTGATGAAGGATTCTGATTTGTGTTTGTTTTGAGGGGGGGTTTTCCCCTTTTGTGAATTCCAATATTTATTCAAAAAAATTGATAAATATGAGAAAAAGATTTTACATTTAGGGCCAAGATCAATCTAACAATTAGGTCCTATATTGAGGACTAGAGGAGTAGTTTAAAAAAAAACGATTGCATCAAATTCTTTATATTTATTAGGCCAAGTTTCCCAATCATACATGACTTTGTGTCATATTTTTTTAATGTGATTTTATAATTTAATGATAATATTTTCGAATCTGACCCCCACAAATTAAAAGCCAAAACTAATAGAATGATCAATTACAGGTCCAGCTCGGTCCATTGCATTGCCCAGCTCATAATTTGATTTAAATTTAAGCACTTATAGGTTTAAATTTATTCACAAAACCGAATGGAGTATATGCTTCGCATGACTAACAAAAGAAGCATCAATAGCATGCACATATAATGAAGAATTAATGGTGTTGTACTACCTCCGGCCAGCCAGTTAAAGATTAAATTTGGTCCTAACTCCTAAATATAGAATTTCAATCTACTTGTCTCTTATATTTATTCATTTTTTTCTCCAAAATAGTTCCCATAGTGATGGCACATGTGAAATGGTTTCTATTCTAATATACGTGATTAATAAAAATATTTTAAGAAAGACAACACTCAATTATTACAAATAACTAATTTAACTATTTTTTAATATTCACAAATTAGTTAAAAGTAATAATTAGTTATCTAACTTTTATATTAAGAATATGAGATAATAATTAATTAAAAAATTTTGAAGGCATAAATGACTGTAGTCTAGTAACGTGAATATCCTTTATAAGTGAGAGATCATGAATTTGATCTCATCTGTAATTTCAGGTACTAATATTTTTGAATTAAACCCGCGAGTTTGACGGCATTTTTATAACCATATTGATGTGACGTACAATGAGTAAACTAGTAATAAAACCAAAGTAGAAGACTGCTTCACGTTAAGACCATTTTACCCTGCTTTTATGCTCATTGAGTCATTGTCAGATGCTCTGTGCTGGGTTTGGATGACAATGTCGTCAATATTCGGGTTATCGGATCCAACCCGATATTTGTTATACACGTGACAGAATTTAGGGTTTAGGTTTTAGGTTATAACTCAAAACGTGTTGCATCAAGTTAACAAGTGTTTAACTATATTTATGACCCAAAGCTTACAATTCTATCACTTGTTTAACAAAGTTTTGTGGTGAAAGGGACTGATTACAACACATTAACCATTAACTACAATTTAATGGCTATTGATCATAACAAATTAGTCATTACTCACTCTTTTCACCAAGTTTACAGTTATGTTACAAGTTTAACAAAGTTTTTGTGTAAGGAACTGATTACAAAACATTAGCCCTTAACTACAACTTATGGCTATTGATTATAATAGATTAGAAATTACCCACTCCTTTTTATGAAGTTTAATTAACAAAGTTCTGGTGCAAGCATGTTAGCCATTAACTATGATCTAATGGCTACTGAAAATAACAGATTGATAATTATCCATTGTTTTTACTAAGTCGACAATTATGTTACAAGTTTAAAAAAGTTTTGACATAAGGGACCGACTACAATTAATGTATTAAATTATAATTTGGTGTAACTCACTCATTATAGTTTTTACTCATTTGGAACACGTTATTCATTGTAATTCAATCTCTATACCATTTAAAACTTTAGTTCCCACATGCTTCAAGAAATATATAATTGTATTTTCTAAAATATAGAGACTAATATTTTAAATAGTTAAATTATAAGGATAGAGTTACATCAATTCAAAATTTATGACCGAGTTATAATCGAGTTAAAAATACAAGGAGTAAATTGCATCAAGTTAAAATTTAATGATTAAATTACAACATAGTCAAAGCTTTATGGACCAAAAGATTTATTTTCTCAAAAAAATTTGTAATAATTTATTTCAATATGTGTGTAAGAATAGCGTATTTGAGGGTGAAAGAGCCCTATTCTTCTTCTTTTTTCCTTTTAATATTTGATATTTGTATTGATATTTATTATTGTAATAAATAATTTATTCCGTCCCAATTTTAACCAATATGAATTTTTTCATTATTTAATGATGCCAAATTAATTATTACTTTTAGGCCTTGGATACTCGGCATGACTTTAGATATTGAGAAATAGAAATTCCAAAGATGTGACATTAATTATTAATTAATAAAAAAGTCATCTCAAATAAATCGGAAATTCCTGACAACTAGCTATATATAATAACTAATTTGGAGGTCTTTATAATTTTTATCAGTTTGGAATCAGGTCCTTGTAATTTTTTTTTCTTTTTATTAGATCCATTAACTTTCTCCTATCAGGTCCATTAATCCCTACAGTTAAATAAGACAAACACTATTATAACTTTATGTTAAATCTTCTCCTCACCCCCCCAATTCGCCTAACTCGCTTTTCCTTCCATGGTAAATATCATCAGGCAGTACATCGAGTATGCTTTGCAAAAATTATAGCGTCTGGTTTGGTTCAAGTTTGAAGGCCAAGAAGGAAATGCGTTCCTGGGTCATGTCCATATAGCTCACAGGGGTAGGGTAGGAACACAAGGAACGAAGGCGAAGCAGAAAAGAGAACGAAGCAAAGAACCTCAAAATGGGGGTTTCATGCAAAGTTCAGTTCTTTGAGCTTGAATTACGAAGATAGAATATTCAGAGTCTAGACTAAGGGGAAGCAAATGTGAGATAAGAGGATCGCAGAAAATAGAGGGACAAATAAAAAATAAACTAAATCCAGCAATAAAGTAAAGATAAATTCTATAACTAGCATGGACTTAATTTAAGAAACAGTTTAAAAAGAGAGAGACTTGCGTAGATCCAGTAAAAAGAAAGAAAGAAAGAAAGTGGAAGTGGGGAAATATATCAGATGAACAAGTGGGATGTAGCTAGAATTCGAGGTGTTTTCACGAGTTTGATGGACGAGCTCATACTACTCATGTCGGTCAGGTCGCGAGAAAAGCGGGGAAGGAGAAGATGTTGCAAAAAGTTATAACGGTGTTTGTCCTATTTAACAGAAGGCATTAATCGACCAAACAGGAGAAAATTAAAGGATCTAATAAAAAGAAAAAAAAATCATAAGGACCTGATTCCAAACTGATAAAAACTATAAGGACCTTCAAATTAGTTTTCCCTATTATCAGTATCATATATATAATCAGTGTGTTTCAGTAATCTGTGTTAATTGCCTTAGGTTAACGTCCCTTAACTTTTGATTTGAGCCAGTTAAATATATTTAAAAGGATGAACACGTTCGACCTCTCAAGCTTATGTATAAACAGCCTTTCAAACAATATAATTAACCAAGATTTGTAATAATTAACTGACGGGTAGAGTAAAATACATTGGCATTCGATCAATTTTTCCTTAATTATGAAAACCTCTCTTTTATTTTTAAAACCTACACAAGCATCTCCGATAATCAATAGCTACATAACACATACCTCCACGCTACTTTTAATATAAATGTTGTATTTTTGTTTCAAAACAATTTAGGTTACAAAAAATTTAATACATATGTTTTAACATTTTAATCTTATTTTAAATTTTAATTACAAAAATTAGCTAAAATATTATTTCAAATACTTATGTGAAAAAGTTTAATGAAATAGGGATTTGATATAATGATTGATTAGTTAACCAATATAATTTATGTTTAATTTTCTTCACATTTTATTAATTTTAATACAATATTTTTAAAAAATAATTATTAACATTTTTTAATTAATTATTTAAAGTTGCTTAAATTTTAGAGAGAGTAGAAAATTAGACTCTGAGAGTATATTAATAATTTTAAAATTTTCAATAGATTCACAAACAATAAAAATTAAGTATTTTAAAATCTCTAATAGAATATTATTAATAGTGTTAAAAATTGGACTAAAGTGTTGGTTTTGAAAACATGTGGAAGGTCTATGTAATTTTAATCCAATAAAATAGATGTATTCTTATATGAGAAACCTAGATATAACCTACAATTAATGTATCATAAACAATCTTCATTGGAAAAACTCAATAAAAAATTATTGCAATTAATATTTAATTACTCTATAAATTACACACTTAATCACAAACTTAACCATCCCTTCCAAGAGCCATGGCAATAAGAAGAAGCCTAATTCAAATTTTCTGTTGTGTGCTTTTCTTCACACTCATCTTCAGTATTGCTTCTGAAGGTATGTATTGTATTTCAAACAAGAATTAACTTTTGAATTTGCTCATCAATAAGTTTTTCAGTACTACTGTTCTTATTAATTTAAATGTTTTTATTTTTTTAAATTTTGGAAAGAAATCCTTTTTTTGGATCGTTTGATGCATGATTTCTAAACTCCATCCATATAGTTTGATGCTTCACACTTTTCTAAAACCTTCTATAGTCTCATGCTTTCTCAACTTTTTGCCGATTAAATAAAAGTTATCGTATTTCATATTCCCCTTTTTCTCTTTTCCCCTAATATATATATATGGTTTGTAATTATTGATGTTCTGAAACTTGTCATAATAAGCTGCTTAATTGTTATGAGATTTTTTGGTGAATATATTCATTCCTTGGGACCTTATTGCTATTCTCCCTAATATATACAGTAATTATTGATGTAATGTATAATGAATGAACAGGCACAACACTCACATCATCATCAGGAAAAACATGTTATGAGACAAGAAAATTTTACACCTGCTCCAGTGCAAACTCTTGTAGGTCGCTCTGTGCCGGTTTTGGAGAAGTTTGTTCCAATCATAAAAAGAACAGAAACATTACGTGCCGCTGCCCTTATCCTTGTAGTGTTTAAAAAAAAAATTCACAGAGAAATCGTAGGTAAAAAGTTTGATTAAAGTAATATATCTTCTTTATATATATGTGTATATATATAGAGAGAGAGAGAGTGTGTTAAGAGTCATTTTTGCTGTGAAAGTATTCATAAGGGTGTCGTGGGTATCTGGAAAGTTTTTTCTTTTGCTCAATATCATCCCAAAAGTGTTAAAAAGGAACAATGTCATCTATTTGTTAAAAAAAAACTAATATTAATTGTTAAAATATTAATATTGGCTATTAACATTTTAATGGAAAAAAGCGACATTGCACCCTTTTTAACACTTTCGAGAAAATACCAAACCTAAAAAAGTTCGGATACCCGTAACTCTTTTATGAAAACTTTCAAAGTAAAGATTACCCTCAGCCCTTTATATATATATATATATATATATATATATGTAAGGTCTATCAGTAATCAAATTCTTCACCTCAAACTTCTCTGTGATTTTAATTCCCTTAATAGTATTAATTATATTATGGTTGTAAGAATAAACTATTAAAAGTGTCATTGTGTGTGTGTTTACGGCCCTAGGTACATGGCTGTGTTTTAGTTTATCTATCTGCACTGGTTGTGTTTGTGATAATAAAAGTGTTTTGTTTTTTCTTTTGGTATTGGTGTTTATGATTGGCTATTAGCATATATTATTATCGATATTGGTGATTGATACTATTTCTATTGAATTTCTTATATTATAGAGAATATGAATTATACTATTCATTCAATGCATATAAAAAAAAATAGAGATGTTTTATTTATTTAATTGATATTAGTGGTTATTGTTGATTTTTTTGTTGTTGTTAAAGGTATCATCTTTAAAGGCGTTTCATCAAATTCGTAAGGATACAAACCCTTATTGTTAATCTATATGAGAATCTCATCAGTAGGTGAATCTTATTAATTAGTTGTCTCTAAATCGTTACCGTAATGACTATCGCTAATACTTTTGAGTGGTCACAAAGTGATTCGCTGCTGCAAATGTAGTTTCAGCAGCAACTGCCCTTCATTTTTTATTTTTTATAGCGTTGTATTCTACTCACATATGAGAAAGATAGCTATAACCTACAATTAATGTGCCATAAAAAATCTTCATTGGAATATCTCATTAAAAAATAATTGCAATAAATATTTAATCACTCTATGAATTACACACTTAATCACAATCTTAACCATCCTTTCCAAGAGCCATGACAGTAACAAAAACGCTAATTGAGAGTTAATGTTGTGTGCTTTTCTTTACGCTCATCTTCATCATTGCTTCTGAAGGTATGTATTATATTTCAAACAAGAACTAACTTTTGAATTTGCTCACCAATAAGTTTTTCGCTACTGTTCTTATTAATTTAAATGTTTTATTTTTTTTAAAATTTTGGAAGAAAACTTTTTAGATCGTTTGATGCCTGATTTCTAAACTCCATTCATATAGTTCGATGCTTCACACTTTTCTAAACCTTTCATATAGTCTCATGCTTTCTCAACATTTTGTTGATTGAATAAAAGTTATCTTATTTCATATTTTATTTTTTTCCTTTCTCCTAATTACATCTCAATCCGAATCCATGTAATATATAGGGAGAATTATCATGAGATCCTAAAGAAGAAAAATAATTACTAAAATATCCTAATAACAAGTAAGCAAGTTAAATATATTATCAGTTCCTGTTCTGGAACTTATCATAATAAGCTACTCAGTGATATATATGTAAACGGTTTGTAATTATTGATGTAATATATAATGAATGAACAGGCACAACAGTCACATCATCTGTAAAAACATGTTCTGAAACAAGAACATTTTACACCTGCACGACTGCAACATCTTGTAAGCCGCTGTGTGCTGGTTTTGGATAACTTTAATTTGTCCCTATCATGAAAAGAACAGAACCATTTCGTGCCGCTGCTCTTATACTTGCTAAGTTGCTATTATTATTTTTAAAAAGAATCACAGAGAAACCGTAGGTAAAAAGTTTGATTAAATTAATAGATCTACTTTATATATATATATATATATATAGGGCTTAAGGTCATTTTTCTCTTAGAAGTATTCGTGAAGTTACCGTGGATATCCAGAAGGTATTTTTTTTGGCTCAATGTAGCACCAAAAGTGTTAAAAAAAAAAAGAGCAACCTTAATTGTTCAAATACTAATATGTTAACATTCTTAACGAAAAAAGTGACATTGCACACTTTTTTAATACTTTCAAGATAATATTAAACTTAAAAAATTCTGGACACTCATAGCTCCTTTGTGAAAAATTTCAGGGTAAAAATATCCCTCAGCCTTTATATATATATATATATAAGATCTATCGGTAATCAAATTCTTCACCTCAAAATTCACTGATTTTAATTTCCCTTAATGGTATATTATATTAAGTTTGTAAGAATGAGATACTAAGAGTGACTTCGTGTGTGTGTTTATGGCCTTATATACATGGTTGTGGTCAGTCATTTATTCTAATGTGGGTTTTAGTTTATCTATCTCTACTGCCTGCGTTTGTTATAATAAAAATGTGTGTGTGTGTGTGTGTGTGTGTTTTTTTTTTTTGTATTGACGTTTAAGATAGGCTAATAGTATATGTTGTTATCGATTATATATATATATATATATATATATATATTGGTGATTGATATTATTTGTATAGGATTTTGTATATTATAGAGAATATGAATTATACTATTCATTCAATGCTTATGAAAAATTAGACATGTTTTATTTATTTAATATTGATATTAGTGGTTATTGTTGATATGGAGAACATGACATAGTGATCTATGAATGTTTTCTTTTAAAAGAAGTATCATCTTTAAAGGCGGTTCATCAAATTGGTAATAAGGCCATAAACCCTTTCCTAGTAAGATAATTTTATTAGTAGGCAATTTACAAATATTTCTATAGGCGCACTTTAAGTTTGGAGACATACTCTAATTCTGATGAGCTCTAGAGACATAACTTGCCTAAATTTTGTATTATAAGATTTGTCTGCTGAAAATTTGATCCATAAAAATAATATGCATACAAATGATCGCATAAAAATAAGGGATAATTAATCCACAGCTCCTTATAGTTTCAACTAATTTTGAATTAGGTCCTTATAGTTTTTTTTCTTTTTATCAGGTTCTTATACTTTCACTTGTTTTTAATTAGGTCCTTGTATTTATTTTTCTTTTTATCAAGTCCTTATAAGTTCACCTTATTTTTAATTAAGTCCCTGAATTTTTTATTATTTATTTTATAAATTCTAATAGTACTATTATATAAACATAAAATAGTATATATTATTTAATATTAGTTTATAAACAATAATATTCTAAAGATATTGAATTATTATAATGATTTTAATTTTTTCAGCAAAAAAATTAATTGTTCTAAAAAAATTTCCTGAATTAATTAATTCTATCACTTTTTATTACATAATTATTAATTTAATTTAATTATTAATATTTATATTTCAGTATTACTCTATTTAATTAAGCTTATATTTAATTAATAAATAAAAATTAAAACTACATGGACCTGATTAAAAATTTAGTGAAATTATAAGGACTTAATTAAAAGAAAAATAAATATAAGAACCTAATTAAAAAAAGGTAAAAGTATAAGGACCTGATAAAAAGAAAAAAAACTATAGGGACCTAATTCAAAATTCATTGAAAATATAAGGACTTGCGGATTAATTAACCCTAAAAATAAAAAGAGTTTTTTGACTTTTTTATATTTATTTTTTAATTTCCAAAATTTGATATATATATAGCATAAAACCAAAATTAGATATTAATGGCAAATATATCTAGTTTTCTGGTGCGATACTAAATAAAAAATAATCAACGTTCCTTGATTAATTAAGATATTAGTGATATGACTGATAATTATTTAATCAAGTCGCATTCATATTTAATCGAATCATTGAAAAAGTGATTTAAAGAACTGTAAATTAATGGTGATGATGTCGTCGTGGTCGTCGTCATCATTACCACCTAATGGATCAAAGGGAATCATGCATCTATCGCACTAATTCATGGTCTATATATAACGTTCCAAATTTTTATTCTAAAATCTTAAATAATTTGGATATAATTTTAATGTTGTGATTATTTGAAATTTTAGAGAGTTCAAATTGATATTTAATTTGATGTCTATAGTTTAAATAATCTAGTGGCCATTGTTCATAACAAATTAACGATATTTATTACCCATTCTCTTCATGAGATTTACAATGATCTATTACAAGTTTAACGAAGTTTAATGGTCTAAGTGACTGATTACAACACGTTGGCCCAAAAAAAAAAAAAAAGACTAGGCATTAACCATTAACTACAATTTAATGGCTATTGACCATAGTAAATTAGTGATTACTTACTCTTTTCATCAAGTTTACAATTATGATTTTAACAAAGTTCTTGTATAAGTAACCTCAATGCTTCTAAACCAAGCTTCATTCTCACATAATCTCTCTAAGTTCTCTCGCAATCTCCTTTCTATGCTTCATTTACTAGTAACCTCAATGCTAGTCCTCTTCTTCACGCTCTTTTCCTTTGTGTTGTGACGGTTTTGTCGTTCTTGTTTCCTTTATAGTGCGTCATCTTCCTTGTGTTCATCATCTTCTTCAGGTTCATTCACTTCTCCACGATCGTCAAGTAGAGATCCATGCTCACACCATCCAAATCTTTGCCTGTCCATCCAAACTATGCTCATGACGTCAAGATTTGTGCTCATCGCATCCAGATCCATGCTATTTGAAGCGCTCATTGTGTTATTGTCCATATGCTCATATTTGCCTAGATCTGTACTCATCTTCATCACCGCTATATTTGTTTTAAGTTTATACTGTTTCTCTGTTTGTCTGTTTAATGAATAATTTTGACATTTGTCCAACAAATATATTTTTATTGTATGAACTAATATGAATCAATATCATTTTTGGAAAACTTGGCTAGTTTTTTTATGGTCTCATTAGGTTTAATTGTTCCTACTCTTGTGTTATTTCTTATTTGTTGGCTTGTTTGTTGCGATATTATGATATTTGATAAAATCCCAGAATTAATTGTAGCTTCTTCTAGGATTTTATCAAATATCATAAAATCGCAGATCCTTTTCTTTTCTATTTTTTGTTTTATTTTTTACACCGGTTGGAATAACAACCGGTGTTAAAAGCAACATTTTCTACACTGGTTTTGCAACCAGTGTAAAAATATCAGACTTTTAACACCACCCGTTTCTATACCAATAGTCTTTCTAATATCAAATACCCATTCTAACCGGTGTAAAAGACATTTTTTCTAGTAGTGGAGTCAAAATTTATGATTGGGTTGCAATCAAGTTAAAAATATAAGGGCTAAGTTGCACTAGTTAAATTAAAATTTAAAAATTAAATTACAAGCGAGTTAAAACTATAAGGACAAAAGACTAATTTTCTCAAAAAATTGTAATCATTTTATTTCAATATGTGTCTGTAAGAACATCATATATGAGGGTGCAAGAGGCCTATTCTTTTTTTATTTTAATATTTAATATTGATATTTCTGATTGTAATAAATAATATATTCCGCCCCAATCTTAACCAATACTCTTTTCGTTCCTTATTATAAGATCCTTTTAACTAAATTACGTTGTTTAAGAAAAAAGTTGAAATTAGTTAAAAGCAATTAATGTGTAGCAAATGGAATTTTCTTTTCCAAATATACCCATATATAAAAATAGATAAATGTGAGAGAGTAATAATGAGATAAATGAAGAAGAAGAATGTATGAAATACATTAAATTAGGGGTAAAATAGGTAATAATATATTCAAAAAATTGGATCTTATAATAAAGGACAGAAGGAGTACCACTCTAGTTGTTAATATAATTCACTTATAACACATTCTTGTATACCAAGAAATGCATTAAATTAACAAAAATTTTAATTTTACCCTTACTAAAGTTTTTTTCCTCCTATATTTACAAATTATTCTCATATCTCTCTCTTCTTTTTCTGTTTCTAATAAGAATTAAACAAAAATAAAATTAAAAAACAAGCATTCAATATATTACAAGTCACTTTTTTTTTTTTTTGCCAACGAATATATTACAAGTCAATTACATTTGGGAATTTATATTTTTTTTGCCAACTATTTAATGAAACCAAATTAATTAGCACTTTTAGGCCTTAGATAATGAAAGGACTCCGTATGATTTTAGATATTGAGAATAAGAAATTCCAAAGAGGTAAGATTAATTAATAATTAATAATTAATAAAAAATGTAATTCAAATAAATCGTAAATTCCTGACAACTAATCAACTATATATAGTAGTATTATCATAGATATATAATCAGTGTGTTTGGCCAAAATTAATAATTTTGTGTAATAATTGCCTTAGGTTAACATCCCTTAACTTTTTATTTGAGCCAGTTATATGTATTTAAAAGGATAAACGCGTTTGACCTCTCAAGCTCATGTATAAATTAAATAGCCTTTCAGCAAGGTGACTAATCAAGATTTGTAAGTAATTATATTGATAAATAGAGCAAAATACATTGGCATCCGCTCAACTTTACCTTAATCATGAAAACCTCTCTTTTATTTTTAGAAACCTACACCTGTATCCCCTAGAATCAATATCAATAGTTACATAATAACACAGACCTCCATACTATTTTCAATATAAATATTATATTATTGTTTAAAAAATAATTTAAATTTAAATAATTTAATACATATATTTTAAAATTTTTAATCATATTTTAAACTGTAATTACATAAATTGGCTAAAATATTATTTCAAACACGCATGTAAAACAAGTTTAATGAAATAGGGATTTAATCTAATGATTGATAAGTTATTCAATGTAATCTATGTTTAATTAATTTTAATACATTAGTTTTAAAAATACCTATTTAAATTTATGCTAATTAATTATTTAAATTTTTTTTTTAAAATTTGAGAAAGAGAGTAGAGAATTAGTCTACGGGAGTATATTAATAATTTTAAAATTTTCAGCAGATTTAAAAATAATAAAATTAATTATTTTAAAATATCTAATAGAATATTATTAATGGTGTTAAAAATAGGACTAAAGTGTAGGTTTTGAAAACATGTAGGAGGTCTCTGCAATTAATATTTGATTACTCTATAAATTAAACAGTTAATCACAAACTTAACCATCCCTTCCAAGCCATGGCAACAAGAAGGCTAATTGGAAGTTTCTATTGTGTGCTTTTCTTTACACTCATCTTCGTTATTCTTCCTAGAGCTGTATATTGTATTTCAAACAAGAAATTATTAACTTTTGGATTTTCTCACCAATAAGTTTTTCTGTACTCCTATTATTAATTTAAAATTTTTTTAAAATTTTGCTAGAAATGTAACGTCCTAAGTTTTATCGGGTTTTAATAGTCTCTTTTTTGTTGATTTTGAGGATAGATTAGTGATTTTAACCTTGATCTTGGTGTTTGGTTTGGGATTGAGGTATGTTGAAGGAATAGGTGAACAAATCCCTCTTAGGATTTATTCGCCGTGGCAAACCGGGAGTTCTAGGGAGAGTGTCCTTTCGGGAAGGTTTTGCCGTGACGAAGTTGTTCAGGTGAGTGAGGTTTTTCTTTCAGGAAGGTCTCACTGAGGTGAAGTTGGGGCATGCCGCGGTGAAGTTTTGGGTTCGCCGCGGCAAAGGGGGTCGAATCTATATAGTCGCGGAGAGAGGTCAGATGTGTGAAAATTAGAAAATTTGAAGGAAGAGAGAGGTTCTGCTAGGGTTTCAAATTTTTGGCTTGGAGGGGACAATTCTAAGGGTCCATTGCCTCAAGTAAGTGATTTTAACCTCTAATCTACTTTCTTTCTTGGAATTTTTGAGGATTTATGGTGAAACCATAGAGTTTTCTAGGTTGTGATGGAATTGAGGTTTTTGACCGATTGTTTTGAGTTTAATTAATTGCTTTGGGTTAGTCTAAGTTTTTAATCAGTGTAATTTTCTTGGATTTGAAGAACTTCGAGTTTTTGAAGTTACGGTTTGTGGAAATAGGAGGTTTATGCTTGAGGATGATAATGTGGAGGTTGATTTTTAGTTTTGTGAATTAGGTTATGTTAAGGAGGGTTAAATTAGATGTTTAATCAGTTTAGAATATTTTTAAGACTTCAATTGTTCAAATGGGATGTTTGGGTGTTGAATTCCTATAGTGGGTCCTTAAGGCTATGAATTTTCATTGATGATTGAAAGGGGATTTGATGTTTTAATGGATTTTTATGACCTTGGAGTATTGCCTTGATGGTTATACCCTTTTGAGTTGGGTAGAGTTTTGGTTGGAGCTAGGAATTTTGTGTCCCCAAGTGTTGTTTTGGCCATATTATTAGTTTGAAAGCTAATACATGGTGGTTGAATGTTTGTGTGCTTGTGTAGACCGGTTGTGAGTCTTTGGTGCACGGCGCATCGTGGTGGTTTGTTATTCCTTGCTCAGGCGAGAGGTAACCACTTTTCCAATTCTTTGTACATGCTTTTGTAGTATTATGAGTGGATTTATGTTTTGTGCTCCGAGCAAGAAAGTGTGTTCAAATTGTATGTTGTATATCGAAAAGGAAAACCGTCTTGTGGGGTTTCAATTGATATTAAATGAATCTTGAACTTGTGAAAGATAGTCTACTGAAAGAAGTTAAGTGTGAAATGATCATTTACTCTTTGATTACGGTTTGAGCATGATGCATGAATTGGGAATTGGTGAGAGATTTGGTTGTTACTACCACATGGTAAGGCCTCCATTAATGCATGATGGTTGGCTCTTTACGTCCCTTAGAGTGAAGGATAGGCCTTTTGGCTCCTCACGTCCCCCAGAGTGAGGGATAGGCCTTTTATGGCTCCTTACGTCCCCCATAGTGAGGGATAGGCCATGTTCGACTCTTGAAAATCCCTCATAATGAGGGATATGGTTGATGGGATTGCATATTTGTACTTGCATTATTTGTGGTGGCTATCGTTTATAATATTACTTGTTAACTGCCCCACTTGACAACTCACGAGCACCTATTTATTTTGTACCTTGAATTGGAAAGGTTGGTTACTGGGATGTTTGTCTCACCCCGTGGTTTACAATATTTTCAGGTGAAGGTTCTAGGCATGTGCCATTAGGAAGAGACGCAGAGGTTTGAGCTTGGTTAGCTTTAGGCCTCTAGCCTTTGTATATGTATGGCTAGTTGTATATTGTCACATTTAGGGTCCTTTTGAAATATTTTGAGTGCCGGCCTTATTGTAAACTGGAAAAAAAAAGTGATATCTCCTTATTTTTGGTTGGCCGGAGGCCATATCTAGTGTTTTGTGAAACCTTGATTTACATTGTTGGAAACCAATTGAACGGGCTGATATTAATGTCTTTTGTTACCCGGGCTGGAGGCTCGGAGGCCCAGTGGATGTTAATGAATAATTTGGTTGCATGCAACGGAGTTTGGGTTTGACCCGAGTTTGAATGTCAATTTCTAAAAATATATAAATTTCTTTCTACTATAGTAGTTTGTTGTAACAGCTTTCCTTTTCTACTATAGTAGTAATTTTATGATGAGTTTATAATGTGTTGAGGTTAAAAGTTTTACAAGAAAGCTTTTTAGATCGTTTGATGTATGATTTCTAAACGCCATTCATATTTATAGTTCGATCGGACTCTATAAATGTATAGTCTCATGCTTTCTAAACCTTTTTGTTGATTAAATAAAAGCTACAGCACTACTTTTGCTCAGTCCTAAATACTTCTTTGGTCCTAAATGTAAAATCAATTTTGTAATATAATTTACACTATAAAATGAGTCTTATATTCAGAACTGAAGAAGTATAATATCGACTTTGCAATACAAATTAAAGTGGATCTTATATTTAGACCATAGGTAGTATTTCATCTTCCCTTTTTCTTTCTTTCCCCTAATTAATTACATCAAAATCTGAATGCATGATATATATATATATATATATATATATTTATATGTGTGTGTGTGTATATATAGTTTGTAATAATTGATCCCATGTATGATGAATGAACAGGCACAACACTCACATCATCATCAGGAAAAACATGTTACGAGTCGAGATACTTTTTCACCTGTCTGATTGCATCATCTTGTAGTTTACTCTGTGCCGGTTCCGGACCAGTTTGTCCCCCACATGAAAGGAACGTAACCGCTTTGTGCAATTGCCCTTATCCTTGCTAATATTAGTACTTCTCATTTTCTTAATATGAGACCTATTTAGCTAATTTGATTAGATTAAGAAAGTTAGATAAGTTAGTTAATTATAAGAAATATGAAATGTTTTTTTTTCTAAAACACCATAATCATCTTTCTTAATATCCTCCCTTCCTCACTTACTTGATTATGGTTAAGGAAGTATTCATAGGAATCATTTAAGAAAAATTGATAAATACAAGAAATAGGTTTTATATTTAGGACCAAAATTAACTTAGCAATTAGATCCTATATTAAGGACCGGAGGAGTATTTTTTAAATAAAAAAAATCAGAGAAATCTAGATGAAAAGTTTAATTAAGTTAATAGACTTTTTTATGTATAGAAGAGTTAAGGGTCATTTTTGTTTTGGAAGTATCTGCAAAGGTGTTTTTGGATATTATTTTTTTTTGGCTGAATGTCGCCTTTTTGGTTAAAAAACTAAGAAGAGCAATATTGCTCCTTTTTTGTTAATACTTTAGGGTTGACATTGACAAAAAAGAAGAACTTTTGGATATTCAGCGCTCTTTCTCAAATATTTTCAGAACAAAAATGACTCTAAACTCTTGTATATGATTTACATACGTATCACCTTGAGCTCAAATTTCTCTGTGATTTTAATTTCCTTATATTAAGGTTGTTGTAAGAATAAAGTAAAGAGTGTCTTTCCTTATATTAAGGTTGTTGTAAGAATAAAGTAAAGAGTGTCTTTGTGTGTGTTACAACCTTAAATATATGTTTGTTATAAACTTATTATAATAAACATGTTTTTTTTTTGGCACTATTGATTTATAAGATTGACTAACAGATCGATTATATATATTTTGGTGATTGATATTATTTGTATATTGTAGAGAGTATGAATCATACTATTCATTCAATGCTTATAAATAATATGGCCTATTAGAGATGTTTTATTTATTTAATAGTGATATTATTGATTGGTTAATGTTGATATTGAGTAATGACATTTAAAAAATACCATTAATTAAGGTAGTTGCAGTCAAATTGGTAAGATCACGCATTATAAAGGAGTGAATTATAGTTATAAGTATTTTTATAAGATGAATAATATAGTTTATTGTAGATATTATAGCATTTTATATAGTCGTTGGGACGCCTTCACATAGAGCATTTGATTTTTTTAATAATTGGCTAATTAAGCTAGCTGTCTTACTCTTTCCTCACTACTTAATTAATTTTCTGAATTTAACTGACCCCACAAATTAAAAGCCAAAAATTATATATATATATATATATATATATATATATATATTCCAGCTAGATCGCATTGGCATTCACAAGGCCCAGCTCATAATTCGATTTTAATTTACCCCCTTACTCCCTCCGGACTCCTGTCTATTATATAAGATTTTTTTGTGTGCCCTATTTATAAGATGTTTTGATACTTTCAATTTCATTGAGTATTAAATAATTTTTTTTATAAATTCTCCATTTTAATAAAGGTAGTGAGAGAGTAGAAATTAATACTTATCTAATTTTATTTATAGGTCACTTCTAATATGTTTCATACAGATTAATAAAAATCTTAAACTTTATTAACTCTAAATTAAAATTCAACAACTTTCAAACTTTATTCCTATTTAGTACACAATATTCCTTATAAAAACAAAGTCAAAACAGTAATAAATGAAGAGTAAAATTGTACATTCATATGAAAATTTTCTCTCCCCCTTTAAAATAGGACTAAAAATTTTTATTCTCTTTATGTCTTATAAATATGACCAGATGAGTATGATGTTAGAGTTTAATATGATTGATAAGAAAATATTAAAAATCACTTAAATTTTATGACAAATTTAATATTTTAACTGTTTTTATTGATATGTGAAAATTAGCTAAAAATGTCTTGCAAAACATATAGGAGAGAGTGTAATTTTTAATTTATTCACAAGACCGAAGGGAGCATATGCTTTGCATACATGACTACCAAAAGAAGCATAAATAAGAATTCATGGCGTGGTGATTAAAATTTTGAAGGCGTAAGTCAATAGTCTTATAGCCTCACTAGTAGCACGACCTAGCTAGTATCACGGATATCCTCCATAAGTGGGAGATCGTCGCGGGTTTGATCTCACATGTAACTTCAGATGTTAATGTTTTTGGATTAATCTAAATTCATTTAATCTAAGTACATTAGAATGAAGAATCAGTGTACTTGAGGATGAAAGAGCCCCCTGAATCTCGTAGCCGTCCCTACACAACACAATAATTCATGCAAGTGGTGATCATGCGTGGTGGTGGTCGTCGAAAATGAAAGCAAAAAAAAAAGAAAAAGAAAGAGGAGATAATGTAAAAGATAGGGTTTGACAATATTCAATTCCTGCCAAATAAAATTGTATTGTACATATAATTCTGTATGTGAGAGAGGGAATAAAAACAAGAGAAAATTATCTCTATAGATCTCATATAAAAAAATTAAATCCAGAAAAGTCTTATGAAATTCCTTTTTTTTTTTTTTACACAACTCAACTTGTAAGTATTATAGTTTGACCTGTGAACATACATTTTTTGGACCTATTAGAGATTTCTTTCAAAATAAAAATGGCTCAAATAAAGGATCACACGGGGAAAAATCAAAGTTTATGACACAATTTTATATACACATGTATTTTCTCTATTTCTTTTAATTCATTCTCAATTCATGGTGAAATTTAATTTGTAAGTGTAAAAGACTGATAATCCGAATGATTTCCCACTTTATAAGTTTGCAGTCCACACATTAAATCAAAACGTGACTCGATATCTTGGCTAATCACTATAAAATGAAATAATTTTATTTTGAAATTTGATTCAAACATGGCATGGAGGTCATATCAGACAATGAATCCAAACAAATAATAAAAATTTTCAAAGAAGGAGTCGATAATTCAATATGCCCATTTCATCAATATTAATATATATTTGAACTGTACATGGAACTTATCTCAAACTCTATACAATTTTAGGGCCTGTTTGAACTAACGTGAGCAAAAGCAACTTTTATTATAGCTAACTTTTGCAAACTGATAAAGGTAAATTAGTATAATGTAATTTGTATTTGAATAGACTTCAATAAAAAAAAGTCACCTATATTTGACAAAAACTTGTTTGGCTGTTGTATGGAACTATGGATCAAAAGTGAGTTTCAGAAGTTTATATATATACTACCTCCGGTTCTAATTATAAGAGCTAGTTGACTAATTTGAAGAGATTAAAGAAAGACGTTAAGTTAGTTATTTGTAATAAATAGGTTTTGTCTTTCCTAAAATATCCTTGCTAATCAAATGTATTGGTTAGAACTATCATTGTTAAAACGATTACGTTGGAAAAAAAATACATAAATATGAGAAATAAAGTAGATTGGGGTCTTATATTTAGGACTAAAATAAAAGTCAAACAAGATCTTATATTAAGAACCGGAGGTTGTGTGTGTGTGTGTGTGTGTGGTGTATAAGAAAAATTTAGTCACCTCCAAAACCATGCCAAATATTTTTTTGTTACCATTATTTAACTAGATTTTTTTGGTCCTGACTGACTTCTAAGCCTTATTAACATTATCCAAACATGCACTTACACTTATGTATAGTTTGAGCAAAACTAAGGATTTGTTTGGATGTACACGTCTATGTAAATTGAGACAACTATTTTTACATACTTACCTCGTATTCTATAAATTATAATGAAAAAACTGCTTGTAAGTTATTCCAAATAAGCCATAAAAATGTAAGGAAGTACACTGAATATAATAGTAGTCCCCATGCATGATACAGCCAAACCCCTCATGTGTGCCTAGGAGAATTATTCCCACTTCACTAGTGTACAAACCTGTGAGCATCCTAATTTCATGGTTATCTCATTCCCCCACCACCGACCATCCATCTATCATTTTCCTTCCTTTTCCATGTTCACACACCCAGACACAAACACTAAATCATCATATAGTTTTAATAAATATTATTTATTTTACCAATAGAGATATTAGATTTAGCGAAAAGAACTAATTTCTCATAATATGCATGGTGGATCAAAATTCGAATCGTCGTGGAGACCCAGCAAATTTTAATAAATTCTCATTGTCCACATTTAATGTCTTTAGTCATGTCTCCAACGAAATTGTCTCCAATAAGATATATCTATGCGTAAGGGATAAGAAAACAATTTTCAACTTTAACTTTTGTAGCTGCAACCTGTGTGGCGTGTAAGTTCTATAATTAGATGATGTGAACCAATTTAGCTGCACGCTGGGGCATGTAAATTCTTTAGTTAATTGATACCAAGAAGAGTAATTAAAGTCATATATAGTCTTAGTTTAACAATACTCCTCCGGTCCTAATTATAAGACCCAATTGACTTATTTGAGGAGATTAAGGAAGTAAGTTAAGTTGGTTATTTATAATAAATAAGTGTTGTTATTCCTAAAATATCCTTGCTAATTAAGTATATTGGCTAAAACTATCATTATTAGAAGGATTATCTTGGAAAAAATGCATAAATATAAGAGAGAAAATAGATTGGGTCTTATAATTAGGACCAAATAAAAAGTCAAATTGGGTCTTATAATAAGGACCGGAGGAGTATAATCAGATCTCTAACCAATAATATGATTTGAGTTTACATATATTAATGATGCAACCTGTCATGCTAAACGCTATTAAACTCCACTTGATCCATCACTGTCTCTGTATGTCTTCAAATCAACTTTGACTTCTTCAAGCCTTTATAATCTTTCCACGCATATGCACATGTTGGGATGCTGCTCTCTGTTGTCCCCTTTTTGTTTTCTTTCCTTGCTTTCCCCGGAAAAATATAAGTCCTTTAGATTTAAAAAAAAATTGACATCCGACAGTATCTAGCCATATATATAATTCAACATTATTTTTAGTTTCTAAAGTAAAATATTACGCAGTAAAATAGTGACAATATTATTTAAGAAAGCTGCTCAACATATATAGGTACTGATGATCATACCAAATGGGTTATACATGTTTGAGTAGATGTAAATGCAAAAAAAAAAAAACACTTTTAAAAGAATATAATTACCCTTAATTGGTGGGCACTTGACAATGCTTAAATCTAATCAGATATTACCAAATATCAGTACTAGTCTGGTCATTATATAAGATCCAGTTAACTTATTTACTACAAAATAGTTTATTTCTCCAGTCCTAAATGTAATACTCACTTTGTAGTGTAATTTATACCATTAAATGTGTCTTACATTTTAGAAATTAAGGAGCATAATATAATGGTACACATAAGTACTCCTCCGATCCTAAATATAAGACCTTTTTTTACACTACAAAAAGAGTCTTATATTTTGACCGGAGGAATATTTTGAAGAAATCATATAATATATGCTATAATTAAATAATTTAGTAAATTTCTTAATTTTTTCAAATTAGTTAATGGGTCATACAAGTGACTGTAAAGTAACGTCTCCTTCATTTATAAAAGACCTGAATCCCGCCTATATCGCACTAGGTTTTGGAAACATTAGTCGTCTTCTCTTACTCATTGCTTATCTCTATCAAGTTCTGACCCCACAAATTAAAGCCCCAAAAAACTCTATAAATTATAACCCCAAATTCACCAATCTCATCTCATATAATTGAGTTCCAGATTAAGATAATGGAGGCTGGTTTCTTCAACGACTTAAGGTTTTTGTTAGTGTTTTACATGGTTCTAGCTTTGCTTGTGACTGTGCATGGCCAAGGGACACGTCTAGGGTTTTACTCAACCTCTTGCCCTAGAGCTGAGTCAATTGTGAGATCTACTGTTCAAGCTCATGTCAAGTCTGATCCTTCTCTAGCTGCTGGCTTACTGAGGATGCACTTCCATGATTGCTTCGTCCGAGGCTGCGACGCATCGGTCCTTGTGGCCGGTGCAGGGACAGAGAGAACGGCCCGGGCGAACGGCGGGTTGAGGGGGTTTGAGGTCATTGAAGAAGCCAAGACGCAGCTGGAGGCTGCATGCCCCGGTGTTGTCTCTTGTGCTGACATACTTGCCCTTGCTGCTCGCGATTCTGTTGTTGTGGTAAGAACTGGATTTAGTTTAAATATACATTTGTGTGTAGTGTACGCAGGTGAGTGGATAAGAATGATGTGGTTGGGAATAAATGCAGAGTAGAGGGGTAAGATGGGAAGTTCCTACAGGCAGAAGAGATGGTAGAGTATCGAAGGCTTCAGATGTGGATAACTTGCCGGGCCCTTCAGATTCTGTTGATGTTCAGAAGAAGAAGTTTGCTGATAAGGGCCTCAACGCTCAAGACCTTGTCACTCTTGTTGGTAATTCACTTCTCTCTCTCTCTCTCTCTCTCTCTCTCTCACTCATGATATACAAAATGTAAAATAGATGTATTATTATTCATAATTATTCAAAACTATATATTTATATATTGTTATTATAAAGTTATTACTGTGTTACTTTATGCTGTAACAAGTTATATTATTCACGAATCAGGTAACTCAATTGTTTTAACTTCATATAGTTCGTAAACAAATGTGTTTGGGTAATATTAATTTGTTAAAAAGTCGTATTGTTCACAAGTGACATGATATGTCTGAATTCACCAGTGATCGTTCAAGAGAAATGATTTAGATCTATCATTAAGATTTAATTTCAATAGTTCTCATCATTGGATTTTTTTTTATTTCATAGGTTAAATATTAAAATATTAGCTATTAAAATATTATTTTTATTTTATGTTTTACACTTTTAAATAAATATATTATAATATAAATGACAAGATAAAATAAAATTTAATTAAACTGTCCATATGAATGTGATACTTATATCAATTGATAAGCATTATTTCCTTATTTTTACAATAAATAAACTTTTAATAATTGTATTGTACGATTTTTTTCTATTTTAATGAGAACAAGTAGAAATGTAAAGACTCTATGGATTCCAACTCCTTTATTTATTTTTGTCCCTTATTTGACCATACTGCGGCATAATTAAAATCCAAATTACTTGGTTTCCCGTGATGAGCCGCTCATGGTTTCTTTTCTAATTTGATTATCTTTATGAATTTCAATGTTTGTCATGTGATCAACTACTAGCAGTTCATACTAATTATTAATCATATTCAAAAATTATTAATAAACAATTACAAAATTTGAGAATAAAGATGGGGCATTCATAAGATCCACATACTATAATCGGGCATTAGCCTGCCCTTTTGTTTTTGTCTTTATCTCTACATACAAACCTATCTCTTTATTTTGTAATTTGGGAATGTGTAAGATATTGGAACATTCTGGCTTCAAATCGTAACCGATTCATTTCTTAATATTTGAATAAATATATTTATATGTATATATAGGAGGGCATACCATCGGAACTACAGCCTGCTTTTTCTTCAGCAACAGACTCTACAACTTTGGTGGAAATGGGGGTCCTGACCCTTCCATCAACCCTTCCTTCCTGCCTCAGCTCCGAGCACTTTGCCCTGAGATCGGTGACGGCATGAACCGGGTGGCGCTCGATTTCAGAAGCCAGAACCGGTTCGACACATCTTACTTCAATAATCTGAGGAAAGGACGGGGAATTTTGCAGTCTGATCAAGAACTGTGGAGTGATGCTTCCACAAAGCCCATTGTTCAGAGGTACTCGGGAAAGACTGTATTCAATGTGGAGTTTGGCAAAGCCATGGTGAAAATGAGCAACATTGAGGTCAAAACTGGTCGTGATGGTGAAATAAGAAAGAAATGTTCTGCTTTCAACTAGACCAGCTCAAGTGTGGGTTCTCTCCAAACGAAAGAATCTTAATTAACTTATTTGTGTCCAAATAAAATAATGGCAAAGTAAAATGCCAATTTAGTATTTAATAGTTAAATATTTTTTTCTTTAAACCCAGAAAAACAAATTATAATGATCACACCAGCACCTTGTGATGAACAAGCAATGTCCTTTGAACTGTAGCAGGAAGGGCGAAGACCACTATGATCCAGGGTTACTGTTCCCACGCCGTCCTCTGGGGATTCGGATAATATTTTTATTCTTTCATTAGTTAGAAAATAAGTAAAATCTTTCAAAAACTTCATAAAGTTATTGATTTTTATGAAGCGCATGAGAAAATAAATCATAACAAAAATGAATAAAAAAATTACAAATACATTATTAAGATCACTTCAAGGCATAAAGCCTCTTGACCATATTGAAATATTTAATAATTTGAAGGCCACAAGGTCAATTCACTTATTCTACAAGAACACATGCAGTACCACCATACAGTCAGCTTGGCAAGTCTCATTAGTTAATTTTTGATGCGATCGTACAAAGATGAAGTATTCATCCATGGCAGGCACGATGTAAGGTCTCTAAACTTGAATATCGTGAACTGCTTCAAGTTTCTCGACTTTCAAACACAAGATAACACCAGTCAATTTGAAAAAACCGGAACATAACACCATGATATGTAACAAACAATTTGTGATGCACCTGCTAACACATACTAAACTCCATTTATACCTTCAACAGCTAGGCCAATTTTATAGGATTCTAATCCAGTAGTGGGCTCCAGAAGTCACCCAGCATTTACACAGCATCATGGGACAGAAGAGTTTGAAGTTTGAAGGGAAACCTATGAAGTACTAACGTGCAAGAAGAAAAGTTGAGCCGCCAAACTTACATATATATATAGAGAGAGAGAGAGAGAGAGAGAGAGAGACTAAACATGGTAAATCTCCACACAAGTGTTGTATTCAAGTCCTGATTCTTAAAACTATGACTTCTAAAGAAAAACACAGTAGACATCATTATATATTTGAAATACCATTCATCATGATCTTCTAAAACGAATGACTGAAAAAATGAATCGTAAAATTCAAAATGCTCATGTTGAAAAGTATTCACTCTAAATCCAGGTTGAAAAATATAGCTATTTATTCTAACGCCTATAAGCATCTCATTAGTGTCTTGTGTTGATGTTTCAAACAGGAACTAACTTTTGAATTTGCTCATCATTTATTTTTTCTGTACGGTTCTTATTACTCTAAAAGTTTTTATTTTTTTATTTTGGAAGAAAATTTTTTAGGTCGTTTGATACTTGATAGTTGACATGTTTTTGTTCTTGCTCTTTTGGTCCTAAATATATCACCTAGTATAGGGGTGAATTTTAATCATAAATATAAAATTTTTATCGACGTTATTTCTCATACATATATATATAAGATCAGGTCATATATGCTATAATTAGATAATTTATTTAGCTTTCTTAATCTATCCCAGTTAAATAAATATTTCTTATATTAAGAACTAGAAGAGGAGTTGTTATTATTCTTTCTCAAACTTTTGTTATCGTATTTCATATTCTCCCTTTTCTCTTCCCCTTACATCACATCACAATCTATACTAATTCATGTCATCAATCAATTAATTAATTAATGTATAATGAATGAACATACAGGAACAGCATATGATTTCAGAGTAGGAAACGTCTGCTATTATAAGAGAATATTCTATTCATGCTCCTTTTCACTCTCTTGTCATTCGCTCTGCAACGGATTCGTCGAACAATGTCCCCATTTAGCCATAATCACTACTATTATATGCTACTGCGCTGTTCCTTGCCATTACTATTAAAAGCAATTAAGATCACAGAGAAGTCATGGGTAAAAAGTTTGATTAAATTAATAGATCTTATTTATATATATATATATATTTATATATCAAGATGTGATACTTAATTACATATCACCTTGTGACATTTTGTCATAGATAAGATCTATCGTTAATCAAATTATTTACCTCAAGGTAATTCTCTGTGATTTTGAATTCCCTTTTAAGGTTAAAATAGTAACGAGTCTCTTTGTGTGTGTAGTTCTATGTACAACTTTGTACATATGGTTGTGGTCAGTTATTCACTCAGTCGACGTTGGCTTTAGTTTATCTTTTTGTACGGGTTGTGTTTCTTATAATAAATGTTTTTCTGGAACCACGAGCCTTAGCACAAATGGCACTTAATTAGGTTTCTTAAGCATTTAGTCAGGAGTTTGATCTTTGATGGTATGTATGGAGAGAGTCTCGTGGCTAGAACTAAATTCACTTTAGGAAAGGGATGTTTATGGTGTGAAGGGATTAGTCACTGTTAGTCTGCTACTGACGGAGTGACGGTGGGTACTCTAAGCTCGATTAAAAAAAAAATGTTTTTCTAGTGTTGATGTTTAATAGTGCATCTTATTATAAATTTATTATATTATTTACATAGGATTTTGTACAATTGTAGAGAGTATCATGCCCTGTTCATTCAATAAATAAGCCATATGGTCTAATAAATGTTTTAAATATTTAATATTGACATTGGTTAATCATTATTTTTTTTAAAAAAAAAATGCCTTTAGTAGCATACGTCTAACATTTTGTAAAGAAAATGCTACATTTTTTTATATTTTAATACTCATTCTTGTCCTGAATATAAGACCCATTTTGTAGTATAAATTATACTAAAAATAAGTCTTATATTTAGAATCAGAGAAGTATGTATGGTAGCTCTTTATTTAATAAGTGCTGTACCGCTTAGTTATTTTTGAAATTAATGAGGCAGCGTTTTCAAAAGAAACACTACCGGATGGAGTTATTTATAAATGAACCAGATAACGTATTAGGATTTTAAAGGCCATATGAATGCTTTTAATATTATCTCTTGTCCATAATATAATGCTCAATTGACTAATTTAAGGATATTAAATAAGTTAAATAAATTATTTTACAGTATTTATAGTTATTATTTTTTTCTAATTAATTTACTTAACTTATAAATTGATATATAATCAAATAATGCATATAAATATTTTAAAGAGATAATGTAACATATTCTGTAATTAAGTAATTCATTTAGTTTTTTTTACATCATTTATTTAGTTTTTCTGATCTTTTCAAATTAGTTAACTAAATTTTATATTAACTATTAAGGATAATAGGTGATATTCTTATTTTTGTTTTAATGAATTAAGTAGTGTTAGATTACTCAAGTGCTATCTAATTGATTTTACTTTTTTTTTTGGGAGAATTAGAATGAAAATCTTGTGAGAATAATATTTATAGGAAAGAATCTTAAAAATTGAAATTATTTGGAAGGATCAATTATGAAAATAAAAAATTAAAGCTATTAAATTATCCTTAACCAAACTCCCCATATCTTCTTCTATCATATCCTCTAATGTGCCCATTATTTAACAAAATAATTAAGATTTACTCAAATTAATTCAAACTAATTTGAATTTTAAAGTGAGAACTAATATTAATCAATTAAATCAAATTAATAACCAACGCTAATTAATTTTTTCATTATCTTTTAATTAATAAAATTCTTCCTTTGGAGGTGAGAACCTGAGAGCACAACCCAGAATTGAATAACCCGGTCAACTAGAATTGAGCGACAGACCTTATATTTATAATCCAGATGCAAGTATACAAGAGTTCAAAGGTACACGTGTGTGGGCCTAAGTTCAATATATGAAAGCCCACTATGAAGAACACATGTGATAAAGCCCAATTTTTATACATTTTATCTCACATTAAATTAGAATTTAAATGATAATTTTGAGCTTAATTAGATTTTTTATGCATTATTGGATAAATTGGTTGATTTTTGGATTTTGCATAAAAATTGATATTTTGGATTAAAAATATAGATATTTTGTGCTTTCCTATTTTTGACTTGGAATTAATTTTTCCCATTTCTTTGAAAACAAGTCTCATATTTTTAGAAAGATTATTTTTAGAAAGTTTTGCAAATTCTTGCCTAATTTTTGTGCATATTTAATATTTTATTTTGGACATAATCTATATTAATGGATGCACTTAAAATCTTGTAGGTTAAGAAAGAGCATATAGGAGATCCAATGGTGCAAGATTGTTTCTTGGGATTTAAGCACAATCCAATGGCTAATATCAAGTGGGCCAATTAATTACTAATGGGCTTGAGCTTTAGATGCATAAAAATTTCCTTTTCCCCCATCAAAATATTTTCCTTATTTTTTGAGGAGAATTCACGCCGAAGAGCAAGACACTTCCATCTCCATTCATTGACGCACAATTGAACACGAGACTTTTCTCCTTCTCCATTCAGCCGCTGGACATCACGCTTCAGTCATCAATTCACATCCTCTCCTATCTTACTCCACGTAGAAGAAAGCCATCTAGTCATCCATTCAACCAATTCCATTCCATAGTCACTAACTTCATGCGTCACATGGCCGTGCTCCGCGTCAACAAGCTTGGAGGGAAGATTGTTTTGATGGAAGCTTAAGCTTCTTTGGGAGGCAACTTGGGAGGAGCATGAAAAAGACTAGAGCCTTGGGCTAGCACTTGAAGACCACAAGGGAGTGATGTTCCATTTATCTTTTTAATTCAAGGACTTGAAATTGTTTAGTTTTAAATGATTTTAAGTTGTATTTTTGTTGAGACAATTTAGTTCTAGATTGTCAATTTTATTCTTGGATTGAATTGATATTTGGATTTTATTTGTGTTGAGACACTTGTTGGAATTTATGTTTAGAACCTTTGCATTGCTAATTAAATTTATAATTGAGTTTTCATTATGAGTTAATTATCAATGTGGTTTGAATTGCAAAATTTGGGTTCTTTTGCCTCTTGATTGTTTAATTAAGTTGGTTAATTGTCTAATTGTTTAATTAGATAATTTCAAACATAATTTCCAGAATTAATTTGAGACATCTTCATTGGTTTTAATAAGCTTAATTGACCAACCTTATACTGTTATGAGTTCTCTAATGGTTTAAGAGTTTTTGAGATTAAGGGTTCCCTTTGTTTCAAATAGGTGATTAAGTTTATTAATTCCACTCTCTTATCACTTCCCTTTGGTCTAATTAACTGATTAAGGTTATGAAGGTTAAATCCATGCAAATCCTAAGTTGTCCCCTCTACCGTACCTGAAGAGAACTTCTCCATTTTTACTTGTTAATTCTCTTTGCTTTCTGATTAATTTTCTTTATTAATTATTTTTATTTTTCTTCAAAAAAAACCCCCAAAAATTGCATTGCATTTATTTAGTTTAATTTAATTTTCATATAGATTTTAGGACATCTGCATCTTGCATTTAGGATTAGAATTTTGCATTTTAGTTTAGGTCCAATTTATTGCTTTTTTTTATCACCTAAATTTTCACCTAAAGAAACCCACAACTTGCTCCTTGGAAGTAATGACCTAGGTCGATCCTAAACTACAAATTAATTAGGATTTAGTTTAATTGAGTGCTTTGACGACAAAAAGCATTATCAACATGTGTTATTCTAACACCCCCCTTCAAGTTGGGAGCCATACATATTTATGGTACCCCAACTTGTTTAACAATCTATCATAATCCTCACTGCTAAGAGGTTTCGTAAGCAAATCAGCGAGCTGCTCTCTAGAGCATACATGATGTAATTCTATTACACCTTGCTGTAGCTTTTCTCGGATGAAATGACAATCTATTTCAATGTGTTTCGTCCTTTCATGAAACACTGGATTACTAGCAATGTATATAGCTGCCTTGTTGTCACAAAACATCTTAGCCGGTTCTGAATTCCTCACATTAAGATCTTTGAGCATCCTAGTTAGCCAAACTAGTTCTGAAGTTGCTACACTTAACGCTCTGTATTCTGCCTCTACAGATGATTTGGAGA
The DNA here is from genome assembly GCF_004799145.2 of Neltuma alba. Classification (NCBI taxonomy): domain Eukaryota; kingdom Viridiplantae; phylum Streptophyta; class Magnoliopsida; order Fabales; family Fabaceae; genus Neltuma; species Neltuma alba. The sequence continues at coordinate 1,252,285 of NW_021636085.1, forward strand.
CAATGCGCTGCTTCTTTGACTTCCAGCAAACTAAGGAGCCCCCAAACTTTATCAGGTATCCTGTTACTGATTTCCTTGTGTCTTGACAGGCAGCCCAATTTGAATCTGCATAACATTCCAAATGACTTGATGCTTTAGCCTGCAAGAAAATGCCCAGTCTTGGACTCCCTTTCAGGTATCTCACTACACGTACTGCTGCTGCCATGTGAGATTTCCTTGGAGCACTCATGTACTGACTCAAAGCCTGCACAACAAAACTAATGTCAGGCCTTGTAATTGTGAGATAACATAACCTACCAATGAGCCTTCTATACATGGCAGGATCTTGCATCAAAGGGTCTTGCTGTCTAAGTTCCTTTCCTTTTTGCCTTTTGGATTTTCTTCTTTTGCGTTGGGTTGTACCCTCAATACTCAACCTAGTACTTCTCTCCATGGGGACTCTCAAGGGCTTTGAACCACTTAAACCCATATCAGAAATTAGTTCCAGGGTGTATTTTCTTTGGCTAAGGACTATTCCTTTCTTAGACCTTGCTAATTCCAAACCAAGGAAGTACTTAAGTTGTCCCAAATCCTTTATCTTAAAATTGTGGTGCAAATGAGATTTTATTTCATTAATCCTATGCATATTGTTTCCGGTAATAACCAAGTCATCCACATAAGCTAAGACTAGTGTTATTTCATTTTCATTTTGTTTTATAAACAAGGAGTAATCATATTGACTTTGCCTAAACCCCCTTGGATTAAGGTGGCTGTAAGCTTTGCATTTCATTAACGTGAGGCCTGTTTAAGTCTATACAGGGATTTGTTGAGTTTACAAACCTTATTGTTTCCGAAATGATCAAATCCCTGTGGGACTTTCATATAAACCTCCTCATGCAGATCACCTTGCAAGAATGCATTATTGACATCCATTTGGAATAGATGCCAATCATGCATTGCTGCAAGGGTAAGAATAATTCTCACAGTAACCATCTTAACCACTGGGGAAAAAGTCTCAAAATAATCTACCCCTTCCCTTTGACTATAACCTTTTGCCACAAGTCTGGCTTTGTATCTATCCACCTTACCATTGGAGTCATACTTGACCTTAAAGACCCACTTACACCCTATAGCATGTTTGCCTCTGGGTAAGTCAACAATTTTCCATGTTTGGTTCTGCTCTAGTGCCTTCATCTCTTCTTTCATGGCATCCATCCATTTTGGGTCCTGGGCAGCCTCTTGAAAGCTACATGGCTCTACAACAGCATCAGTAGAAAACAAGTAATGCTTATAATCATCAGAAATGTTAGCATAAGTCATGTACTTGTGTATAGGATACCTACACCTTGTTTTACCTGACTCTTCCATTGCTGTGTCAGTCATGCATATATAATCATTTAACCATGTTGGGGCTTTCCTATCCCGAACAGGTCTTCCTGATCTATGCATGAATTCTTCAGCGTCAATTATAGTCTCATTTCCAGGATGATCATTATCCAAACCTTCATCTATATGTTCAGGTTCTGGACCGTGTGGTTCAGACTCAATAGACCTTGGAAAGTCAGGATTGTCGAAAATAAAGGAATCTATATTATGTCTAGTCATATGTCTAGTCACCCCCTGTTGGTCAATAGAAATGGAATCATGAAGAGGAAATTTATTTTCAAAGAAGGTGACATGTCTACTAACCATGAGGCATTTCATTTGTAAATTATAAAGCAGAAAACCTTTTTGATTAGGAGGATAACCCATAAAAACACAAGGCTCAGATCGGGGCAAAAGTTTATCAGTAGAATTTTGAACAGTGGCAAAGGCTAAACATCCAAAAACCTTAAGAAAACTTAAATCTGGTGGTTTATAGTGAAGGACTTCATAAGGGGATTTGTACCCCAAAACTTTGGAAGGAGTCCTATTGATAAGGAAAGCAGCAGTTTTAATACTTTCCCCCCAAAACTTAACTGGAACCCCTGAATGAATAATGAGACTCCTTGCAACATTCAACAAATGTCTGTGTTTGCGTTCTACAACACCATTCTGTTGTGGTGTGTAGGGACAGGATTTTTCATGAATAATTCCCTTACCATTAAAATAGTTTTTGAGTTGGTTGTTAATGAATTCTAGCCCATTATCACTTCTGACCTTTTTAACAGTAGTAGAGAATTGATTATGTACATAAGCAATAAAATTCTGCAAGCACTGAACACTTTCATTTTTATTAACCATCAGAAAAATCCAAGTACATTTGGAAAAATCATCAACCACAGTAAGAAAGTATCTATGCCTTTTATAAGTTGGATCCTTATAAGGACCCCAAGTATCAACATGAAGCAATTCAAAACAACATTTTGTACTTGATACACTAGAAGGAAAAGGTAAACGAGTTTGCTTGGCTTGAGAACATATAGTGCAACTAGTCTTAGGAGTGAAAACAATATCATGCCTAATGTCTTCCAAGTACTTAAGCACATCTAAAGGAGCATGCCCAAATCTACTATGCCAGAGATCAGAAAGTTGTCTTTTATTGTGATTTGCATCCTTATCTTGTATGTTCATGATACCATCCAACTCTATGGCCTTCCTAAATAGGTATAGTCCATCACAAATTTTACCAATCACATGGGAAATCCTAGTCAACATCTCCTGCAAAGTGCAGAAGCCTGGGTAAAAGGAAACTATACATCTCAGTTGTTTAGTTAATCTAGAAATAGAAATGACATTATAGCAGCATTGAGGGGCATAATACACATCATTCAGAACCACATTATCGAATAACCGTACAGTCCCTACGTGAGTTACGGTGATCCTATCACCATTAGGCATTTTAATCATTCTCAGAGGCCCAGTATATCTACTAACAGTATCAAGAATAGTAAGGCTTTGAACAACATGACAGGAAGCTCCTGAGTCTAAAATCCAATTATTTTTACTTATAGAGAGAGGAGTAGCATTGAGCAAACCTGAAATGTGTTCCTCAATGGGTGCAGCAATTCCAACAGCGACTTCAACTGAATCCTTTTGTAAAAGCTCAAGGATTTTGTCATATTGTTGCTGTGTAAGGGTTGGAGATGACTGAACAGGTGTGGTTTGGACAGGCTTATCCCCCAACTGATTGACTTGACTTTCTGGTTCCCTTTTGCCCTTGAAATTAGCTGGGAAACCATTCAATTGGTAGCAATTTTCTCATTTGTGTCCTTTTCTGTGGCAATATGAACATTCCTCTTGTGAGCGACCCCGTCCTCTGCCTCTGCCTTGATGGCCTCCTCTTATGGTCATCGCGGCATTGTCCAGAGGATTATTAGGAATCTGGGAAGAAAGCGAACGATGATCTTCATCATGTGATATCATAGAATATGCTTGATTAACACTTGGCAAGGGGGACGTCAGGAGAACGTGAGAACGAGCTTGTTGATAGGAATCGTTCAGTCCCATGAGGAACTGAAACAGTTTCTGTTGTTGCATAATCTTCACATATTCTTGAGCTGTATCACATTTGCATGTAGGTAACGGGACGATGAGGGAATATTCATCCCATAGTCCTCGAGCTTGGTAAAATAAGCAGCTACACTAAGGGTCCCTTGAGTCATTGTGGATATGGTTCGATGCAGGGAATAGATTTTTGTTCCATCTAATTTTTGGAACCTCTCTTTCAGATCAGCCCAAACCAAATATGATGTGTTTGCGAAGACAATTCCATTTGCAATCTCTTTATCAACCGAATTAATCAACCAGGATAACACAACAACATCACATCAGTCCCATTGATCCTTTAAGTCTGGCTCTTTATCCCGACTATAACTACCGTCTATAAAGCCCAATTTATTCTTTCCTCTAAGGGCAAGTCGCATACCACAGCTCCACACAGTGTAGTTATTGGAGCCAGTCAAGATTTGAGGAACCAAAGTGACAGCTTGAGTGTCGGAAGGGTGAACGTACAAAGGGTGGTTGATGTCTATAATGGATTTCGAAGAGGCCATCAGAGGGATGTTTTTCTTTTGACTACTAAGGGAAGATGAAGCAAGTGAGGAAGAAAAAAAAAACAGGGAGAGGTTGCTAGAATAAAAGATTGAAGGAAATAAAACCGTATACAAGGAGATTTGTGTGTGCCTCAAACAGCTTGAAGACGCAGACTCGGGTAGGCGATAATCCACAAATCTTGCAGGAAGAAAATCACGATGGTAGAGAAATTGAGAGTTACAGTGACAAACAATTACACTCTGACTGAAATCAAGAGAATCACGGTCTGCCGTAAGCTAAAGGGAGCAAAGTTGCTCTTGGAAGCGTGAACAGAGAAGTTAAATCCTGCAATCACGATCACGTTGAAGACAAGAACCAAGAACGTCAGAATCCGGGTGTCACGCTAATTTGATACGGAATAGAGAACAGAGTCTTTGCACAGCATGGCAAGATGCTAGGACTTTAACAATGATGCGCATGGTGCTCTCTAGAAGAACCAAGAACATTGGCCTTTTGGAATGCACATCAAAACGACATATTAGTGGACCACTGATCGCTTTTGGCTGAAACCCCTTCTTGGGCTCAATCACCACCAAGACTTTAGCAATCTAGGATACCCAACCCGCACTCTGGTACCATGAGAACCTGAGAGCACAACCCAAAATTGAATAACCCGGTCAACTAGAATTGACCGACAGACCTTATATTTATAATCCAGATGCAAGTATACAAGAGTTCAAAGGTACACGTGTGTGGGCCTAAGTTCAATATATGAAAGCCCACTATGAAGAACACATATGTTATTCTAACAGGAGGTTTATTTGAATAATGAGTTTCCAAGTCCATAAAGTTCAACTGTACTTTTATTTGTTGGCAAAAAAAACGGTACTTTTTTATTTTTATTTTTATTTTATTTGAGACTAGTATAATTTTAGTTGTTATGATTAGATTGAATTATCTTACTTAATACAATTAAAAATTTAAGAAATAATGTAAAAATAAATAATTGTATCAAGAACAAAACAACACGATCACCCAGTCACACTGCCCGCCGCGTTAATATATATTAAGCATTTTTTATATAATATTAGGCAGTTATATTAAAGGTTGAATTCAACGTTTTGCCAAAAAAAAAAAATCAACATGAAAGCTACAACAATTTATTTTATCTTAATGAATTATATATTATTTATTTTTATACTATTTTAAAAATTTTGTACTTAAGAAGATTGTATTAACAGCCCTGATTGACCATAACAGATTAAGGATTATTTTCACTCTTTTCACAAGTTTACAATTTTGCTACAAATTTAACAAATTTCTAGTGTAAGCAGGGGCTGACCATATAGCACATTTCCCATGAACTCTGATGGCTATTGACCGTAACAGATTAGCGATTACCGTACCTAGTCTTTTCAACAAGTTTATAGTTTTGTTACAAGTTTATTTAAATTCTGATGTAAGGGACTAACTACAACATATTATTAACCGTTAACTAAAACCTAATAACTACTGATCATAACAGATTAGCATTGAGCCACTCTTTCACTAAGTTTACAAATATATTGTAGTTAGTGCCCACCGAAAATTTTGTTAAACCCATGGGAACACTCGTGAGTTACAAAGGAGCCCCCTTTTTTAATATTTGAAATTGATGGATATTAATATTGATATTTATGATTATAATGAATAATTTCTTCCACCCCACGCCCAACCAATATGATTTCTTCATTATTTAATGAAACCAAATTAATTAGTACTCTTAGGCTTTAGATATATATTGAAAGGACTCGGCATGATTTTAGATATTGAGAATTAGAAATTCTAAAGAGGTAACATTGATTATTAATTAGCAATCAATTAAAAAAGTAACTCAAATTAATCAGATATTCCTGGCAATTATATATATTATCATACGTATAATCAAGTGGAGGGGAAAGAGAAGTAGAGAAAAGGAAGACTTAAATTTGCCACAAATTTGTAATTAAATCTTGAATTAAATCCAATTAAAATAAAAAAAAAAGATTAAAATCAAGTCAACACATACCTTCAATTTTTTCCTTTTTAGTTATAGATGGTATTCCAGTGTTTGGATAGCATTCAAAAATTTCTAATTAGGTTTCTTGGCCTTATTAGAAAGTTATTAAAAGTGCAGGCCTGAATTTGCATTTTGTTATAAATATTATGTTGTGTGGATGTTCATAACTCCCTAGCTTGTTAGGATTCCATCTCATGGTTGATGACATTTTATCATATAACTCTTAAATGGATGATTTCATCATACTTATTGCTATAACTTCCACTGCTTTTATGTTCTACCATAATGTAGATTAATTCTTCTATTTATGAAATTTTAACTCTTGGAAGGATAGGATGCCTATGAAGTATGAATAGAGGCTTAACACAAAGGATTGTATGTACATGAAAAATCTATATAAATGAGAATTCTCCCCGGTTCCCCATCTCTACATTTCTCTCTTGTTCCTTATATGTTCATATTTTTCTTCAATATTTTTATAAATGTTATCAGCATGAGTTTGTTTTAAAGACATATAAGCTCTTTGTAAATCAATAATGTTCTTGTGGCATATAGTAATAGAACATAATAATGTTCTCTATCAGCTTCCCTTTCCTCAATTATTTTTTTGACCCCCTTATCATATGCAATTTTAATTATCCATACATTTACTATGTATTATGTTTTTTTATACAATACTTTTTATTATGTTTTTTTTATCTCATATTATGCTATTTTATGTTGTTTGTTCTCTCTGCTATTTTATCTTTCTATTTTTATGTTCCCTGTTGTTCCATAATATTTTTGTTATTTGTATTTCATGATATCTGTTTTTTCGTTATCTTTTCTCTTGTTTATTATCATATTCTATGCACTATAACTGACACACACACATACACACTATTTATGTTTTTTGTTTAAATCTATCTATCTTGTTTATGTTATGTTGTTTTATATCCATCATAGTACTATGTATAATTATATAATGTGATTTATTTATGGGTTTATTTGTCATTTATATTTGAATATGAATTTGAATTTACCTAATTGATTTCATTACAACATTATTTTAATTTTTATTAAATAGCTAACGGCCATAATACTCTTCACTTTATAACTAGATAGTTAGAAGACATATCACTTATTTATTTGTGATTTGATGATTAGGAGTCACATCACTTTTTTTAAATGATTTTTTGGTAAAAGAATATTGTTAGTTCTAGTAAATGGCATAAAAAATTTGTGGCACTTTAATGATCTAATTGTTACAAATATCAAATCCTAAAGGCTAAGGTTGAAGCATCAAATAAAATTAAAAAAAAAAAGCTATGTAACTTTGAAAGAGTTCTGCTATAGTCCTAAAAATTAATATTTGAATAAATTGCTAATGAGCTATATTGAAAATATGAACATATCTATGAGAGTGATCATAGCTATGATCACATTACCTTGGAGAGACACACTATTGAAAGCCGATAACATTTTATTTCGGCTATTGAAAGTTAAATTGTCTTACCATAATTGTTGAACCAATAATATCCCCATAGTCGTTAAAATGATGAGCAAAATCAATTCATTCAAATTAAATGTCAAAAATTGGTTGTATGAAGCTAAAAAGACCATGAAATATTATAGAAAATATCAAAAGTAATTGTGAAGGAAAAAATGCCTTGTAATGCCCGAGGTAATGAATTGTGGAGAGAAAAATGCCCCAAGTTGTTATAAACCCAAAGGGTATAATTATGAGTCTGGAGGAGTATATGATGTTTAATTTTTATTAGTTTTTGAATTTATTATGATTAATTTGTGAAAAACAAATTGCTATAAGTATTTGATATTGTGATACTAATAAATAAATATTTCAGGAGTGATATGAAATCAAATAGATTAAAAAAAATTATTGATCATTTTGAAATATTAATACATTGTGCTCATTTATTTTTAAATTTAAATATATGAAACGTGAATATCATTTATTTTCATCTCAATATATATTGGAAATAAATTAGTTTTATTGTCACATTTGTCCAAAAAAAATCATATATTATGTCACATTTGCGTTGAAAGAATGAGAATTTATTTAATTTTATGAGAAAATTTATTATGAATAGTTAATGTTGATTTGGTTCAGTTGGACAAAATTCTTTTGTAAGCTAGTACACTCTATATATATTGCAGATTAAATCTATGGATTCGTATGTAGTTGGATAATTTGAAATAATGCTATAAATATTATAATTATTCAATATGTCACATATTATTTTATGAAAGAATGAATGTGTTCGAATTTCACTTTATCCCCTACACACCATAAATCATGGTAGGATGATTTTTTATGTATATTGAATTTTTAAATTTCTTTATAAATTTAAAGGAAAAATTAATTTTTTTAGTGCTTTAGCTTTTAACACGTTTACGACTTAATCTTTCAAGTATAACTCAGTGTAAGAACTTGGGCTGTTCCTTATCTTTTTCATTTTTTTATAGTATTATCCCTTATCATCTATGAGTTATCGTACGTGTCAAAACTTGGTTCCAACTCAGCTTCCACGTGGGTTTTTGAAATTAAAAAAATAAAATAAAAGAGGTTCATAATATCTACCGCTTCACACCATATCCTGAACCAGAGACAGGTTTGACGTCGAGAACCATATGACCATCTTCTTGGAATGATGAGCCACGAGATGGCGATGGCAACTCAGCAAGAAAAAGATAGGCCCGACGTCCTGGAAGGCAACAACAAGATCAGATTGGATGGATTCTCTTGGCCCCAAAAGCTCGTCATTGCAGAGAGAGGTCTGACGATGAGATCATATTGGGCTAATGCAACTTAAAAGCACCAAATTAGTTATCACTGCGGAGACGAAGAGGTGGAAAAAGAGCCGATCTTGATGTTGCTTCCCGGTTGGATGGTGTACATATCGTAAGTACTTTGGAGCAGCGAAGCATTTAAAGATGGAATCTAACAATACTTTTTTAATTGACCAGAAACAAGAAATTAAGGTTGCTCGTGGAGCGACCTGGCACTTCATTCGGATTCCTGATATATTCAAAAACCCAACAAAATATATGTTGGATGGATGGCGTGTTCAATCTTAATTAGCTCCATGTTTCATTCCTCTGTTCCGCCATCCTTCCAAGATTTATGTTAAACCTCTTCTGTTGATCTAAAGCTTCTCTTGGAAAGAACGCATAATAACTAAAAGCCATTGTGAAGCTGATGATAAATTATTGCATTAGAGGAAGATGGTCGCGTGGTTGGTTCAGAATATGGTGGGGAGCCGTAGAGATGAATATGATGACATTTTAATTTTCCTTTTAAAAGAAAAAACCCTCGTGCAAGCTCAGTTGGAACCAAGTTTTAACACATAGGATGACTTATAGATGATAAGGGCTAATAATATGAAAAGGGAAAAAGATAAGCGACCGAGTCATAGGCTACTCAAAATAAAATTTTTGAAAAGTAACTACTTAAAAAAGCGAAATGAAAATGCACACTTTCTATTTAAAGTGTATATATTATCTTAGCCAAAATTTCTCAAGAAAAATATTTCAAGTTCATTTTTTTATGTAAAAAAATTTAGATGAGTTAAGTCTGGGGGATTCTCCAGGCTCAAAGAACACTTATAGAGATACTTGTAAATCGCCTACTAACAAGACACTTACATCAACAGTAGGATTTGAGCTCATAACTTTGTGGGTTATAAGTCAACCCCCTATCAAATGTACTAACAATATTCTGTGTATTCATAATTTTACATGTGAAGTGCTGTGTACCAAAACAAAAATAGCTTCAAAATAAATATAAATATAAAATTTTTGTTGCACTGACGATGAATTTTCATGTGATAAAAGCAAGGAAGAAGAGTGCTGCACTTTAAAATCATTTTGCCCTTGAATTTGTGCTCATTGTGAGACGCTCTGTGCTGGCTTCGAAGAACAATGTTTAGAAGGTTCGCTCGGACCCGTTCGGTGCAAATGCCCTCGTCCCTGCAAGCAGTATTAACTAAGTTTTTTTTTTTTGGCGAACAACTAGTATTAATTAAGTTAATGGATTATTATTTGTCATAAATAAGATCTATTAACAATCTCCTATCCTTAATATAAGAGTTAGTTAATTAATTTGAGTAGATTAAAAAAATTAGTTAAATTTATTATTTATAATAAAAAGATAATGTCTTCCTTAAAATATCTTTGCTCATTAAGTATATTGGCTCGAAGTATTATTATTACAAGGACTACTTTGGAAAAAATCGATAAATATGAGAGAAAAAGCAGGTTATATTCTTATATTTAAAACTGAAATAAAAGTTAAATCAACTCTTATATTAATAACAGGACATAGTGTTAACTTTTTCTGTGGGTAAGAATAAAATATTAAGAGTTTCTGTTTGTGTATTACATTATTATATTTATGGTTGTGATGATGATCAGTCATTCACTCTGATGTTTTTTTGTTTTATTTTGTCTATTCGTACTGCTTATGTTTCTTATACTACCTCTAATACCTCTTATTCTTAATATACGAGATAATTAATTAATTTGAGTATATTAATAAATTTTTTAAGTTAATTATTTATAATAAATAGGTGTTTTTTTCCTAAAATACTATTATTAATCGTGTGTATTAGTTAGAACCACTATTTAGCCAAACACTTAACATTTACAACTATTACAAGGATTATTTTAGGAAAACATGGATAACTATGAGAGATAAAGTAGATCAGGGTCTTATATTTAGGAGCAAATTGGTCAACTAGCTCTTATATTAAAGATTAGAGATAGTATTAAATATATCTTTTATGTTGTTGAGATATGTTATTGTAGGTTTTGTTTTATACATACATGTATTTATGCATGTATGTAGTGTGTGTGTGTGTGTGTGTGTGTGTGTGTGTGACTGATCTTATTTACGTAGCATTGTGTACATTGTAGAGAATATGAATTATACTAGTCATTAAATGGTTATAAATAAGGGTTAAGGTTTAACTTTAGCCCAAAATTTTTGTATAAGAACTGTGGGTATATATCTTGAAAGTTTTGCCTCGATCAACACTACCCTTGAAAGTGTTAGTAAAAGGAACAATATAATAGCACTTCAGGCCATCAACGGTCAACGTCAATTTTTAAACTGGGAGAGCAGATTTTTCATTTTTCAATTCTTCTAAGACAATACCGATCCAATAAAAACTTTCAAATATTTATAGCTTTTATACAGAAACTTTCCGAGTAAACTTGAACTTTAACCCTATACACAATGCATTCTAACATTAATTAGATATAGGATAATGTTGATATTTAGTAATGGCATATTAATTTATTAGTTTTTTCTTAAAAACCAATGTCACCAATAAAAAGTCATTCTATTGGTAAGGATTTGAAGCCACATTCAAATGCCATTGTTAATATGAAATCTTTGTCAATAATTATTTATAATCTATATAAGCATTTTTTGAATTCGAGATATGCCTCGACTCTGAAAGGAGTTATTGTAAGAAAGCACCAAAACTTTGTTGGTGGGCGATGAACTATCCAACTTAACTTCTGTTATAAAAGCGAAATTCTGTTTGTTGAAAACGTAATCCATGAAAAATCCTATTCATGCATATAGCCGAGGTTCGTGTGGTGGTTTTTTTTGGGGGGGGGGGGGGATACTGTATAAAAATAGTTTTATTAAAAAATATGGAAAAATATTCGTTTTAAAAAAAATGGAAAAATGTGTCTTAAAAATACTATCTTTTGTTTTTTTAACTTTATTTATATCAAACTTGTATTCCCATTATTATTGAACGTTATTGCATAAAAGTTGTGAATTCAGTCACTCGTATATTGTCGCAATATAAAATTTAACGTCTTCGCATGATCACGTCAAATGAGTCAAACTTTGACAAATTATTAAAAAAAAAATTAGATATCAATGAAAAATATATTACCTTTGGTCCTTAATATAAAAGCTAGTTGATTAATTTGAGTAGATGAAAAAAACTAGCTAAGTTAGTTATTTTTTTCAAAATATTCTTGTTAATCAAATATATTAGTTAGAACTATTATTATTATAAAAACTACCTTAAAAAAATAAATAAATATGAGAGACAACATGGATTGGGATCTTATATTTAGAACCAAAATAAAAGTCAAACAAACTTTTATATTAAGGATCAGAAGTAATATCTAATTACTAAATAAAAAAATTAACGTATGTTCATTAAGGTTCTTATTAATAATATGACTAATAATTATTTAATCAACTAGCATCCATATGTAATCGAATCATTTAAAAAATGCTTTAAAGAACTGTAAATTAATGCTAATGCTGTGGTTGTTATCATCATCATTATATTCTTCGTCTAACTGATCAAAAGGATTCATGCATCCACGGCACTAACGGATGGTTTATAAATTCCAACTTTTTATTATAAAATTAAAACAATTAGGGCATAAATTTGAGATATGTTGGGCTATTCGAAATTCTAGAGAGTTCAAATTGTTATGAATATTATCAAATGTGGATGTCCACTCCTCTTCCTCCTCAACTTCATCAACTCCCACTACTTTCACTAGGCATTGATCTTTCACTACTCTATTACTCCTCCACTATGCCTTTAATCTTATAACTCACTCCCCACTCACATTTATATGGTTTATTGTCCATTATCCATTATTTAACTACAAGTGTAATCTATGTGTAAGACTATGTCTATAAATAGGGTATGTCATTGTATTGTGATGGAAGTAAAACAAGTAAAGAAATACAATATGATTCTCTCGTTTTTCTCTACATCTCTTCTCTAATATACTTTTATTGTTGGTTAATTTCATAACACGTTATCAGCACAATGGCTTCTAGTTGATACACATTGATGTTTTGTTCATTAAATGAAGATAGTTTGATTCGAGTAGTTTGGGAAGATTTCTCCAATTTATTTAGAGGAAATGATGGCTTTACATATTAACCTTATTGTTTCATTAGCAACTGAACATTTTATTCATCTTATTGAGATATGAAAATTTTTATTTGTATTTCTTACTTTTCTTATATTTTCATAATTCTTCTATCCTACTTCTTGATTTGCTATGAGGTTTATTTTCATCTATAAAATTACTATATATGATTATCATCTCCAACATTAGTTAATTGTTGTCTTATAAAGCAAAATGTTAAACCATAAATGAATGGCTAATAGCCATTATACTTGTGATTTTTTGATTAGATGGCCAGAAACCATGTCACGTTTTGATGATTCTTTAATAAAAAATCATTTTGTGGTTGTAACAGATGGCATGGCAAGATTGTCACAATTTGATAATCTATATTAAAGTCTTAAAGATTGATGGTTTAAAAATCAAACGATACGAAAAAGTTTCATAGTTCTGAAAAATTTTATTATGGTCCAGAAGACTAATATTTGAGAAAATTAATAGTGTGCTATTGTAAGTAAGGAACATGTCCGTAAGGGTGAGAAAGAAGATGATCACACTGTATCAGTGAAAATGATAACTAAAAAGGCAATAATCTTTAGGCTTAACTATTGAATCATAACAAAAGAATTTGTAATAGCCTTATGATTAATATGATAAAATTATGAACAAATGTTATAATATGACCAAAAGTCATATAGACAAATATGTATCAATTTATTGAAAGTAAATGTTAAAAAAAAAAGGTTGTGAAGCTGAAAAGACCATGTGATATTAAGAAAATATCGAAAGTAATTCTAATACTCGAAGGAAATAAGTTATAAAGAAAGATACCTAAAGTATTTATAAAAATAGAAGAGATACAATCATATGCCTAGAAAGCTATATATATAATGGGTAACTTTTTTAAAATTTATTGTGATTTGTAAGAAACAAATTGTTATAAGAATTTGATATTGTGATATTGATAAGTGTGATATAAAATTAAATAGATCAAATAGATTTAAAGGTTATTAGTTATGTTTTGTTTATTTATATCTTATTAATATGATCTGATTCAATATTAGTTTTGAATATTTTAAATGTCTATAGTACCTCGATCAGTATTGAGAAGTTTTGAACATTGATTTTGATTTTGATTTGTACTTTATTTTTAAAAGTTCATTTTAAATGTTCTTCTACATTTTCGTGTTTTCCCTATGTGTATTGCAAATTAAATATATGATACTCATAGTTATTTGTTATTATGTTAATGATATATTGAAATACAGTTGTCTTTCACATTCCTCTTAAATTATATAGTTTTTGAAGAACTATTCATAATAGCATTAATATGATTCTAGAAAAACTAATACTGATTTTTCTTTATAAATAGACAAATTATTGATAGTGAAAAATATGACCTATACATTTACATCACAACTTTGGTTGTCCAAAGGATGTAAATGTGATAGCATAATTGGATTAAAATCCATAATTATCTAGGAGGAAGTACTTGGGCTTCTAAGTAAAAAGTAGGTTATTATCCTTAGCCTATTGTATGCGAGCAATTGTTTATGAAATATATGAATAAAGAAATTATGTTTGAATGACTCACACTTAAGAGAGAGACTATTAGAATACAAGTATAAGTTGATATTGGATATATTTCTCATATGGCTCAATTAATCTCATTAAAAGGTTTATCGTTGGTAAAGACACATAGAATGGTAAACCAGAAGTTTACTGATCTAATTAGATTTATTATTGGCATGACTTGTTTGACCATCTTGAATCATATGATGCAACAAATCATTGAGGATAATGTATTGATATCCATTAAAGAACCACAAGATTCTTTCTAATAGCCAACACATTTAAAAAATCATATGTGCTATTTGTTCTAAAAAAATTGATTATAAAAATATCACTAGTTATATTTTGTTTGGAATGGATCTCTACATTTCTGAAAATATATTAAATTTATATATATATGGGCCCATTTAGAAGCACATGAGACATACAAGTATTTAGTATTTGATAGATGCATCTATATATAATAGATTCACATTAGTTTGCAACCCGAAGTTTGCAAGATTGTTTAGATAAATATTTTTGGACTATGTGATCCTAAAAACTTGATTTTAAAGATATTAGTGAACTTACATATTAGGCTTTTAATGTTGAAAAGTTTGCTTAACAAATTGATCTAGCAAAATCATTTGTTAATGCCTTCGTGAATAGCTGGATCAATATTCATAAAAACAATTTTTTCATTTTAGTGTTAGCATATTTAATTTAATATATTACAGTACTTATACACATCAAGGCCACAAAATTCTTCCAATAAAATTGATTTTTGGTTAGGAGCCAAATATTTTTCATCTAAAAACTGAAATGTACAATATTTATTCTTGCTAATCCACCACAATGCACATAGATGGATATTTAAAGAAAGTTGAAACATATGTTGTGTAAAAATCTCCTCCTTCTTGTTTATCTCTAAATGAAACAAAATAATGTTCCTAAAAGAAGCAAATGGATTTAGGAGACTTATACTATATAATTAGTTGATTGTTATTTGACAAAGTTTTCTTAACATGAGGGGGAAAAATTAAGTAGCTGGAAAAGAGAATGCATGAAATGCATTATTACTATCAAATATAGATCCTCAAATATATCAATATGGACTAGAAGTTCATCGAACATTGCATTCATGAAATGCTACAAAATATTTTACTCATTTGAATGAAAATTGTTAAATCTCTTATTCTAGCTAAAAATTCTCCAATTAGTATAAAAAAAATGAGACATGCTGAAAGCATGAGAGGTTAATCAATTCTAATATAAATATATTGAATAAAGAGGAGCATACAACTTAAAAGTTATATTGAGGAGGCATGTACTCTAGAAGAGTGTCAAGACATAACTAATTGTAAAACCCCATAAGACATTCAAGTATCTAAAAAAATAAGAAAGAGATCTCAATAAGTTATGTTACAGATCTATCATACAAAGTAGACATAAATTTGGCCAAGAAGAAAAGTAAATGGGAAAAGACGTGATAAAAATATTATTTCGATGTGTGAAAATGGGCTTGCAGTCCAAACACATGAAACATAAAGTTTCTATAGAATATATAAACGTTTATGTGACAATAAAGATTTTCACAAATAATTATGATGAGACATATTACTTTATGGTATATGTAATTTTGCATATCTGAATAGTCTGGTAGTTATAAAACATGTTTGTTACATATTATTATGACCCATGCATAAGGATCATTAAATAGTAAAATTTACATGATAATCCTTCAAAGATCCAAAATATGCTAGGAGCATATACAAGAAAATCTTTCAGTATATGAAATATTATGAAGATTAAAATAATTTCAGTATGTATCATCAATTTTATAGTGTTGGATCAAATATATGAAATTTCCTAAAGGATTTCATTTGCCAAAAGCATACAATTCAAGTTCTTGAGAACAATATTTAATTAAATTAAATAAGTTTCTAAAAGAATTGAAGCCATTAGGGTGTATGTGGTATAACCGACTCAGTAAATATTTGTTCAAGGAATGATACAAAAATGATTTAATTTGCCCATATATTTTTCTGAAAAGTTCTTGAAATGAGTTTGTTATGATTTTTGTTTATATTGATGACATAAATATCATCAAAACTCCTAAAAGCCTCATAAAAGCTATAAATTGCTTACAAGAAAGAATTCGAAATGAAGGACTTGGGAAGAACAAAGTTTTTCTTCGGATTACAAATTGAATACTTGAGAAATGAAAATTTTTATGTGCCAAATAATTGATACAACAAAAGTCTTAAAGTGTTTTTATACAGATAAATCACATCCATTATGCACTTTGGTGGTTGTGAGATCTGTGGAGGTGAATAAAGATCCTTTTAGACCTCGAGAATGTGACGAAGAACTATTTGGTTCAAAAGTACCATATGTTAGTACAATTGGTGTACTTATATATCTTGCTAGTGGCATACGACTTGATATATCATTTGTTGTTAACTTACTGGTAAGATATAGTTCTTCACAAACACAAAGACACTAAAATAAACATTATAAATTCTTTTCTGATCCATATGTTGGTGATTCTAGATAGAGCATCTCATAATATTCAAAAAATGGTGAAATATATATCTAGAAAATCTGTTCAAATAAAAGTATAGCAGATTTGTTTACCAAGTCACTTCTTATTACAATATTTGAAAAGCTTGTTCATGATATCGGATGTCATAGACTGAGGGATATCAATTGATGTTATCAAGAGGGGGAGTTAATACCCACTGTACTCTTTTTTTTCTTGTCTGTGGTTTTTTTTCTCACTGGGTTTTCCTAGCAAGGTTTTTAATGGGGCAGTATCGAATAGTGTATCAATAAATGTGTACTCTTTTTCTTCCGCTAGGTTTTTGTCCCATAGGGTTTTTCCTAGTTAAAGTTTTTTAATGAGGCACATCCTTAGATAATGGACATCCAAGGGGAGTGTTATAAATATTATCAAATGTGGATGTCCATCTCCACTTTTTTCTCAACTTCATCAACTCCCACTACTTCCACTAGGCATTAATCTTCCACTACTCCATTACTCCTTTACTATGCTTTTAATCTTATAACTCACCCCACTCATATTCATGTGATTTATTGTCCATTATCTGTTCTTTAAGTATAAGAGTAACCTGTGTGTAAGACTATGCCTATAAATAGGGCATGCCATTATATTGTGATGGAAGTGAAGCAAGTGAAGGAATACAATATCATGCTCTCATTTATTTGTCTACATCTCTTCTCTAATCTACTTTCTTTGTTGGTTAATTTCATCACACAAATTGATATTTGAGATTTATGATTTATATAATCGAATAGCCATGGGCCATGGATCATTATCGATCAACTCTATTTAGTACCCATTCTTTTCATGAAATTTACAATTCTATTACAAGTTTAACAAAGTTCTATGGTGTAAGGGACTAATTGCAACACATTAACCATTAACCACAATTTAATGGCTATTGACCACAACAAATTAGCAACTATTCGCTCTTTTCATCAAGTTTATAATTCTTTTGCAAGTTTAACAAAGTTTTTGTATAAGAAATTGACTCCAGAACATTAGCCATTAATTAACTACAATCTTATGGCTATTGATCATAGCAATTACTTACTCCTTTTATCCAATGTAATTAATTAACAAGGTTCTGGTGTAAGGGATTGACCATAACACATTGGCCACTGAGCACAATGCAGTGGCTTTTGACGATAACATATAAATAATTATCAATTATTTTCACCAAGTTTACGGTTATGTTACAAGTTTGATCAAGTTTTGATGCAAGGACTGAATACAATTAATATATCAACCTTTAACTTAGTGCAACCTTGTTGCTATAGTTTTTTGATTTAACTAAAACTCATTTTCTGAATTTTAACTTGTTGCAAATTATTCCTATAGTTTAGTCTCTATGCTTCATGAAATATATAATTTTATTTCCTACATATAGACTAATTTTTTAAATGATTAAATTATATAGATTGATATTTAAGTTGTATTGAGCTGTATCAAGTCAAAGTTTATGGCTGAGTTGCAATCAAGCTAAAAGATATACAAGGATTGAGTTGTACCAAAAGCTAAAGTTTGAAGATTGAATTACGAGTCAAAATTATAAGAACTAAAAGACATATATGTTCTAAAAAAATAATTTATTTCAATCTGTGTAAGGATATCATACTTGAGGGTGCTTTCAATAATATTTAATATTGATTTATGTGTGCATTGATATTTATGATTGCATTAAATAACTTATTCCGCCTCAATTCTAACCAATATGATTTTTTTTCATTATTTAACGAAACCAAAATGAAAGGACTCGCCATGCTTTTAGAAATTGAGAATTAGCAATTCCAAAGAGGTGACATTAATTATTAATTAACAAAATACGTAAGCCAAGTAAATCAGAGATTCCTGACAACTATATATACTCCTCCTATCCTAGATATAAGACCTTTATACTAGTGTATATAAGGGTCTTATATTTAAGACCGGAGGAGTATATGTTAATAGACATATAATCATTATTTTTGGCCAAAATTATTAATTTGTGTGTTAATTGACTTAGGTTAACGTCCCTTAACTTTTTATTTGGGCCAGTTTTATATATATATATATATATATAAGGATAAACACATTTGTCCTCTCAAGCTTATGTATAAATAGCCTTTCAGCAAGCTGATTAATCAAGATTTGTAATTAATTATATCGATAAATAGAGTAAATTACATTGACTTCACTCAACTCTACCTCAATTTATGAAAATCTCTCCTCTATTTTTAAAACCTATGCAAGTATATCCTAGAATCAATAGTTAAATAACACTGACCTCCATTCTACTTTTAATATAAATATTGTATTGTTTCAAAATTAATCACAAAAAAATTAATACATTTATTTTAACATTTTAAATAATTTTTAAACTTTAATTACATAAATTGGCTGAAATAATGTTTCAAACATGTATGTAAAAGATTTAATGAAATAGGGATTTTATATGATGATTGATAAGTTAATCAAGATAATTTATGTTTAATTAATTTTAATACAATATAATTAAAAATAATTATTTAAATTTTATATTCATTAATTATTTAAAATTTTAAAGACATTGACAGAGAGAGAGTAGAATATTAGACTACAAGGGTATATTAATAATTTTAAAATTTTCAACAGATTTAAAAATGATAAAATTGATTATTTTAAAATCTCTAATAGCATATTAATGGTGTTAAAAATAGGACTGAAGTGTAAGTTTTGAAAACATGTGGGAGGTCTCTGCGATTAATATTTAATTACTCTACTCTATAAATTACACTATTGATCACAAACTTAGCCATCCTTTCCAAGAGCCATGACAACAAGAAGGTTAATTGGAAGTTTCTCTCGCATGGTTTTCTTTACACTTCTCTTCTTCACTGTTCATTCTGAAGGTATGTATTGTATTTCAGACAAGAATTAACTTTTGGATTTACTCATCAATAAAATTTTCGGTACTGTTTTTATTAATTTAAATATTTTTATTTTTTTTAAAATTTTGGAAGACAACTTTTTAGATTGTTTGGTGCATGATTTCTAAACGCCATTCATATAGTTTGATGCTTAACACTTGACATTATTTTTTCCTCTGTCATTATTTTTCTAGGACTCTATAATGTATGTTCTCATGCCTTCTCAACCTTTCTGTTGATTGAATAAAGTCATCATACTGCCTCTAATTATTAATGCAAGAATTATATAACTAATTTTAAAATATTTAAAAAATTAGTCAAATTAGTTATTTGTAGTAAATATGTAATGATTTTCCTAAACAATCTTCTTTAATCATATAATTAAAACTACTATTGGTAGAAATTCCTTACAATTAATGAAAAATTTTGAGAGAAAAAACTACGACCAAATTTAATACCCAACTAACTCTTATATTAAGGATTGGAAGTAGTATTTCATATTTTCCTTTTTGTTCTTACCTCTAATTACATCACAATCTGAATTCATGTAATATATATATATATATATATATATGGTTTGCAATTATTGATGTAATGCATAATGAATGAACAGGAAAAATATGTTATGAGACAAGAGGGTTTACCTTCTGCTCGGCCATAACATCTTGTCATTCACTCTGTTCCGGTCTCGGGCTCCAATGTTCCAAATATTCAACGCCAAGAAGAGCTTTGTGCAGCTGCCCTTATAGTTGCTAGTGCTAGTATTGAAAAAAATCACAGAGAAATCTAGTTTAAAAAGTTTAATTGAATAAATAGATCTTCTTTATATATAGAGTTATAGGTCTGTTTTTTTGGGAAGTATTTTTAAAGTTACTGTGGGTATCCGATTTTTTGTTGGGGTTCAATATTGTCTTTTTAATTAAAAATTCATGTTAACTATTAAAAAAATGTCGTCAATAGTTAATATTATTTTTAAGAAAAAGGGCAATAATGTTTCTCCTATTTAAAAAAAATTTCGGGCTACTGGCCTCAACTTTTCCATCAATGCTTTCAAGACAAAAAATATTATTAACCCTTGTATATGTCACAATGTGGTATCTATGACCACCTTTGTGACATTTTGTCACATAGAAGATCTATCAGTAATCAGATTCTTGAGCTCAAACTTCTCTGTGATTTTAATTTTCTTTAGCGGTATTATATAAAGGTTGTAAGAATAAAATATTAAGAGTGTCTTTGTTGTGGGTATAAGAATAAAATAAAGAGTGTCTTTGCGTGTTACAACCTTGTATATGTGGTTGTGATTAGTCATCCACTCAGATGTTGGTTTTAGTTTATCTATATGTACTGGTTGTGTTTGTTTGTTATATAAAATAAATGTTTTTTTTTGGGGTATTGTTCAGATTGACTAATTAATAGTACATGTTATGATCGATTATGTGTGTGTGTGTGTGTGTGTGTATGATTTATATTATAGGATTTGGTATATTGGAGGGGGAAATTGTCTTTTTTTTTTTAATATGAAAATGAGATATTTAATATTTACTATAAAGTTATTATTCTATGATAATTATATATTTTACGTTTCGTTTAAAAACATGGGAAAGAAAGTTCTTTAGAAAATTATTTCTCATATTAACTTTATTCTACATATCGAACTCATTATCTATTACATAAAAGCCGCAAACTCATCAGTCACCATCGTTGTCTTGTCTCGTTGACAATTCATTTGGGCCACAATTTGTACATCTGAAAACTTATCATTTGATATCTTGTGGTACAAGTAAAGCAGCTATAAGGTCAGTTTCTTTACACGATCATATCATAAGAATCAATCTTATATTTAATTAATCACAAATTAACAAGGCGGAAGCCACCTTGGTTGAATATATCCAACATTAATTCAGCATGATTAATTAGCAACAAGCAAGTATATATTAGCTACCATGTGTTTATATTTAAGATGTTTTATATGGAATTTGAAAATTAATCAATTAAAATGGATAATATACTCCCCCGATTCTTAATGTAAGACCTATTTAACTAATTTGATTAGATTAAGAAAGTTAAGTAAGTTAGAAGTACTGAAATGATTAAAAAAAAAAATTCATATCTCAAAAGACTATACAATGTCTTACCCTGTATTGAATGGTGCAATATGTTGCTTTTGTAGAGAAGTATTAACTTCGGTAGGATCCTCCAAGACGCCTTGTGGTTGAATAAACCGAACAATATTGTAGTGTATCTGCAGGATGCGGATCGTGTTCACTTGTTCGAGCCTAAAAGAAACAATTCTAAGTTAGTGACCATCAAAACTGACAACAAAAAAAGGATCCGGGGTTTTGCTTTTTTCTACAAAACTACTTTTTCAAAATAATAATAAAAGACTAGAATATACTTGTTTTTGGATATTTTTTGCCAAAAGAGGTCATTAATGTGGGAATGAATATGCAAAAGACTAAAATTAGCTATGATATGCAAATGAAATGATGTTCTCCCTTGGCGATTGAAACTACACCCCCATAACATGTAACATTCAAGAACTTCCCTTCTCCTTTCCCGTGTAGCTCGCTGTGGCAGGCTGTCAAGAATAAGGGGTCGCGTCTTTGTAATGCAACACCTACGAAAATGGTGTTTAACCCGACGAGTGTGCAATAGGAGGCAATGCTCTCTACGTAATACGCCACTACGAATGACACATTTCTCCCTTACAAACGGGCAAAATGTATAAATAGAGGGGATCGGATTTCAGTTGCATGTTCCTTAATTTTGAAAAGCCAAAGGATTCTTTCCAGTAAGGCATGAATTCTGGAGCACTGGGAGATGACCCAACATCTTTCTAACACTCCGGTAAGCCTCTTTAGTCTAATCTAAGCTTCTAACTCTACGAAATCTGGGAAAATCACAAATTCTGAGGCAGCTTAAAACATCACTTTGGGGATTTTACAGAAACACTATATGTTATATATTTTTGAAGGGGGTGGGCTCTTTTTAGTTTCATTTTCCCCTTACTTTTTATTTCCATTTCTGCTGTTTTTTTTATTATATGATCATCTTTATTATTCCTATAAATAATCCTTTTTTGCAAATTTTATTTATTTAATAGTTATATAGTAAAATTCTGTTCACCACAAAATAATTTTCTTTCTAAACATACATAATCCTAGAAATAAAAACTAGGATGTTATGCTAACCCTAAAAAACGATGAGCAGTCAAATGGTTGTTTCAGGGAGGATAGCACAAGGTCTTGAAAGACGAGAGGACATGGACTAATCAAATTGGTGAGTGGTATGTATAACATCCTGAATTTTGAGCCTAGAAGTGTAAGAAATAGTCTAAAATTGGCAAGCTACTAGATTTTTTTTTAATAAAGGTCCTAGAAGTTCTCTGAAATGATAGAAGGATTCTCATGGATCAAATTGCAAAGTGAAGATTTTCTAAGACCAAGAAATAAGGAAGATAGAGACTTTGATGAAATCTCGAAAGTCGAATATGAAAAATTGAGATGAATAGAAGTCAAAGATTATGTTAGGAACTTCAATGAGATTATTTCTAAGGTCAAGTCGGAGTAGGGACCAAATTGCAAAGTTGAAACGTTTCAGGCCAAAAAGGGCAATGAATGAAAGTAGGCCTAAAAATTACAAAAAATCCTAAAAAATGGAAAATGGATTTTAAAGGCCTTTTTAAGAAGGAAAATGGTGAAAGTACTTCTGAGATGAATTTAATAGAATTTCTAAGTTTGTGGCTCATTTTAAGCTATACAACTAGATTTAATTATTTGAGCTATGAGGAGGTCTCAAAAAATTAAGTTAAAATAGGAATTAATTATTTGACAAATTATGTGAGTTTATAACTTTGGTTTGGTTCCTGAAGGTTGATTTTAAAAATATTTAAAACCTAATTATGCCAATTAGGGGCATTTTACGGGAAATTTGAAAAGACATACATATAGGCTGAGTTATGGTTTGAGAATATATATTCTGAGAATTTTTCAAAAATCAAGTTAAGTTTATGGTATGGATGGATAAATTTTTGAAGCTATGGATTGAATAAAATGCTCCAGTAAAATATTAAATAATTATTGTCCCCTAAATAGGAGACAAAATCAAATAAAATATCCAAGTGCAGTTTTAAGGGCACTGAGTTAGCATGCTAAGTTGCCAAAACACATTTATGAAGGTGCTAAGTCATCTTATGAGTCACCGAAAGATGTTTATGGATAGTAGTAAAATCAGAACATAGTATGGGTAGGTTTTAGACAACCCTTCATCTACTCGATACAGTGAAATCTGTACTGCATGACTAAGTGGAGTTGGCTAGCTTGTCAATGGAGCTAACTATTTTCTCTCTTCTCCTATTAGATGCTGCCATATGGAAGCTCTTCTATTGGCTAAAAATTGCAAGTAGGCTTAGGCACTAAGAGGCTTAGCATATGGCATGAAGAGAGACATGTGCAAGTTGTCTTATGAGCTAAGCAAGATCACATGGGGATTAATGTTTCTAGAGGCCAAGACACTTGTCATCTTTGATGGACTTGAGAAGATCATATGGAGGGTGGTTTAAGCAAATGACATGTGTTATGGTAAAGGTAAATTAGGTTAACAAGGTAAATGGTAATTTTGTTATTTTAAATACCCCTCCCCTCCCATTTGTATAGAGTTTTGACCAAAGAGAGAAATAGGGGGAGGAGGCCAAATTCACCAATGGGAGAAGGAAGGAGAAGAAGATCATGAGGTTCCATGTAAGATCAAGCTCTAAGACAATGTATAGTTATGGTTTTCAGTGTAGTTTATCTTGCTATTTGTCTTGTTAAGGTTAGCCATGGTTTTGATAGATTTTGAAGCTTGAAATCCTAGGTGGAGATGCTGTCCAAATCCATTTAAGTAAGGAAAATGACTAATTGATGCTAGAATAATGTTTAAAGACTTAAAAGGAATAATAATCAAGTGATTGTATGATGGAAATTGATTGAAATCAACTTCCCCTAACTCGTGGTATGTTTTGGCCACTATGTGTGTTAGGATTATAGTTTTGATGATAACAAGTCAGAATATCAGGGTTAAGTATTTTGATCGATCAACTAATCGAACAATCAGTTATCGCTAAGATTTCAGATAAATGATCAAGTGTAAATCAGGTCTATAGTAGTCTTTTTGATCGAAGAACTATTCGATGAATAGTTTATCGATAAAGGGATCGATAATCGCTAGTGTAAAAATCACATAAGAGTATGAAAATTATCGATAAGCTGATCGATAATATCAGGTAAGCAATCGAGTTACTGATAAGAAACCGAGTGCATTTATCGATCAAGTTATCGATAAATCAGTCATCAATAACGACTTCGATAAAAGGTAACACTCTCTACTTGTTCTGCACATTAGTTCAGTTACAAATTTATCGATCATATTTTCGATCATTTGTTTATCGATTACGTACTCGAACTTTATGCTCTAACTCTCTGAATGCAGGAGATCAAATTCACTGATAGATCGATAATTTTATTGATCACAAAATTATCGATTACATGATCGATAATCAATGTTCTTTTTAACTCTTACTCAGTTTTGCTACAGCTAAATTATCGATAACATTATCGATAATTTTAACTTGTTTGCTTAAATAAGTTTTTCACATAACGTGTTCGATAAAGAGTCTGAGAATTGACATATTAGCATTAAGTTATGATGAACTAATTTTCGATCAAGTTATCGATCACTGGATTTTCGATAAAATGATCGATCATTCATTTCCCCGAACTTCATGTTTTCACAAAACGTGATCGATAATCATTTTCCTTACCTTACAGGATCAAACTTCTTTCTTCACTATTATCGATCACTTGTTCGAATAGTTAATGATCGATCAGCTGTTCGATCATTTCAAATAGCATGTGTCTTCCTTTGATTATTTACATAACCATGTTTTATCGATAATATTATCTATCATATATTTATCGATAAGATGTTCGATCATCAATGACTGAAGCTTCATTTTAATAACATCTAAATTATCGATAATCTGTTCGGTCAATTATGTGATCGATCACTTGTTCGATCATGCAATGATTTCCTCTTTCTATGAAAATTCTTGGAGCCGATGATCCAACACTTGATCGATAACTTTAGTGATCTATTTCGAAAAGTCTTCATTCCGTTTATCGATAACTTGATCTATCATCAAGTAATCGATCATCTTTTCGATCAAACCAAACCGGAATGACACTCTGTTCTTGTTACTGATAAATGATCTCGTCACAAATCTTGAATGATAAATTAGCCCTCCTTCTGTATTCAAGGTTAAAGCACTCACCACAAAATTCTCACTTGTTCTAAGTTTGATATATGCAGATTAATGAAAACGAGTGCAACGGCTCTTCAATGGGATTACGTAGACTGCGACCTACAGTGTCAGAAACTCAGACGCATTAATGGCGGAGCTGTTAAAACCAGTGAAACACGCAAACGAAGTCACAACGGCTAGAAGCCTTCCGTCTAACGGCTATTTAACGATATCAACTATAAAAGGCGCGAAGAGGCATTAATGAAGCGAATTGAATACCGGAGCTACCATCTGCTATTATTTAGTTACGCATTCAATACTCTGTTTTTCACTTCACTACTGAGCATCAGTGTTTATCATTGAATTCACTCTGTAAGAGAGCCATTCACTACTTTCATTAAAAACTTGAGAGACACTCAAGAGTGTGGACTCTTGAGAGGGGTTGTATCCTTACGGGAGTAAGGGGGAGTGATTGAGCGATTCAATTACTGTACCGAGGCACCAAGAGCCCTGTCGATCTTGGAAGATAGTGAAATACTCAGAGGTGTTCTGGGGACTGGAAGTAGGTCACGTGGTTGAGACCGAACCAGTATAAATCTTGTGTCCCTTCTCTGCGGTTAAATTTCTCCTTACTCTGACTCTCTGTTTCATTCAATACTTGCACGCTTTTAATTCTTAAATTTTTGTAACTCACCCAATTCACCCCCCTCTTGGGTGAGATTGATTCTAACAATGTGTTCTTAAGAATAGGGTTGGATTTTGATGATTTTGATACTTTCAATGAGTTTAGAATGAAAAATTATATAGGATTATATGGGGAAAAAAAAGTGTTTGGAAGCCTTAAAATTGAAAATAGAATTTGAACCCTAAATCCTAAGCAATTTGGCCAAACTGGTTCAAATATGGAGGAGTTTGACTTTGATAATTTTGAGCTAGAAAATTGATTCTGCATGCAAAATTGTATGGAAATAGCATATAAAATTGATTTTAGAAAGATTGAAAATCAAGCTTAAAAGTTCGAAGTCGATGTAGTTTAAAAAGAGCAAAGTGTTGATATCAATTGTAACCATGGCTCTACTGAGTGAATCTCATTGTGTGTTAATGTATTTACGGCCACAAGATATCACGGAAGATGAATAAAAACGTTGAGCAAGCAACCTAAATGGTTGGAAGCAAGAGAAAGCAAAGAAAAAGCTTAAAAATACAAAGTAGGTATGAAGTTGGGATAAAATGTTTGCTATTACGATTCCCCAAAATGTCACTCTCCCTTAACCAACCCTAATAGGTATGATGTGTAAGCAAAGAAGAATGCATGAAAAGAATTAATTATTCATTCTTAATGCAAGGGGATAAATTGTCCCTAAATGAGCTATGAATTTGTGATAAAATGAAATCGAGCCAAATGATTGAATTTGCCCATGAAATTTGGTAAGCAATTAGAGAACATCCTAAGCTTTAAAATGATATTAGATCACTTAGAATGGATGTCAGGGCTAAAACGTATAAATATTCAAAGTTAGAGTAGAGAAACTAGAAAATACAGTTTCTGCCAATTTGAATGGTAAACTTCCATGAATTAATTGTATGAATTGAGAAGGATTAAGCTCATATTTATTTATTTTTCCTTGTAGAGAAGTAAAAGAGCTTTAAATAGAAAATTGAATCATCTCAATAGAATTTTCTCATGATTAGTTATGAATTTTCAAAATTGGATCAAAAATCTAAAATTTATAGTGAATAGTAACCTAAGGACTTATATGTTAATTTTCAATTTATGGGCTTGAAACATAATCCACTTGAACTGTAATACTTCTGAAGGTGTACTAAAGGGGTAAATAGAAGGATCTTTCATTTTGGAATCACAGCAAAAGTTCTCGCTTACTGTAGTATGTTTGGATTATGTGGTAAGTTTGTTATAAGAAAAGGCTTAAACAAAGTACTAGTTCAAGTAAAGGTTTAAGTAAAGGTTTAGGTAAACCCAGTATGAGAGACACATCTAGCTAAGTAAGTAATGAGTTACTAGGATTAGTCTATCTAAAGCTAAGAGGTTGAGGTGATGTCTTTAGAAAAATTATGTATTGCGAAATGTCAAGAGATTGTAGTAAATACCTAGTGAGTAACAGGGTAAAAAGGATAATAATAAGATCGTAATGGAAAGTACCGTGAGAGATAGGCAATCAGAGTTTAAGGATAAGAGACTCTCCCTTGAGAGAGGAATAATTCGGGCTGAGTAAGTAGATTGTTTTAGCTAAGCTTTAGGTGATTTATATTAGATGCCTAACTGGAATACTATACAATAGAGATGTTTGAATGATTTATACCTTCTATGTAATATGGTCAGTTTATGATGACCAATGTATGACCATAGGAATGAATGGTCAAAAAATAAGAGAAGTTACAAAGTGTAAGAGTCAGATAGTATCCTTAAAGGATAAAGATGAAGAGAAATAGATGAGAAATGTTATAGATGATGGTTGTAATAGGAACTGGTATAGATGGAAGAGTATTTTTCCAATGACACCTAGAGGTACAGTAACATTGGGCCTGAAGAGCACCCTTTATGTCCTTGAGACATCTATGAGGAGACTATAGCACTCAAGCCAATAAGAAATATAAGAGATAAGATTTCTATAGATGAATATCACTACCTAAATAATTAAAGGACTCAGGTAGAGAGGCTCTCTCTAATAGAGATATGATAAAGGTAGAATGTGCCATGACAAAGATTAAGGAAGTAGAAGGTCTTGGCCATAGAATACTTCTCTAAAAATTAGGGAGTGGTCCTCTGACTTAGAGTTCATGCTGCTTTGCCAAGAGAGTTGTCCTCTGAAGGAAAGAAAGAGAAACAACTATGACGGAGTTAAAACAACACAAATTTCTACCTATTTTCTTTCTATTTTGATGCAAATTTGATGAAGGGAAAAGGTTGGAATTATGCCTTTTGTTCAGGGCAAAATTGGAAGGAAATGAATAAATAAATAATTTATATTCTTTCACATAGGTGATTAGGTGGCATATGAGATGTCCTATTCAAGAAGGCAACATTGAATGGGAATGACACCTAAAGGGATTCAGTTGGAAAAATCATAAGGGGATTATGAGTAACCTGACGCCATGTGTTAAGTAGGGTAAATGGTAACTTGGAAGACTTACCGGGAGGCATTTTATAAATACCCTACTCCCTCCCACATGGCCAAAATTTTTAGCCATCTTAAGAGCAAGGGGAGGAGAGGAAATCCGAGCCAAGGAAAAAGAAGGATGAGGAAAAGAAGATCAAGCCAAACCTGGGTGAAATCTAGTGCTAATCAAGGTAAGAGCATGGATTTTCTCCTAGTGTATGATGCTTTATGAATTAATGATTTTAAATATGGTTTTGATGGATTTTGGAGGTTTAAAACCCTAAGAGAGATACTGTCCAAATGTGTTTAAGCCCTGCAAAAGATTGTTTGATTTAAGATTAATGATTAAGAGGAAGAAAGGAGTTGTAATCAAGTTGTTTTGTGATGAAATTGAAAAAAAATCTAACTTTTCTTATTTGTGCAATATTTTGGCCAGACCTAAGGTTCTTTATAGAGTTGGATTTTGATGATTTTGATGCTTTCAATGTGTTTAAAATGAAAAATTATGTGAGGTAAAGGTAAGAAAGCAAGTTTGGAAGTATTAGAATTGAAAATGAAAATTTTTCCTAAAATCCTATAGTGTTCAGCCAAGTAGAGTTCATGGCAAAGGAGTTGAACTTTGTTTGATTGGAGCCTCGAAATTGATTCTACATACAAAATTATATGAAAATAGCATGTGAAATTAATTTTAGATAAATTAAAAATCAAGCTCAAAAGTTAGAAGTCAATGTGACTTAAAGAGAGCAAAATGTTGATATTGATTGTGAATATGGCTCTAATATTAAGTGAATGGCATTGTGTGTTAATGTATCTAGGGCCTTGAGACACCAAGGAAGATGAATGGAAAAGGCTAAGCAAGCAACTTGAATGGTTAGAGGCTAAGGGATAACAAAGAAAAGGCTTAAAGATACAAGGTAGTAAATTTACCCTTATTGTATACCTAAGATGTATGCCTGTGTGTTGATGTTGCTTGATGATGACTTAGAATTTGAAAGATTGAATGCTTCTCTATTTTTTGTTTCTTTCATGGCTACATGTGAATGAAGCATTGAGTTTTAGAACATGTCATTTTATAAGCATCAAAGCATACAACCAAGCATATCATACGCTTAGCATTTACCTTCCATGCATATGGGTAATATTTGCTGCTAGGATTCTTCCAAATCTCATCCTACCTTAACTAATCATAATAGGTATGATGTGCTAGGGAAGAAGAATGCATAAAGAAAAGCAAAGAAAGAAGAGAAGGAAGTGATATTTATGCTTATATAGTTAATGTGAGACTTTTATGATGATATATATATGGATATCCCTTTCAATACTATGCATGTTAAATAATGATGATGGCATATATAATTGGCTATGATGACGTATGAAAATAGCTAGTGCAATGATGGGATGATAGCATGCATGAAAGGAATTAATTATGCACGGTTAATGCAAGTTAGAGGGATAAAATATCCCTAAATGAGCCACGAATTTGTGATAGAGTGGAAGTGAGGCAAACGATTGAATCTGCCTGTGAAATTTAGCAAGCTTATAGTACATATATTTAGCTTTAAAACAAGTGGTAGACTATTTAAAATGGATATGTGTATTAAGAGATATAATTTCTCAAAATTACGCCCCAAAAATTGGACCAGTTTGAACTATAAAGTTTCACGAATTAACTGTAGAATTGAGAAGGGTTAAGCTCATTTATATTTTTTTCCGGGTAGAATTTCATCGTAGATGGGTTGGTGCTTTGGCTATCAACATATAGATTAGGTACTTTATCATTCTTATTTTGTCATTCAATGTTATTGGTTTTAATCTATTTTTTTTTTATATGAAAGCACTTATACCATGACGTGTTAATAGACTTTGAGAGAGTGCGATTCTCATTTATCAACCCTATTTGCTAGGTCAATGTTAAGGGGAAAAGGACATTGATTTTCAATTTTTAAACTTGGTTTTGATGGAGTTTGATGGTTAAAAATCCTAAGGATTAGTGCTGCACAAATTGTTTCTTGATGGTTTATGATTGATGTTAAGTTCATACATGGATTAAAGGATAGGAAATGGTTGTTACCTTGCAAATTTTGTGTAACTAAACTTACCCAAAACTCATCAATATAAACATATAATTTATTTCACATTATAATTCAGCAAATGTTAAAAATAAATTAATAAAGAGAATTTATAATCAAACCCCTAACATAAAATACAATTGGTTAAATTAAGCATAAAATAATATGGCATTAAATAAATTTTAAACAAAACATTTAAAAAAGCGGGCTAGCCATCGGACCACGGGTTAGGGAGGGTAGACAAAGAGGAGCCATGCCATGATAGGATCCTGTTTTGCTTATCCAAACCATCACTTTTTTTTTTTTAATCTTTGTTTAGGCATAAGCTTGAGGCGCTAAAAAAATGTTTTTGAGACTAATGGAAATGGCAAGGTCATATTTATATTTTATTGCATCTTTTGTTGGGCCATTACATGGAACCACAATATCTCACTTTCATTTTGTTAATATGATGTTGTAAGATAGAAAAAACACAAAGTAAGAAGATTATTCCGCTCGTGCAGTTAACAAGGGTGTTGGCAAGTACAAATCTTCAGACTGTCTTGACACATGCCTTTTGCTTGTGCTTCGTACTCACCTTTATAGTGACTATCGCACTGATCATTATTCACTACTACAAAAAGATCCATTTTCGTCTGTTCTGGAGGCCTTTTTTCATCTGTTTAAAGGGGAGCGTAGATAAAGGAAACGTAGATAGAAGTTAGATATTCATCTGTTTTGTAACAGATGAATATGCAAGGCACATATTTGTCTGTTCAGGCACCATATTCATCTAGTGTGCCATACCAGACAAATATGTGGCACCATATTCGTCTGTTTTGGTGAGAACAGACGAAAATAGTGGCCTTTTTTTTATAAAAAAAAATGTAATTATTTGCACCGTCAGTTTTTACTATAACTTGTAATTCTAAAGTGTATAAAACAAAACCAAAACAAAGCAACAATAGTAGTAATTCAGCAAAACCAAATTATGTTACACTTTCCATACAAATCATAATTTTAAGAGTAACAACAATAACATCTAAATTAGCTTAGTTTAAAAACAAAAACACCTTAATTCAGTCACATAACATAAGAAAGTTTAAAACTAGAAAATCTAATGACATCCTAACTTTTTTAATTAGATATTTTAACTTTTAGAATCCCAAACTTTTCTAAAATATAACATGAAGATTAAACATTGAGGATACTTAATTAACTATCATATTCCAATAGATTCTCTCTTGGACGTTTTCACAAACACCTTATGTGCATTAATATTTAAACAAGTTTAATATGCTTTTAATCTTAATATACTTTTCCAATCACTATCATTACTTTCCAAAAGCTATTGTTCACCAACACTAAATTTAAAGAGAAAATTTTCAACACCAAAACACCCAAACAATCACTTTTAACAAACATATAATAGGCTCATATAGCCAAAACATTCAACACTAAATCACAAAACTTCCCTTGCTTCTTGCAAAGCTAAAATGGTGGAAAAAGAAGAAGAGAGTGTTGTTAAATACACAAGAGAAGAGAGGAGGAGCTATCCGCCATCAAAAAGAGAGGCTGACCGTGGAGTCCATTGTGTCGTTGAGCTTTAGCATCGCTAAGAAAAAGAAGAGAAGAGGAGCTATTGTCGGTCAAGAAGGAGAAGATAGAAGAACACTGGTTATCGTATGAGAAGAGAGGAAGAGGAAAAAGAGGAAGCTTGCGGTGAAGGAGAAGAGGAGGAAAAGAGAAATCGCTGCTAGGATTTATTTTGATTTGATAAAAAAAATGGCACTGTGTTTTGAAAATTCAAAATTTAAAGTAAAAAGTTTTTCGTCTACATACTCGTCTGTTACAGCACAATAGACGAGTATGAATCACACATACTCGTCTGTTAGACCATAACAGACGAGTATGAACACACATACTCGTTTGTTAGAGTGTAACAGACGAGTATGTGTGTACATACTCGTCTATTCTGCTATAACAGACGAGTATAGTGGCCTTTTTTCTTTTGTTTTGAAAAACATACAAATATAAGAGATGAAAATAACTTTTTTTGTAGTAGTGATTACAATCTTCCATATAGCTACGAGCCTCACAAATTTTCCTTGGCTGTCCCATTGCTTCCTTACTACCTGCGACATGCACAAAATTTTTATTTAATTTGCTGGCTTGAAACATTTATTTGAATAAGAAAACCAATCCCTTTGACAATGGATTTATAGACTTCTAACCTCAAGCCATATGTGCCTATCCATCTAATTCATCAAAAACAGAAAAAAGCCCTCTGCTTTTTCGTACGCATACCTGATATGAGAAGAAGGAGAAGGAATGCTTGAATAATAGGAAATACTTTGGTACTCTTCATGATTTCAAATTCTTGATTTCCTCACTTTTAGTTTCTGTTGTATGTTTATGACCGTCACTACAAAAAATTGAACTTTCAGTGACGACTTTCAGCGGCGACAAAAGAAGTCACCGCTGAAAGTCAGGTCCTTTTGAGTGATAGTTACGACGGTGACTTTTTATTGTCACCGCTGTAGCTGCAACTTTCAGTGGCGACAAAAGTTGTCGCCGCTGAATGTCTTTTTAGCGGCGACTTTTAGTCACCGCTGAATCTTCTTCCAGTGGCAACAATTTATATCACCACTGAAGTAGCTTTCAGTGGCGACATTTTGTCGCCGCTAAATCTCCTTTCAGCGGCGACACATTGTGTCGCCACTGAAGCATGCTTTCAGCGGCAACTTTGAATCTTTTTTCAGCGGCGACACTTTGTGTCGCCACTGAAGCATGAAAAGTCGCCGCTGAAAGTTTTTGTACATTTTTTTTATTTTAAATTTTTTGTAAAAAGTTTATATTATAATCTTTTATTTGTGTAATTAACTAACTTTGATAATTAATGTTTTTTTATGTATTTTTGTGTTAGAGAGAGACTAAAAGGAAGATAATGTGGTGTTTGAGAGACAAAAGGGAGAGGAAGAAAGTTTGGAGTTTGTATAAAACGCATATACCATATCCAAATATTTGAGAGATGGAATAGAAAAACATTGTGCATGGGAGAGAAATGAGATGGAGGTATGCATGAGAAAGTAAGCAAGTTTGAGTGATGGGAAAAGTAGTGAAGGATAAAGTGTGTGTGAGAGGTAGATGTAAATATTATTGGAAGAGAGATAGTGTGTGTGTGTGTGAGAGAGAGAGAGAGAGAGACGGATATTATAATTGAAAGAGATAACATAATTAAATATATGAGAGAGATTATTATAATTAAATTAGTGTGAGCATACTTAATTGACATAATCATATTTGATGATGAACATATGTATGAGAGGATTGAGAAATAAAATTATTGAAGGAGATAATATAATTAATTAAAAATGTGTGAGAGATATAGATAATAAAATCATGTATATAGTTAATTAAATATTATTACTATTTATATTTTTTATTTAAAATGTGATTAATTAAATTTTGTATAACATATACGATTGCATATTATATGTATATATATTTTCTGTTGGCTAATGGCTTCAATCAAATTCGTTGTCCTGGCTGGCCAGGTCTATTTATTCTAATCTGGAGGTCCTGTGTTTGAATCTAACAAATCCCCATTTTTGATTTTTCACACTTTCATTTTGGCTCAAAAAGGTTAAAAAAAATTTGTCATCTGGCTGGTTCGAACAGGGGACCTGGTGGAAGTTAATATCCCCCCCGGCCAATGAAGCCACGTGCGTATTTCGCAAGGGTGGCGAATTGTTTTTATATATAAACTTTCTCAGTTTGAAACCCAAAACAATTTAACCTGCCCCAATCTTCTGAAAATTTTACCTTTCCCTCTCGATCCCCAGCGCCGCGCAGCAAAAGCTTTGAGTGTCTGACTTAGCTTCCAACGTCCATCTTTGTGTTTATTCCATCACTTCCAGCGTTCTTTCTTGCTGTCATCCTTGTAAGTGTGCCGATCTTCTTCTTCGCTTTTGAAGTCTTTTGGTGCTGTAATTTTTTTTCCTTCTTCGCTATCAATATACTGGTTTAATCATAGTTTAAACGCACACCAATCAATATGCTCGTGCTTTTCCTGCTACATGTTATTGGTCTTGATCAGTTGCTGTTTTACACGGTTAGGGAAAAACATTGCTGTTTTACCATACCAAAACGCCAGCCTTTTCTTGTTTGTCTTGCGTCCCCTTATGTCGTCCTATCAGGTTAGATCTCTTCAGCATTCCAAAACAATTTAAAACCTACCAATTTTTTTTAATTGAACAATTTTTTTTTAGTTAAAGACATAAAAACACTTTGATGGTTATATAAATCTTATTATTTAATATATTATATTTGTGTGTTAATTACTTTATTTTTATTAAACCTTTTGATAATATTTATCAAGAATATAAATAAAATTTTTTGCATAATTAATATATTATAAAAATAATTAAAATCACAAAAAAAGGGTAATCAGCGGCGACATTAGGTTGCCATTGAAAATATAATCAGCGGCGACACTATTGTCGTCGCTGAAAAAGGATTCAGCGACAACAAAAGTGTCGCCGCTAAAAAAGGATTTAGTGGCGACAAAAGAGTCGCCGCTGAAGCCACAATCAGCGGCGACATTAGTCGCCGCCGATTCTCATGTTTCAGTGGCGACACTTTCCGGGTGGCAAACTCATCACCTTTCAGCGGCGATGAAAAGTCGCCGCTGAAACGACTTTCAGCGGCAACTATTTTTGTCGCCGCTGATAAGTTTCAGCCACTGCCGCTACGGCAACGACCTGGTGGCGACAAAATGTCGCCGCTGAAGGTCAAATTTTTCGTAGTGCGTGTTGGGTTGTATTTATAATGCTTGGTGGTGGACCTTTATTGATAGGCAGCCCAATCTTAATTGCTTATTTAACAAGTTCATTGTATCTCTATGAGTTCAATGTACCCTTACTACACTTTCAAAAGCATTCATGTGTAGAAAGAAAAAAAATAAATAGCCAAGACTTTACAACAAATGCATTTATTAGGTTGATTTATGAATACTATAATTAGAATCCTTGAGTTCAATGTATCCACAGGTAATGGAAAATTGTATAAGATAATAGTGCTTTCACCACTCAGATATTGAAGCTCATAGTAAAAAGGGTACTCTAAAAAACCGAGCACATATTCTTTTTACAAAAAATATTGTATTTATTTTTTTAATTAATGCAAATTAGTTATCTAGCTCCCCTGTTTTGAAAAGAAGATAAGTCGCCTGAAATCACAAGTGTCTTTAACCCACATCGGCTCTTTAGACTTCAGCAAAGTAAATGTCCAAAATGATATAGTCAAGTTGTGATATTGGAGAGTAATCCTCAAAAAGGACATAACAAAATACTCACCAAGTTGGCTAGTCCACGTCCTTTCGTCCTTCAAGACCATGTTCCATCCTCCTCAAAACAACAACTACAACAAAAAAGAGCTTTAATAACGCCATTTTACGGTGATTAAATGAAAAAACATTGTGAGAAAAAGACAGTGATAATCTTATAATTATTTGATGGTAAGCATTACTTTTCATGGGGGCTACTTAAAAAATTGCCATGAGCCTTCCACTAAAAAAATGGAAGATGACATTTGGATTTACCATAATGTTTGTAAAAGTGCCATGGTAAGTTCTTTTAATGGTAGTTATTTCTTAAAAAGCCACCGTTATTATAAAGAATTTTTTTTTTAAGAAAAAACTCTGCACAATTTCTTCTTATTTTTTCATAGTCACTGTGGTTCCCCCTCCTCTACCCCACCACTCAAACTCCCTCCTAAGGTGTTTTTCGGTCAAACCCAACCATTCTCTATCAATTTTAGCTGGTCGTTCATCATGTTCCATTGCCGTGGTGGTCTCACCATTCATACGCCTCTTTTCGTGTTTTTCCTTGTCTCCTACACTGTGAGTTTGCGTTTCATTTTTTCTAATTATTTTAGATGTTTGATGATAGAAATTTGTTAGATATCAAATAGGTTTATTGATTTTATATTTGGGACGTTTTACATTGTTTGTTTTGAATATCCTACATGCCTGGAGGGTTGGTTTGTGACATTAGAATATGAAAACTACAATTGCTTCCTATACACGATATTAGTTACATGTTGAAACCTTCATAGTTGATTAATTTTCTAGTTTACAATTTTTTTTGATAATTTATTTATATTTATTTTAAATTTTTGTCAAATTTTTTTATGAATAATTTGTTGAGTGTTTGGCCAATTTTTTTCCGACTATGAACTTTGATTGATAATGAAGTGTTGTTTAAAATTTTATGGCAAATGGATATCATTTGTACTCATGTTTTGAATTTAGAAGTTTTAGCTTTCATTCAAAAAAAAAGAAATTTTAACTCTGAGAATCTTTATTTATTGCTTTGAGATAGTTTTTTTTTTATTAGTCATAATTGTTCAAATTTTCCTTTTATTTGTTCTTTATATTGTTAGTTGGTTGATTGGTTGATTTGTCCATCATATAAATTATTTGAGATTCTTTATATTTAATTTAAGGGGAAACTCTACCAAAATTTTTATAAAATAAAAGAAGCATTCTTTTTAATTTGTAATTAAGTATTAGTCAATTTTATTTATTGACTAACACTTAATTAGTTGATTTATTTGAATATTCGAATTAAGTGTCTAGAATTGAGCTTGACAATTATACTCCCTGACTACATAGAAAAATGGATTGTAGTTGGATAAAAGCTAGGAGAATTAGCAAAGAATATGAAGATAAGGTTGAAAAGTTTTTTTGAGTTTGCTCAGAAAAATACTTCTAACAAAAGTGATGACTTGTATTGTTGTCCTTATATCGAGTGCTTAGACAATAGGCGGTGAAGTATTCCCCAGCTGAGAGAGCATCTTATCCACAATAGGATAAATTTAAAGTACACAAATTGCATATAGCATGATGAAATTAGAAAGAGTTCCATGATTGGAAACGAGAAGGTTGTGAATGATGACTTTATTGATAGAATTTCATATACGTTCTGTGATATAAGGTCCGAGTCTTTTGCATAGTTCTTTCTAACATGTGAAAGCTTGCGTAGTGATTCAAATATGCCTTTGTACCAAGGTGTAAAGATGATTACACAAGGTTAACAACCGTGTTAAAATTGATGAACTTGAAGGTAATAAATGGTTGGACTGATGTTAGTTTCACGAAATTGCTTGAGTTCTTGAGTGATATGCTTTCTAAAGGGAATTCACTTCCAAAAAGAACATACGAGGCAAAGAAAATTTTGTATCCGATAGATTTAGAATATAAGAAGATACTTGCTTACCTTAATGATTGTATATTGTTTAGAAATGAGTATGAAGGGTTAAATAAGTACCCTAAATGTGGCACTTCAAAATATAAAGAAGAAAGACGGTCGTGATTGTGATGAGATGACCAAAGGTCCTTCTTTAAAGGTATTGTGGTGTCTTCCAATAATACCACAGTTTAAGTGTTTGATTGCTAATGCTACAAAGGTAAAGAACTTGAGATGGCATTCAAATTACAAAATATATGGTGGAAAACTTCATTAGTCAGTGGATTCTCCTCAATAGAATGTAATAGATCAAAAATTTTCTCAATTTGATAGTGAGCCAAGAAACCTTGGGCTTTGTCCAGACAGGATCAATCCATATGATAATCTCAGTAGCACATGTATTGCTTGGTCAATTCTTCTTGTGATTTAAA
Source organism: Neltuma alba (assembly GCF_004799145.2). NCBI lineage: Eukaryota > Viridiplantae > Streptophyta > Magnoliopsida > Fabales > Fabaceae > Neltuma > Neltuma alba. Next base: position 1,291,289 of record NW_021636085.1, read on the forward strand.
ACTTGCCTTCTTAGTTATGTATAAAAAGATAGCTTATCATGTTGTTTTTGATGATCTCGAGGCCAATACAGTTAAGAAACCATATCGATGTGTATTTGGCACCTATGATTGAGGACTTAAAGAAACTATGGGAGGAAGGTGTTGATGTGTTCGATGCATATAAACAAGAGAGCTTCAAACTACACATCATGATCTTCATAATGATAAATGACTTCCCGATATATGAAAATTTGTCAGGATACAATGTTAAGGGGTATAAAGCATGTCTGATATGTGATGAAGGCACTCACTATGCAACTCAAACATGGAAAGAAGATGGTCCACCTTATTCACATGTGTCTTAGTCAATACTACCCTTACTGCCAGTTGAATAAGGCATTTAATGACTCACAATTATATCAAATCGCTCCAATACCATTAATTGGGAAAGAAGTTTATCAATAGGTGGAGGAAGTTAATGTCATCTTCGGTACAGAAAAAAACAAACTATAAGTGAGAGGAATATATTAGAGAAGAGGTCTATCTTCTTTGATCTTCCATATTAGTGGAGTCTTGAAGGGAGACACAGTTTAGATGTCATACATGTGGAGAAAAAGGTATGTGAAAGCTTTTTTGGTATGATTTTGCACATAATTGGAAAGGCCTAGGATAGAATCAATGCAAGGTGGGACTTGGTTGAAATTGAAATAAGAAAACTACTACACCCACAAGAAAGAGAGGGTAAGAGGGCTTATTTACATTTAGTAATATACACATTGTTAAAAGAAGAGACCACAAGCTTGCGTAGTTGTTTGAATGGTATTAAGGTGCCACAAGGTTATTCTTTTAGTTTTAAAAGGCTTGTTTTATTGTAAGATTTGAGGATAACAGGGATGAAACCTTACTATTGCCACATGTTGTTGCAACAATTACTACTAGTGACTATTCAAGGCATTATAAAAAATGATATGAGAAGTACTATTATGAAACATTGTATGTTTATCAATGCTATTTACAACAAGGTGATGGATCTTGCTGAGTTGGATGAATTAGAAAATAAAGGTTATATTATCCTCTCCCAATTGAAGATATACTTTCCTCTAGCGTTTTTTGACATTATGGTGCATTTGATAGCTTACATTATGCAGAAGATAAGACTTTGTGACTCTATGTGTTTAAGGTAGATGTACCCAATTGATACCCACATGAAAATCCTAAAAGAGTACTTTAAGAATCCTTATCGACCTGAGACATCAATTGTTGAGAGATATGTAGGGTAAAAAGGTTAAACTTCCTTAATCTCGACAAGATCATGTAAGAAGCAAGCGAACACGAGGTGTCATAGTGAAGTCCATGTCTTATAAAGTTGTGATGTAAACATATCTATACATCTTAAACAATATGGATGAAGTTTTTCCTTACTTGGATGCTCAAAAGAATATGCTAAAGAACATAAACCCAAAAAAAGAACCATACGTAACTAGCTGGTGAGAATAACAAGTCATTTGTAGAGTGGTTCAAGCAAGAAATGTTAAAAGATGGCAATTCTTTTGAGACAATACAAAGGCTAGATATAAGGCCTCATTTTGAGGTTGTGTACTGGTGGCACAGATATGACATAAATGGTTATTTAGTTTACACAAAAGCTTAAGATGATAAGAGTAATATATAGAATAGCAGGGTGATAAGAGTAACCGAAGTTATATATTTTGTTAATTCAGAAGATAAAAACCTAACACTACGTCTATATCCTATTATGGAGTAATAGAAGAGATATGGGAGGTTCGCTATACCAAGTTTAGAGTTCCCGTTTTCAAATGTAAGTGGGTTAATAGTAATGTTGTGCAAGTAGGTGAAAAATTTGGATTTGTTTCGGTTAATTCTGAGGGGATTGGATACAGAGATGAGCTATTTATTTTTGCAAGTCAAGAGAACCAAGTGTTTTGTCACTGATCTAGCAAAGAATAATTGTCCATCGTGCTCCAAGATAAAAGGCAAGTGGTTGGTATAGATAACAGTGACTCAGAGTTCAATCTCAACGAAACCCCTCCTTTCACAACTACTCAACCTAAAATAGCTGAAAATTTGATTTAGTAGATGATGAATATGTTGTTAGGGATGATCATTATGAAGGAATTTGGGAGGACAATAATTATTATTAATAAGGCCTAAATCAAGAGTTTAATCCATTAAATTTATTTCATGTTTTTTTATAGCATTATTTCATGTTTATTATTTATTATTTTTACATTATTTAGTCATTACTTTTCTTTTTCTTTTTCTTTTATTTGTTGGTTGTTTTTTGAATAGAAAATGAACAGATCTGGTCAGCAAGGTTTTGGTCAATAGGGTTCTAGTGACAACATTTTCTCTACTGGGTAAGAAAAGTAGTAGAAGGCTGACTCGTATGAAAAAGCAAGCTTTGCGTGATGATGCTATACAGCCCACTATGATAACAGTACAATTCAATGATGATTTGAAGGGAATAGGTTCTAAAGTGCCTTAGTTGAATAGTTACATGGGTTATCTAGTTCGTAATAATATTAGCATGGAATATACTAATTGGAGGTTGATGGACCAAGATGTGAAGGACAAGCTTTAGGAAGATATTTTGGTATATTATGAATTTCATCTTCCTTTATTTATTTCAATTATAATGATTATTTACTTCTAATTTTATTATATTTTATTGCTACCACAGAGGAGATAACACATCATATATTAAAGCAAGCAGATGAACAGTATCCATGCTTGTAAAGAAGTACCTCTGTGGAAAAAGAATGGGTGAGCATCCTAAAGATCGATTCCCATTCATTAGTGAGGAGGCATGGGAGAAGTTTGTTAAGCAGCAGGAAGACGCTACATTTCATATTTCATTTTTTCAAACTTATTTTTTGATGAATTTATATTTTAATTGACTAAATTAATTATATTGATTTTGTGTCATTGTCATAGGCACTGGATAGGAAGAATAAACAAATTTTACAAAAAGTGTGTACACATATATCATGTCTCATGGGGGTTGCAGCAGCATGGAAAAGGGTATGATGGAGGAACAACTGTAAATTACATAAAAGTAGCTACTTCATACCTTATTGAAGTCTTTCCACCCATCCATCGTCCTTCTTGCCAAGAAAAATGAAAGGCGATGAGGGTTAAGAGGGGCTAGTACATCACTCTAGAGATTGCTGCTATTGGAAAGAGGATTATAAGTGATATAAAACATTTTATTTCATTAAGTACCCTTTTAGTTATCTTAAATTGAATTTGTTACTTTTATGTTGTAGGATACACTTAAGAAGCAAGAACATAAAGTAAATGTGCAAAAGATACATGAAGAGTTTGATGCCAATTTTCAACAAGCTATGATGATAATGGGCACAACTCGATCTTTTTAAGGTTCGTTTAATCTGTTGAAGTTTATTTAATTTGTCTTAAGTAACTTCTTTTTATGTTTCAGGGTTTACCTATGGTTAAAAGTGAGAAGGGTAGTAATAATCTGATGCTATATCTGACACCATCTAACTTGACCCTGACCTTGACCATACCTAAGACAATAGTCTACCATGTGCCCTCTATGTAGACATTGATAACCCTTGCCTCATCATTGCTAGTCAAGCATTCAAGGGTACAATAATAAATGGAAAAAAAATTCCAAAGGATCAAATGAGGGTGATGGTGGATAAAGTTTGTAATGGTAAGGATGGTATACTAGTGACCAACCCTATTGATAAGGTTTGATTACTAGTCCAAGTTAAAGGAAGTTTCATTCTATGGCTCAAAGAACTTGTTGGAAAACCAATAATAATGACGAAGAAAGTGACAATGAAGAAGGTGACAAAAAAACAAAGTTCCTATTCTCAAACCCCTTGATGCTGATATTGCAATTAGATTCAAAAGTTTAGCATTGCTTTATTCTATGGCGCAAGAAATGGAGTAGCCATTTTGTTTTCAAAATGCTGCCAGGGATTGCGGGTTTAGAGCTAACATATGACTTCTCCATTGATAAGAAGGACCTTATTAAGTTCCTAAACTTTAAGGAACTGGATGCAGTCTTCATACAGCTAGTCATTTTGTAAGTTACAATACCCTTTTCTTATTTTATGTTATACTTATGCACATCCTAACTTGTTTTCTTATTTGAACAACAGTGAGTTGGCCACATCTACATAGAGAAAGGAAATAAAGGCACATATGGCTTCATGTGTCCTTAAAAAGTACAGGGAATATCAAATAGTCTGGAAGTGAGGTCGATCTACATGATGACCACATTGATCTAGGCCAGGAAGAAAATATTTTGTACCTTACATTGAAGGGTTAGTATACTACTATATTTCAGACACACAGAGGTTATATATATAGAATTATACTTAACATGATTTGTATTTTTTAGTTTTCATTAGACTCTTCTTGTTCTTTCAAATATCCTTCTGTTTACCATTTTTAGTACGCATTCAAAAGCATTACGGTTTAAGCGGATCATGAAATAAGCTCATAGATTGAAATTTTGAAATTTAATTCTGAGGTTACTATTCACTGATAAATTCTAGATTTTCAGTCTAAGTTTGATAATTCATAAGTATTTATAAAGAAATTGTATTGATATGGTACAAGTGTCTATTTAATGCTCTTTCAAATCTCTACAAGAAAAAAATATAAATATGAGCTTAACTACTCTCAATTTGTATAGTTAATTCATGAAAATTTACTGTTTAAACTAGTAAAAATTATACTTTCTAATTTCTTTGCCCTAATTTTGAGCAATCATATCTCCTAGCGTACACATCATTTTAAGCAATCTACTACTCTTTAAATTTTATGATGTGCTCTAATTGCTCATCCAATTTCATGGGCAAATTCAATCATCTGCCTTCCACTCTATCACATATCACTACAAAAAAACATGCTTTTAGTGACGGAATTTTTTATTTAGCGACGGATTAGCGACAGAAATGGATCAGCGACGAAATTTGTTCCGTCACTAATTCCTTTGTCGCTAATTGATTAGCGACGAAATTGAAATTCCGTCGCTAAATAACGACAGATTAGCGACGAATTTTCTGTTGCTCATTACCGGACCACCTCCATGTGTCGCTGCCACCTCACCTCCGCCTACCATGTGTGCGCCACGTGTCACACCTCTGCCTACCACATGTGCCTGCCACCTCTCCTTTGCCTGCCACATGTGTGCCACGTGTCACCACCACATAATTCTATTCTCAAAGTGACTGCTCTATGGCTTGAACCCAGGACCTCCTCCGTGCACACGTGCGGCTTTACCAATTGAGCTGCAATAAACCTGTTGACTTATTATGTAAAATTAAATATATATATTATATTATTTTGCACAAACAATTATATATACATATATATTATTAAAAACTAAAAATATACTATATGATAATTTTAATCATAACTATTTTGATGAAAAAATAATTTTTAAATATTTGTTTTACTATTTTTTTATAATGTTTTATTTTTTAAAAAATATTTTTAATATAATTTTAATTTCTAACGACACTAATTTTGAATTTTAAATCATAAATAATTTTTTATAAATATTTTTTAAATTTATTTTTTAATTAACATTGATAAGATATACAATTTAATTATATATATATTATATTACATTATATTACATTATGTATATGTGTTTTATATATTTGAAGAAAATCATTTACAATTAGTCAAAAAATCTTGTTATTCAAAAAATAACTACTATAATAAAATCTAATAAATTATTCTATATAAAAAATTAAATGATTTAAATAGATTATGATAAACAGTATTCTCCTACTTGTATATATATTCCATGTAATTTATTTTCTTAAAATTTGTGACGGAATTTGCGACAGAAACAAATTCCGTCGCTAATTTCTAACGGAATTTCCGTCGCTAATTTTTTTGACGGATTAGCGACAGAATTTTCTGATGAAAAAAGATTCCGTCACTAATTCCATCGCTAAATATTTATTGACAAATTTTCTGACGGATTAGCGATGAAATTTAGCGACGGACAGAAATTCCGTCGCTAATATTAGTGACGAAAAAATTCCGTCGCTAATCCGTTGAAAAAATTAGCAAAGGAATTTTTGTCCAATTCTGTCAGAAATTAGCGACGGAATTTGTTTCTGTTGCAAATTCAGTCGCTAATTTTCGACGGAATTTTTTTCCGTCGCTAATCAGCTGCTTTTTTATAGTGTATTTAGGCCTCATTTAGGGATAATTTATCCCCTTTACTTGCATTAAAAATGCATAAATAATTATTTCTTTGCAAACAATCATTCTATCAATCCATTGACTATTTCCATACATTAACTTGTTCAATTATACATACCAATATCATCAATCCTCATTTCCTAACATTAATGCATGTTCAATCATACATTAACATAAGAGAGAATTCATTACATAACAAAATATAATATATTATTTCTCTATTTATAAGAAATATGATATGTTTTTTCTAAAATACTATAATCATCTTTCTTAATATCCTTCCTCCCTTTCCTACTTGATTATGGTTGAAGGAGTATCAATAAAGGTAATTTAGGGGGGAAAATTGATAGATGGCTACACAGGGATGTGGATAAGGAAGAAATCAAAGTAGCAATTTTTGACATGGGGGCCTTCAAAGCTCTTGGACCGGATGGGATTCAAGCTTTCTTTTTCAGGAGTACTGGAGTTTACTAGGAGGGTAGATTTGTCAGATGGTAAAAAACATTTTCAATGATCCGCAGAGGGTAAAAAGCATGATAAGATAAACCTAGTCCTGATTCCTAAACTTGAGAAGTCGGTTTGTATCAAGGATTTTAGACCTATTTATTGTGCAAAATGAGCTATAAGATTATTACTAAAATCATTAGTAGAAGATTAAAGTTGATAATAAGAAAAGTCATTGGCCACCACCAATATAGTTTTATCACTAGGAGGCAAAGCAGCGATAATATCATTATAGTGTAGGAAGTGGTTCATGCAATGGAAACAAAGAGAGGGCAAAACATATGTGTTACAGTTAAAGTTGACCTAAAGAAAGCATACAACAGCCTGGAATGGGATTTTATCTATGAAACGCTCAGGAATGTGGGATTGGAGGAAAGACTATGTGTCTTAATCATGACTTGCATAAGCACATCTTCTTTCAAAGTACTTTGGAAGGGGGAAGAAACAAAAGAATTCAAGCCGTCTAGAGGAATTAGACAAGAGGATTTAGTTTCTTTGTACATCTTCACTCTTTGTATGAAAAGATTAAGCCACATTGTTAAAGATTCAATTAGAGAAGGTAATTAGACTCCAATAGGGATTAATATAAGGGGACATCAATACAAGGGGATCTCAAATTTCATACCTCTTTTTTATTGACAATTTGATCTTGTTTGGTGATGCTTTCTCTACACAGACTGCCACCATGGTGGATTATATGGACAAATTTTATAAAGAATCAAGTCAAAAGATGAACAGAGCTAAAATAAAAATGTGTTTTTCTAGAAATGTGCACAACTCGAAAGCCCTCCAAATGAGCCAACAAATAGGAGTGGGATTCACAAGCGATGTGGGAAAGTATCTGGGAATACCTCTCATTCATAGAAGAGCTTCTTATGCTACTTTTGCACCCATCATTCAGAAAGGTAAAGGTCACCTATCCGGCTGGAAAAAGAAGACACTAACCCTAGTGGGAAGAGCTATCCTAATCCAGTGTGTCCTTTTAGCTCTCTCAGCTTATTATATGCAAAAAATCCTGTTGCCCTAATGCTTATTGAATGATTTAGAAAAAGGAGAGCCAAAGCCTCCTTTGGGGGGTAATGATGAAACCAGGAAATTGCACTTGGTGGCCTGGGATTAGATTGTGGAAGGGAAAAAAAGAAGGAGGTTTGGGAATAGAGAACTTGAAGATATAAAATGAGGCTTTTATCATGAAGCTTTATTAGAAAATCCTTTAGGATATGGATGCCCTTTGGGTTAAAGTCTTGAAGGCAAAGTCTGCTTGTGGAGAACTTCCAATCCCCACCATTCAAAAGAAAAGGAATTTTTCTCTTACTTGGTAAGCCATTTGTACAATGTGGAAGACCTTTGAAAAAGGGTTAGGAAATAAGATTGGTAATGGTAGATCCACCTATTTCTAGTTAGATAACTGGTTTAAAATGAATGTGCCCCTTATACAACTAGTACTAGGAAGAGAATATCTTATTGATAGAAGCGATAAAGTGGCAGATTATGTCAATTAAATATGAGACTAGGATAGAAGGAAACTTAGTCACTAGTTCTCTTATGACATCATTGAGAGTATTACTCGTGCACACCCACCCGGAGAGGATCAAGGAGAGATAAAATTTTATGAAAACTATTCATTGATGGCTTTTTTTACTGTGAGATCTGCCTATAATTTCATTTTTACAAGTACGTAGGGCGTACAAACAGTATTTGGAGACCCATATAGAGATGGCAAGGACTAAAGAAGATAAAAACTCTCTTGTGGCTCTTATCACATGGGAGAGTACACATAACTCACTTACCGAAAAGGAGAGGTCTTTTTGAGAATGCTTCTTGTCCCTTTGGCTACTAGGAAGATGAGGATTTGATACATTTGTTTTGAGACTGTTATAATACAGCTAAGTGTTCGAGATCTGTGGTTGCACTTGAGAAGTGGAGCACTTTCTTCTTCTTGCAAAGCTCAAGCTGGGTAAAATGGAGTCTTTAAAATGAGGTGGGAAGGTATCATATGAAAAGAATTGAACGTTCTATTTGGGTACATATGTTAGGACATTTAGGTCTCTCGCTGTGAGAAACTCTTTGACTCAACAAGCACAATCCACAATGAAAATGCAAATAACAATTTCTTTGATACTGGCACGGATCTTGATCTAGCTCAGAGATGTGATTTCTACTCTAACCAAAGAAGGAGATTAGAAGGTCAAAGCAACATTCAGGAACATTCCTATCACTTAGAAGTGGATAGATATGTCCTACAGAATGGTCAAATCGATTGTGGAGGAATCTTAAGGTCAAAGCATTAGGGATTGGACATGTGGCTTCCAATGCAAACTCATTTTAGTTCCCCCTTCATTGACAGGGCTTTTTTGGCATCCTTTATGGTTTGAACATATTTCTAAATAAAGGGTGTAATAGTATTATAGTGTATTCTGACTGTATTGAAGCAATAAATCTGATCATGAGAAGGTATGACATTGATCATCCTTTTAGAGACCTCATTAAGGATACTAGATTGTTAGCGTATAGGAATTAGCAGGTTAGCTTTATGCATAGGGATAGGGATAGGCTCAGCTGACTTTCGAGCTAGGATTTCTCATCAGATGGGGAATATTTTTTATATTCTTGATCACTCTCCGCCAGGATGCCTTGAGATGGATTTTGATGAAGATTTTGATATGTGCTTGTTTTGGGGGGTTTTTTTCGCCTTTTATAAATTCCAGTATTTATTCAAAAAAATTGATAAATATGTTTTACATTTAGGACTAAGGTCAACTCAATAATTAGGTTCTATATTAAGGACTAGAGAAGTAATTTAAAAAACAAATACTTGCATCAAATTCTTTATATTTATTAGATCAACTTTTCCAATCATACATGACCATGTGTCATATTTTTTTAGTGTGAACTTTATAATTTAATGATAATATTTTTTAATCTAACCCCACAAATTAAAAGCCAAAACTAATAGAAGGATCAATTACACGTCCAGCTCGATCCATTGCATTGCCCAGCTCATAATTTGATTTTAATTTAATCACTTATAAGTTTAAATTTAATCACAAAACCGAATGAAGTATATGCTTCGCATGACTACCAAAAGAAGCATAAATAGTGTGCACATATAATGAAGAAATAATGGTGTTGTACTACCTCTGATCAGCCAGGTAGAGATTTAATTTGATCCTAAATATAAGATCTCAATCTACTTGTCTCTTATATTTATTCATTTTTTCCCAAAATAGGTCCCATGGTGATGGCACATGTGAAATGGTTTCCATTCTAATATACATGATTAATAAGAATATTTTAAAAAAGATAACACTCAATTATTACAAATAACTAACTTAACTAATTTTTTTAATATTCACAAATTAGTTAGAGGTAATAATTAGTCATCTAATTTTTATATTAAAAATATGAGGTAATAATTAATTAAAAATTTGAAGGCTGTAGTCTAGTAACATGAATATCTTTTATAAGTGAGAGGCAGTGAGTTTGATCTCATCTGTAATTTCATGTACTAATATTTTTGGATTAAACTAGCGAGTTTGGTGGCATTTTTATAACTATATTGATGTAATGTACAATGAATAAAATAGTAATAAAACCGAACTAAAAGACTGCTTCATGTTAAGACCATTTTACCCTGCTTTTATGCTCATTGAGTCATTGTTAGATGCTCTATGCTGGTTTTGGATAACAATGTCTTTAATATTCGGCTTATCGAATCTGACCCGATATTTGTTATACACATAATAGAATTTAGGGTTTAGGTTTTAAGTTACAATTCAAAACATGTTGCATCAAGTCAAAATGTGTTTAGCTATATTTATGACCTGAAGCTTACAATTCTATCACTTGTTTAGCAAAGTTTTGTGGTGTAAGGGACTTATTACAGCACATTAACCATTAACTACAATTTAATGGCTATTGATCATAACAAATTAGTCGTTACTCTCTCTTTGCACCAAGTTTATAGTTATGTTACAAGTATAACAAAGTTCTTGTGTAAGGAACTGATTACAAAACAATTAGCCCTTAACTACAACTTATGGCCATTGATTATAATTAGATTAGAAATTACCCCCTCCTTTTTATGATGTTTAATTAACAAAGTTCTGGTACAAGGGATTGATCACAACATATTAGCCATTAACTATTAGATTGATTTTTTTTGTTGATAAACTATAATAAAAAAAATTAAAAACCAGTGAAAACTAAGAATCACTAGTAAACGTTAGGAAGAAGCTCAGAATTTTCAATCCCATAGCACCGTTCAGTACTGATTTCGCTAGATCATCTGCTATGGCATTTCTCTCATGACTGATAACTTGCATCTCAACTTTCCAATCCCATCCAAGCATCATCCTAATTTCTTGAATGATCGCCCAGTCATCATGAAGGTTATGCTCCCCATGCTTGATTAGTTGAATGGCATCAGAATAGTCGCTGCAAAGAATAATATCTCTTTCACTAAGGTCCCGAGCCCTCTTGAGTCCTATTAAAAAAACCCCACAACTCAGCTGTCAGGTTATCCCCTTGCTCCAACTTCAACATAAATCCTTCAATCAGATCATCTCCTTGAAACTTTAGAATACCCCCACACGCTGCCTTACTTTAGAACTCTGAGTATGCATCATCCACTTCCACCACCATCTTACCAATCATTGGTATGTCTACTATAGGGGTCAGAAGCTCCTTGGAGGTTTTAATATTCACACCTTAAAGCCTCGTAGCAGTAGAATTCATACAATTCAAAATCGCTCGGGCTCTAGCGCATATCAAACTTATAAACAGTCTCAATTTTAGAATGAGTGTAGTCATTCCTTGCTCTCCAAAGGAGCCAATAAATAATAAGAAATGAGCTCTTCCAATCACCTTCCAACATGCCCACCTTATTTCTAAGATTGAAATACAACCAGTCTTGTAGGTTTGAAGAGAAGAATTTGTTGTGGAATTGTTACTTAGTGATGCATTCCTAGAAGCGCTTAATCTCAAGACAATCTCTTAATGCATGAAGTTTGTCTTCAATAACATGCTTACATTTATCATAGAGACCATTAGGATGAAGACTACTCTTTAGCTTACATTTGTTGGTGATGAGACGTTGGTGGTGCATAAGCCAAGTGAAGGTTTTACATTGTTAAGGAACTTTTGTCTTCCAAATGTTTCTCCAGTTGATATTATCAAAAATTAAAGGAGGATTCAACAATAAATACGTTGACTTGGTAGTGAAAATGCCACTGTTGTGAAATTTCTAACAAGCAATACTGTTGCCATAGCAATCCTTTGTCTCTTGCAAGCCCTCTTTTAGAGATTTCCAATTGTTTTTTTATTCCTCTCCAAGTGTTAGAGCTAGCTCTCTAAGGGTTGATTTGAGGGAAAAGATCATTGGCACATCTATACTTGTTCCGGATAAGCTTGACCCAAAGAGCATCCCTCTTAGTCACAAGTTCCCAATTGAATTTCATTATAAAGGCTCAATTTTGTTGTTTAATGTACCTCATTCCTAGTCCTCTATGATTCTTATCCATGCAAACCCTATTCCAAGAAATAAGGTGCATTCTTTTCTGATTATCAAAGGAACCCCATAAAAAGTTTTCTTTTTGTTCAATCAACTTCCAAGTACTGTTTGGAAGATAAACCGTTTGCATAGCATATGATGGCATAGCATTTATAACTAAGTTTACCAATGTACCTCTTCTAGCAAGAGAGAAACTGTTAGTTTTCCAACCACTAAACAGACCTTTAATTTTATCAACGATGTACTAGTAAGTCTGGTTGGAAACTCTCTCATGGTGGAGAGGAACACCAAATATTTCCCCAGATCTGCCATTTGAGTAAAACCCAACTCATGGCTTAGTTGGGTAGCCCTATTATGGTTGACATTTTTGGAGAAGAACACTCAAGTTTTTCCTTGGTTGACTTTTTGGCTGGAGGCCTCACAAAACTGCTTCAAGCATTTCTTGATTATTTCTACCTATTCAAGACTTGCTTCTGCAAAAATCATCATCAAAAAATAAATGATACAGGAGGACCATAATTACCTAATTTAATTGCTTTCCAGCTATCAGCATTCATCTTCTCTTGAATGATACGAGCAAGCTTCTCCATGCAGAGAACAAATAAGTACAAAGAGAGGGGATCTCTTTGGCGAAGACCCTTGGAAGGCTTAAAGATATCAGCTTTATCTCCTTCCCACAGGATTTGCATAGAAGGTGAGGAGATACAAGAATATATAACTTTGATAATAGTCTTTGGTAATTTTAGCTCCTAAAGGCAATGAAGAACAAACTTCCAACAAATGCGATCATAGGCTTTCTCCAAGTCAATTTTGATAGCCATAAACACTCTTTTGCCATTCATATTTCTCATAGAATGGATGACTTCCTGGGTAACAATGATGTTATTAGAACTTGTTCTGCCTGGCACAAAGCTACACTGATTAGGCAAGATGATATTAGCAGGAAGCTCTTCATTCTATTCACCACCATCTTTTTAATGACTTTATAGATCACATTACAGAGATTTATTGGTTTAAAGTCCCTAATAGTTTTTTTATGTTCTTTTTTCGAGATAAGCACAATAAAGGTATGGTTTAAATCTTCAATAACAATTAGATTAGCAAACACTTTTTTCACCAGATTGATAACAGAACCGCCAACTTAATTCTGTTGGTTTTGGAAGAAAAGAGCATTAAGCCCATCCAGCCCTGGAGATTTAAGGTTGCCCATACTAAAGAGAACAAATTTAATTTCTTCCTCGTTAACCTCTCTAGCAAGTTGCTCGCAATGAATATTATCAATAACAGGATAAGAGATAATGTTGGTGCAAGGCGAGTCAATAGTTCCTTCATCTTGGAAGAGATTAACGAAAACATCTGTTGTCACCTTTTTAATTACCATAGTGTCATCTGTCCAATTTCCATCATCTTGTTTGATACCTTCAATTCTATTCCACCTTCTTTGCTCATTAGCTCTAACATGGAAGTATTTAGAGTTCTTATCACCTAAGTTGTACCATTCACATTTTGCTTTTTAAGCCCACAACAACTCTTCCTGAATAATAACTTCTTTAAGTTCTAGCTGAAGTTTCCTTTGAAGTTGCTCTAAGGATGAAGAGTGGCCAGAAGAAGATAAAGTTTTAGAAATATCTTCCAGCCTTCCCATCAATAAGCTTTTTTCCTTCTAAGATGTCCACACACAGTCTTGCTCTAAGAAATGAGCTCATTAGTGAAGCATGCAACATTCTCGTTCCACTTGATATTCGAATCCTAGTTTTCTTTAACTAACCTGCTGATGTCATCATGGAGAATCCAAGGTGCATTAAAATGAAAGGGATGAATATAAGAGTTCTTAGAAGATATACCATGATGAAGCTGAAGAAGCATGGGCCGGTGATTAGATTTGAACCAAGGGAGATTTTTGACAATAGCATCAATATAAATTTCTCTTGCTTTAGAGTTAGAAAGCACCCTGTCAATTCTACTTTCACACCCTTCCCACTCCTAAGGAAAGAAAGGACCAGAGTATCCCATATCTATAATTTCCATTTGTTCAACCCAAGTGCTAAAATCCCTATCTGCTAGTGTTATTCTAGTGGTAGACGACCTCTGCTCGTTAGAGAAGAGAGTAGTGTTAAAGTCGCCCCCTATAAACCAAGCCCATTGGTTCTCGGGGTTGATACTGGTAAGCTTACTCCAAAAAGAGTGCCATATACTAGGGGTAGGACTGGCATAAACTGAAGTAATATAAAATTTCTCGTCGTTATTCTGTGCTATTGCATGAATAAATTGATCGTTGACTTCAAGCACTGTAAAAGAGAAAGTCGTATTCATCCAGGAGACCCATATTCCACCTGTAACTCTAGGAGCATCCATAATTTCAAAATGTTAAAACCCAAGCTTATTAAAAAGCTGGCGAGCCTTTTCACCACCCAACTTCAAAGAGCGCACAAAAGTCAACTTTATAACTTTTTTTTTTTAATTTCTCCAATGAGCCCCGGAAAAACCTTAGACCCCATATCCTAACAATTCCAAAAGATGCAATTCATGGGGCTAATGTTTGGGGGGGTATTCATGGTTATAGACCCATGATTAGAAAGAAGAGAATCAGCCATGTTATGATTTAAATCAACAGGAAGTGTAGGAGTGCTCAAGATAAGTTCTATAAATGTGTTCATATATGCTGTATGAGCATTGGAGGAGTTGAGGCTTGATGATGGCACAACTTCCATACTAGAGTGGGACTCATGTTGGAAGGACAAACAAGAGGTGTTTAAAAGGTCCTTATCCTTGCTTAATTCAGAACCTTCCTCACTAGCAACTTGGAGAACTTCAAAGGGATTTTTTACGGGCCAAAAATATGTGCTTTTGTAGACTACAGGACGCGATGTCATCTTGGGGTTTTTCTGTTTCAAATTTTGACTCTTTTCCTTACTAAATTTTGTAACCTTATTTTTGGAAGAATTATTCTAGTCAATCGAGACCCACTTCAAATTAGATATTAAGCCCTTCCCAAAAAATTTGGGATTGCTATTGTTTGCCTACAAGATCTTCCTGCTATCCTTTTGAACCAGGATTTCCTAATTTGTAGCTCCATGAATCTCGCTCATCTAATTAGAGTTGGCATTCTTATAAGAGAGATGATCCTGGTGATTTCTTCTAAATCCCATTTTGCCATTGTTTCCTAATCTCTTGCCTTCTAATCGTTGCACCAAATTCCAGACTCCCATCCTCTCCGTCTTCGTCTCAGCCTCATTGCTGAAGGAGATTCTTGCCATCATGATTTTGATCGGTCTTTTTGGTATACCACTCTCTGACACATTATGATCTGTTTCAAGAGGGATATTAGAATTTTCCTTTGGATTGAAATTCAAGTCCATGGTGACTTTCACATTAGCTTGTTGTAAAATCTTCTTTTTGTTAATCACCATGATTGTAACTACCTCCGGACAGGCATCTCTATAGTGTCCATGTTTTCCACAATAGAAACATATCAAATGCAAACCTTCATACTCTAAGATACGTGATTTTCTTAAAAAACATGATGGACGATTTCAGCCTCTTTTTAAGATCCAACTCAATGTAGATTCGTGCAAACCTTCCTCTCTCACTTGTGTATGTCATTGTGTCAACCTTTAGGGTCCAGCCAACGAGTTTGCTGATCCTTCCCAGGCTTTCCATATTAAAGAACTCTAATAGAGGAAGTGGTATATGTACCTATGCTGCAATCTTATTTTGGACTTTAGCTTCCCAAGGGTCAAAATTTGGCCTCTACCTCTACACAATTGGATAATGGTCAGCGATCATCCACGATCCTTCTTGGTATATGGTATTCATATCACCTTCATCATCAAAGGAGACAAAAAAGTAGCCATTATCTAAATCCGTCGTATTGAAATGATGTTCTGTTTTCCATAATCACACCAGATTAGATTTCATCAGACATAATGGTATAGATTTGCCAAGTAGCTTGATGATAAGGGACTTTCTCCAGGGTGCACACCACCTTTCATATTCCTCTCAAGTGACCTTCAGTATTGGGCAATCATCATCCTCCTCCTCAACATTTTCCTAGGTTTGATCGGCCATTCTGTTAATGAAATAGCATTTTAAACTTTCTAGATAATCATTCCAAGCATCGTCAAAGACCCTGCTTCCCTTCTTGTCACTTGAAGTAGCAGCACTTGTTGTTCCCATAAGTTTGTCTTTAAAAGATTCAGTTTTCTCTTGGTTCTCTTGGTTCCTAGATCCTACTTGATCCTCATTGCTCACTTTCATGTATTTCTTTCGTCGTCATTTAGACAGATCACTGTCTTCTTGTGCGCTTCCATTGCCGCCACCACTTTCAGAGAGAGCGTTCGTCATCAATTGTTTGTTTAACATTAAGATAACAGATTGAAAATTATCCATTGTTTTTACTAACTTGACAATTATGTTACAAGTTTGAAAAAGTTTTGACATAAGGGACCAACTACAATCAATATATAAATTATAATTTGGTGCAACTCACTCATTATAGTTTTTATTCATTTGGAACTCGTTATTCATTGTAATTCAATCTCTGTGCCATCTAAAACTTTATTTCCCACATGCTTCATGAAATGTATAATTTTATTTTCTAAAATATAGGGACTAATATTTTAAATAGTTAAATTATAAGGATTGACTTACATCAATTCAAAATTCACGACCACTTTAGAATTGAGTTAAAATAACAAGGACTAAATTGCATCAAGGTAAAATCTAAGAATTGAATTACAACGGTATCAAAACTTTATGGGCCAAAAGACTTATTTTCTCAAAAAAATTTGTAATAATTTATTTCAATGCGTGCACAAGAACAGCGTATTTGAGGGTGAAAGAGCCCTATTCTTCTTCTTTTTTCCCGTTTTAATATTTGATATTTGTATTGACATTTATTATTGTAATAAATAATTTATTCCGTCCCAACTATAACCAATAGGATTTTTTTTTCATTATTTAATGAAGCCAACTTAATTATCACTTTTAGGCCTTGGATACTCGGCATGACTTTAGATACTGAGAAATAGAACTTCCAAAGATGTGACATTAATTATTAATTAATAAAAAAGTCATCTCAAATAAATCGGAAATTCCTGACAACTAGCTGTGCATATTATCAATATCATATACGTAATCAGTGTGTTTGGTCAAAATCAATAATCTGTGTGTTAGTTTGAGCCAGTTGAATATATTTAAAAGGATGAACACGTTTGACCTCTCAAGCTTGTGTATAAACAGCCTTCAAAATACATAATTAACCAAGATTTGTAATAATTAATTGATGGATAGAGTAAAATATATTGGCATTCGATCAAGTTTTCCTTAATTATGAAAACCTCTCTTTTATTTTTAAAACCTACACAAGCATCTCCGACAGTCAATAGTTACATAACACATACCTCCATGCTACTTTTAATATGAATATTGTATTTTTTTTTCAAAACAATTTAGGTTACAAAAAATTTAATACATATGTCTTAACATTTTAATCTTATTTTAAATTTTAATTACAAAAATTGGATAAAATAGTATATCAAATACTTATGTAAAAAAGTTTAATGAAATAGGGATTTGATATAATGATTGATTAGTTAATCAATATAATATATGTTTAATTTTCTTCACATTTTATCAATTTTAACACAATATTTTTAAAAAAATACTTATTAAAATTTTTGTTAATTAATTATTTAAAGTTGCTTAAATTTTAGAGAGAGCAGAAAATTAGACTCTGAGCGTACATTAATAATTTTAAAACTTTCAACAGATTCACAAATAATAAAAATAAGTATTTTAAAATCTCTAATAGAATATTATTAATAGTGTTAAAAATTGGAATAAAATGTTGGTTTGGAAAACATGTGGAACGTCTATGTAATTTTAATCAAATAAAATCGATGTACTCTCATATGAGAGAGCTAGATATAACCTACAATTAATGTGTCATAAACAATCTTCATTGGAATAACTCAATAAAAAATGATTACAATTAATATTTAATTACTCTATAAAGTACACACTTAATCACAAACATAACCATCCCTTCCAAGAGCCATGGCAATAAGAAGAAGACTAATTCAAATTTTCTGTTATGTGCTTTTCTTCACACTCATCTTCAGTATTGCTTCTGAAGGTATGTATCGTATTTCAAACAAGAATTAACTTTTGAATTTGCTCATCAATAAGTTTTTCAGTACTACTGTTCTTATTAATTTAAGTGTTTTTATTTTTTTAATTTTGGAAATAAACCCTTTTTTTGGATCGTTTGATGCATGATTTCTAAAGTCCATCCATATAGTTTGATGTTTCGCACTTTTCTAAAACATTTTATAGTTTCATTCGCACTTTTCTAAAACATTTTATAGTTTCATGCTTTCTCAGCTTTTTGCCGATTAAATAAAAGTTATCATATTTCACATTCCCTTTGTTCTCTTTTCCTCCAATATATATATATATATATATGGTTTGTAATTATTGATGCTCTGAAACTTATCATATAAACTGCTCGGTTGTTATGAGATTTTTTTTACAAATATATTCATTCCTTGGACCTTATTGCTATTCTCCCTAATATATGTATATTTATATATATATATATATATAGATGGTTTGTAATAATTGATGTAATGTATAATGGATGAACAGGCACAGCACTCACATCATCATCAAGAAAGACATGTTATGAGACAAGAACATTTTACTCTGCTCTAGTGCAAATTCTTGCAG
This sequence comes from Neltuma alba, assembly GCF_004799145.2. Taxonomy (NCBI): domain Eukaryota; kingdom Viridiplantae; phylum Streptophyta; class Magnoliopsida; order Fabales; family Fabaceae; genus Neltuma; species Neltuma alba. The sequence goes on from NW_021636085.1 coordinate 1,310,232, forward strand.
GTCGCTCTGTGCCGGTTTTGGAGAAGTTTGTTCCGATCATAAAAAGAACAGAAACATTACGTGCCGCTGCCCTTATCCATGTAGTGTTTAAACAAAAAACAGAATTCACAGAGAAATCTTAGGTAAAAAGTTTGATAAAATTAATATCCTCTTTATATTTATATACATATATAGATAGATAGAGAGAGAGAGTGTGTGTGTGTGTGTGTGTGTGTGTGTGAAGGTTCATTTTTGCTCTCAAATTATTTATAAGGGTGTCGTGGGTATCTGGAAATTTTTTTGTTTTGCTCAATATCATCTCGAAAGTGTTAAAAAATGAACAATGTCATATATTTTGTTTAAAAACTAATGTTAATATTGTTAAAATATTAATATTGGCTATTAACATTCTTGATGAAAAAAGCGACAGTGCACCCTTTTTAACAATTTCAAGGTAATACCAAACCTAAAAATTTTTGGATACCCATATAACTCTTTTGTGAAAACTTTCAGAGTGGAAATTACCCTCAGCCCCATATATATAAGATCTATCAGTACTCAAATTCTTCACCTCAAACTTCTCTCTGATTTTAATTCCCTTAATAGTATTAATTATATTATGATTGTGAGAATAAAATATTAAGAGTGTCATTGTGTGTGTGTGTGTTTACGGCCTTATGCACAAGGCTGTGTTTTAGTTTATTTATCTGTACTGGTTGTGTTTGTGATAATAAAAATGTTTTGGTTTTTTTTTTTCTTTTGGTATTAGTGTTTGTGATTGGCTAATAGCATATATTATTATCAATATTATATATATTGGTGATTGATACTATTTGCATTGGATTTCTTATATTATAGAGAATGTGAATTATATTGTTCATTCAATGCATATAAAAAAAATTAGAGATGTTTCATTTATTTAATATTGATATTAGTGGTTGTTGATATTGTTTTTAAAAAAGTATATCTTTAAAGGCGTTTTATAACTCTTATTGTTAATATACATGAGAATCTTATTAGTCGTCATCAAGTCGTTACCATAGTTACTATCACTGATACTTTGCAGCGGCGATAAAGTTAAGTTGTTGCCAAAAATAGGAACCAATTTGGCTGCTTATCTGAAAGATGAGCACTCAAAATTTATCTCCTGTGAACTATTTAGATCTGATCTGAATGGTCTAAATTTAATTTTTTTAACTAATTACTTTTATATAACAAAAATTATTTTCTAAAGAAGTGATGGTTAAAAGATCACTTTTATTTTTGATTCTATACACATTAAAGTAATTCTTTTAAAAAATAAAGAGAAAAAAAGTAAATCTAGACCATCTAGATCTCATATGGATGGTCCAGATAGGATGAGTTTTGGTCCTCATCTTAAACGCGTTCCCTGAAAATATAGTTAGCACTGAAAGAATTTCCATTTTTTTTGGTAGTGTCGTACTTTACTCACATATGAGAAAGATAGCTTTAACCTGCAATTAATGTGTCATAAACAATCTTCATGGGAATACCTCATTAGAAAATAATTGCAATTAATATTTAATTACCCTATGAATTACACACTTAATCATGAGCTAATTAACCATCCCTTCCAAGAGCCATGGCAACAACAAGAAAGCTAATTGGGTGTTTATGTAATGTGCTTTTCTTTACACTCATCTTCATTATTGCTTCTGAAGGTATATATTGTATTTCAAACAAAAACTAACTTTTGAATTTGCTCATCAATAAGTTTTTCAATACTGTTCTTATTCATTTAAATGGTTTTATTTTTTTTTTCTAAATTTTGGAAGAAAACTTCTAGATCGTTTGATGCCTGATTTCTAAACTCCGTTCATATAGTTCGATGCTTCACACTTTTCTAAACCTTTTTATAGTCTCATGCTTTCTCAACATTTTGTTGATTGAATAAAAGTTATTGTATTTCATATTCTCTTGTTTACCTTTCTTCCGATTAGATCACAATCTGAATCCATGTAATATACAGGTAGAATTACCGTGGGATTCCCCAAAAAAAAAAAAACTAAAATATCTTAATAAAAGTGAGCAACTGAAATATGTTATCAATTCTAGCTCTGAAGCTTGTCATAATAAACTGCTTAACAATATATATATGGTCTGTAATTATTGATGTAATGTATAATGAATGAACAGGCACAACACTCACATAATCTGGAAAAACATGTGCTATGAAACAAAAACATTTTATACCTACTCGATTGCAAAATCTTGTAAGTTGCTCTGTGCTGGTTTTGGAGAACTTTGTCCCAACCATGAAAATAACAGAACCATTTCGTGCCGCTGCTCTTATCGTTGCCAAGTTGCTATTCGTATTTTGAAAAAAATCACAGAGAAATGGCGGGTAAAAAGTTTGATTTATTTAATAGATAGCTTTGTGTGTGTGTGTGCCTGTGTGTGTGTATCTGTATATGTATATAGGGCCTAGGATCATTTTTGTCCTAGAAGTATTCGTGAAGGCGCCGTGGATATCCAGAAGGTTTTTTTTTTTCTTTTTTTAAGCTCAATGTAATTCGAAAGTGTTAAGAAAAAAGAACAATGTCATCTGTTCTATTAAAATAATAATAATAATAATAATAACGTCCATTGTTAAGATACTAATATGTTAACATTCCACCCTTTTTTAATACTTTCGAGATAATATTGAATTTAAAAAGTTCTGGATTTCCATAGCTTCTTTGTGAACATTTTCAGGATAAAAATATCCCTCAGCCGTTTTATATATATATATATATATATATATATATATATGAGATCTATCATTAATCAAATTGTTCACCTCAAGCTTCTCTGATTTTAATTTCCCTTAATGGCATTATATTAAGGTTGTAAGAATAAGATATTAAGAATAAGTTTGTGTGTGTGTTTACGACCTTACATACACGGTTGTGGTCAGTCATTTATTCTAATGTTGGTTTTAGTTTATCTATTTGTACTGCTTGTGTTTGTCATAGTAAAAATGTATTTTTAATGGTATTGACGTTTAAGATAGGCTAATAGTATATGTTATTATCAATTATATATATTGGTGATTGATATTATTTGTATATGATTGTGTATTATAGGGAATATGAATTATACTATTCATTCAATGTTTATAAAAAATTAGACTTCTTTTTACCTAATATTGATATTGGTGGTGGCTGTTGATATGAAGAATATGACATAGTGATCTATTAATGTTTTCCTTTACAGAAAGTATCATCTTTAAAGGCGGTTCATCAAATTGGTATATAAACCCTTTCCTAATAAGAAAATTTTATTAGTAAGCGATTTACGAGTGTTTCTATTAGTGCATTTAATTAAGTTTGGAGATATACCCTAATTCTGATGAGCTCTAAAGATATAACTCGCCAAAATTTTCTATTACAAGGAAAAAGGAGTTTTGTCTGTTGAAAATGTGATCCATAAAAATAATATACATGCAAATGATCGCATAAAAATAAAAATGGTTTTTTGACATTTTATTATATTTATTTGTTAATTAACGCAAGTTCATTAAGATGGAACTAATTTCAATACTTATAACAAAGATGAGTACCATGATGCTCATTGATGTAGTGAAATCTAAACCATAAAAAATTAGTTTTAATGGTTTAGATTTAAAATTTTCAACTAGTGATTTTTAAATATTTTTTTAAAAACCTTACAGTTAGGAGATTACTTTTATTTTGGATTATGTACCTATTAAAAAAATATTTTTTTTAAAAAAAGATATTAAATATTAAATCTCGACCATTTGTATTAAATTTGAATGGTTGAGATTCGATGAATATCATGGTACTCATCACTGCAATGAGTATCACCATTGAGATTTTTATTAGCAATATGACAAATAATTATTTAATCAAGTCGCATTCATATTCATATTTAATCGAATCATTTAAAAAGTGATTTAAAGAACTGTAAATTAATGCTAATGATGTTTTCTTCATCATCATCATTATCACCTAATGGATCAAAAGGAATCATGTCGCACTAATTCATACTCTATATATAACATTCTAAATTTTTATTCTAAAATTTTGAATAATTAGGATATAAATTTAATATTGGGATTATTTGAAATTTTAGAGCGTTCAAACTGATATTTAATTTGACGTTTATAGGTTAAATAATCTAATGGCCATTGTTCAAAACAGATTAACGATATTTATAACCCATTCTCCTCATGAAATTAACGATTCTATTACAAGTTAAAGTTTTATAGTTTAAGGGACTGATTACAACACTCTGGCCAAAAAAAAAAAAACAAAGAAACAACAATTTAATGGCTAAATTAGCGATTACTCGCTCTTTTCATTAAGTTTACGAGTATGGCACAAGTTTAACAAAGTTCTTGTATAAGTAACTGACTACAAAACTTTTAGCCATTACCTACAATCTTATGGCTATTGATCATAATAGATTAGCAATTACATACTCTTCTTACCATGTTTAATTAACTAAGTTCTGGCGTAAGTGATGGACTTACCACACTTTGGTCATTACCTACAATCCAAGGCTATTGAAGATAACATATTAATAATCATCCATTCTTTTCATCAAATTCACCCTTATGTTAAGTTTGATAGGGTTTTGATCTAAGGGACTGGCTACGATTAATACATTAAACTACAACCCGGTAAAACTCAGTTGCCATAGTTTTAACTTAGTTTGACTTATTTTCTGAACTTTAACTTACTACAATTCGATCTATAATTTTAATCATTTAAAACTTTATTCCCTATGCTTCATTGAATATGTGATTTTATTTTCTAAAGTATAGAAACTAACATTTTAAATGATTAAATTATATGGATTGAGCTGCATTAAGTCAGAATTTACGACTGACTTGCAATCAAGTTAAAAATATAAGGATTGAGTTATATCAAATTAAATTTTAAAAATTAAATTACACGTCAGTTAAAACTGTTAGAACCAAAAGACTAATTTTCTCAAAAGACTGTAATGTTTTTATTTCAGTGTGTGTGTGAGAACATCATATTTGAGGGCGCAAGAGCCCTATTCTTTTTTATTATTTGATATTGATTGATGTTTTCATTGATATTTATCATTGTAATAAATAATTTATTGTGCCCCAATTATAACCAATACATATAAGTCGTTTGTAACACATTCTCATACACCAAGAAATACATTAAATTAACAAAAATTGTGCTTTTACCCTTATTAAAGTTTTTTCCTCTCTCATACATTTACAAATTTTTTTTTTGATGAGTATTTACAAATTATTCTTATATCTTTCCCTTCTCTCTCTTTTTCCAATAACAATTAAATAAGAATAAAATTAAAAAAAGTATTAAATATATTACAAGTCACTCATATTTGGGAATTGGCATTTTTTTTGGGCCAACTAGTTAATGAAACCAAATTAATTAGTACTTTTAGGCCTTAGATATAATGAAAGAACTCCGCATGACTTTAGATATTGAGAATTAGAAATTCCAAAGAGGTAAGATTAATTATTAATTGACAAAAAATGTAAGTCAGATAAATGGGAAATTCCTGACAACTAATAAACTATATATAGTAGTATTATCATAGTTATATAATCAGTGTGTTTGCCCAAAATTAATAATTTTGTGTATTAGTTGTCTTAGGTTAACAGCCCTTAACTTTTGATTTGAGCCAGTTCTATGTACTTAAAAGGATAAGCACGTTCGAACTCTCAAGCTTATGTATAAAATAAAATTAAATAGCCTTTCATCAAGGTGACTAATCATGATTTGTAATTAATTATATTGATAAATAAAATAAAATACATATGAAAATCTCTCTTTTATTTTTAAAAACCTACACCAGCATCTCCTATAATCAATACCAATAATTACATAATAACACAGACCTCCATGCTATTTTCAATATAAATATTGTATTATTGTTTAAAAAATAATTTAGGTTTAAACATTTTAATACATATATTTTAACATTTTTAATCATATTTTGAGCTGTAATTACATAAATTGGCTAAAATATTATTTCAAACACGCACGTAAAAAAAAGTTTAATGAAATAGGGATTTAATCTAATGATTGATAAGTCGTTCAATGTAATCTATGTTTAATTAATTTTAACGCATTATTTTTTTTAAAAAATACCTATTTAAATTTTCTGTTAATTAAAATTTTCAAATGGACCTACTGGAGTATAGTAATAATTTTCAAATTTTCGGCAGATGTAAAAATAATAAAATTAATTATTTTAAAATCTCTAATGAAATATTGTTAATGGTGTTAATAATAGGACTAAGGCGCAGGTTTTGAGAACATGAGGGACGTCTCTGCAATTACTATTTAATTACTCTATAAATTAAACACTTAATCACAAACTTAACCATCCCTTCCTAGCCATGGCAACAAGAAGGCTAATTGCAAGTTCCTATGGTGTGCTTTTCTTTACACTACTCATCTTCGCTATTCTTCCTCGAAGTGTGTATTGTATTTCAAACAAGAAATTATTAACTTCTGAATTTACTCATCAATGAGTTTTTCTGTACTCCTATTATTAATTTAAATGTTTTTATATTTTTAGTTTTGGGGGAAAAAACTTTGTAGATCGTCTAATGCATGATTTCTAAACGCCATTCATATATATATATATATATATATATAGTTCGGACTCTGTAAATATATAGTCTCATGCTTTCTCAACCTTTTTGTTGATTAAATCAAAGCCATCTACCACCTTCTCCATCGGTCTTAAATATAAAATCCACTTTGCAATACAAATTAAAGTGGATTTTATATTCACGTTCCCTTTTTCTTTCTTCCCCCTAATTAATTACATCACAATCTGAATTCATGATATATGTATATACGTGTGGTTTGTAATAATTGATGTAATGTTTAATGAATGAACAGGCACAACACTCACATCATCATCAGGAAAAACATGTTACAAATCGAGATACTTTTTCACCTGTCTGATTGCATCATCTTGTAATTTGCTCCATGCTGGCTCCGGACCAGTTTGTCCCCCACATGGAAGGAACGTAACCGCTTTGTGCAATTGCCCTTATCCTTGCTAATATTAGCATTTTTAAAATTAAAAAAATACAGAGAAATCTAGGTGAAAAGTTTGATCAAGTTAATAGATCTTTTTTCATATATAGAATTAAGGGTCATTTTTGTTTTGGAAGTATTTGTGAAGGTGTTCGTGGATATGAAATATTTTTCGCTGAATGTCGCTTTTTTAGTTAAAAAAACTAAAAAGAGAAATATTGCTCCTTTTTTGTTATTACTTGAGGGTTGACATTGACCAAAAAAAAACAAACCTATGAATATTTACAGCTCTTCCCAAATACTTTCAGAACAAAAACGACTCTAAACTCTTGTATATGACTTGTATATTTATCGCATTGACCTCAAATTTCTCTGTGATTTTAATTTCCTTATATTAAGGTTTTGAAAGAATAAAGTAGAGAGTGTCTTTGTGTGTGTGTGTGTGTGTGTTACAACCTTATATATATGGCCCCCGTGGTCAGTCATTCAATTTTATGTTGGTTTTAATTCACCTATCTGTAATGGTTGCGTTTGTTATAAACTTATTATAATAAACATGTTTTTCTTTTTGGCAGTATTGATGTTTAAGATTGACTAATAGATCGATTTTATACATGTACCCCTCAGCTTCTTAATATAAATTGCAATTAACTAACTTGAGTAGATTATGAATATTAGTTAAATTAGTTAATATGATAAATTTTTTCTAAAACACTATAAGCATTTTTCTTAATTTCTTCATCGCTAGTTTCCTTTCCTACTTGATTATTGTTGAAAGAATATTAATGAAATTAATCTGAAAAAAAATTGATAAACATGTGAAATAAGTCTTATATATAGGATCAATATGAACTCACTAATTACGTTAAAAACTGAAGGCGTATATGTATATATTGGTGGTTGATATTATTTGTATATTGTAGAGAGTATGAATCATGCTATACTCATTCAATGCTTATAAATGATACGGTCTATTAGAGATGTTTTATTTATTTAAGATTGATATTATCGATTGGTTAATGTTGATATTGAGTAATGACATTTTTAAAAAAAAGTATCATTAATTAAGGTGGTTGCGGTCAAACTGGTAACGATATGAACCCACATTTAAATCTTATCAGGGAGTGAATTATAATTATAAGTATTTTTATAAGATGAATAATGTAGTTTATTGCGGATTTTATAGCATTATTTTATATAGTTGTTGGGACGCCTTCACATGGAGCATTTGATTTATTTAATAATTGCCTAATTAAGCTAGCTGTCTTACTCTTTCCTCACTAAATTAATTTTCTGAATTTAACTGACCCCACAAAACTAAGAATGAGTGTGTGCGCGCGTGTGTATTCCAGCTCGATGGCATTGGTATTCACAAGGCGGAGCTTATAATTTGATTTTAATTTAGTCACTCACTCCCTCCCGATACCTATCCATTTCTACTTAATATAAGAGTTAATTAACTAATTTGAGTAGATTAAGAAAACTAGTTAAATTAGTTATTTGTAATAAATAGGTTTCATCTTTTCTAAAATATCCTTATTAATTAAATATATTAATTAGAACTACCAAGGACTACCTTGAGAAAAATTGGATAAATATAAGGATAAAGTGGATCGATGTTTTATATTTATAACTAAAATAAAAGCCAAACAAGTTCTTATATTAAGAACCGAAGGTAATATAAGATATTTTTTTGCCGTTTTTATAAGATGTTTTGATACTTTCAATTTCAATGAGTGTTAAATATTTTTTTAATAGATCTCATTTTTAATAAAGATAGTGAGGGAGTAGAAATTAATACTTATCTGGTCTTATTATAAGTCACTGTCAACATATTTTATATAGATAAATAAATACTTTAAACTTTATTAATTCTAAATTAAAATTCAACAACTTTCAAACTTTATCCTTATTTAATATACATTATTTCTCATAAAAACAAAGTCAAAACAATAATAAATAAAGAGTAAAATTGTATACTCATATGAAAATTTTCTCTTTCCATTAAAAAGAGGACTAAAAATTTTCTTCTATTTCTATTTTATAAATACGACCAGATGAGTATGATGTTAGAGTTTAATATGATTAATAAAATAATATTAAAAATCACTTGAATTTTATTCAATACTTTTAAGCGTTTTTATTGATGCGTATAAATGAGCTAATAATGCCTTATAAAACATATAGAAGAGAGTATAATTTTTAATTTGTTCACAGGACCAAAGGGAGTACATGCTTGGCATGACTACCAAAAGAAGCATAGAGAACAATTCATGGTGTTGTGATTAAAATTTTGAAGGCGCAAGTCAATAGTCTTGTAGCCTCGTTAGTAGCACGAATATTTCCTACAAGTTGGAGGTCGTCACGGGTTTTAACTTCATATGTTAATGTTTTTGGATTAATCTAAGTTCATTTAATCTAATTAAGTACATTAGAATGAAGAATCAGTGTACTTAAGAATTAAAGAGCCCCCTGAATCTCGTAGTCGCCCCTACACAACACAATAATTCTTGCAAGTGGTGATCATTCGTGGCGGTGGTGGTCGAAAATGAAAGTGATGAAACAGAAAAAAATAACAAAAGAAAAGAGAGGAGATAATGTAAAAGATAGGGTTTGGAAAATTTCAATTCCTGCCAAATAAATTTGTGTTTTATATATAATTAAGTATGTGAGTGAGGGAATCAAAAACAAGAGAAAATTATCTCTATAGATCTCATCTAAAAAAAATTAAATACAGAAAGTCTTAAGAAATTAATTTTTTTTCTTGACACAACTCAACTTGTAAGTATTATAGTTTGATTTGTAAACATAAATTTTTTGGGCCTATTTGAGACTTCTTTCAAGATAAAAATGGCTCAAATAGAGGATCACATGGGAAAAAGCAGAGCTATGACACACAGTTTTGTATACATATTTATTTTCTCTATTTCTTTTAATTTATTCTCAATTCATGGTGAAATTTAATTTGTAATTGTAAAAGACTAATAATCCAAACGATTTCCCACTTTATAAGTTTGCAATCCACTTATTAAATCATAACGTGACTTGTTATCTTGGCTAATCAGTATAAAATGAAATAATGCTATTCTGAAATTTGATTCAAACATGGCATGAAGGTCATATCGGACAATGAATCCAAACAAATAACAAAAATTTTCAAGGAAAGAGTGGACAATTCAATATACTCATATCATCAATATTAATATATACTCATATCATCAATATTAATATATATTTGAACTGTACACATAACTTATCTTACACTCTGTACAATTTTGGGTCCTGTTTGAACTAATGTGAGCAAAAGCGACTTTTATCACAGCTAACTTTCGCACACTGATGCAATTAGATAAAAGTTAATTAATGTAATGTAATTTGTATTTGAACAGATTTCAATTAAGAAAGTCAATTATATTTGACAAAAATTTGTTTGTCTGATTTTGGTCAAAAGTGAGTTTTAGAAGTTTAAATATATGTAAAAAAAAAAAAATTAAAAGCACGTCAGAAATCAGAAAAAGTTGCTTCAACTTCATAGTAGCTTTTGGACAAAAATTTAATTGCTTCCAAAATCATACCAAACATTTGTTTTTTACCATTATTTAACCAGAAATTTTTTTTTTGTCCTGACTGACTCCTAAGTCTTATTAACAATATTATCCAAACAGGCACTTACACTTATATCTAGTTTGAACAAAACTAAGGGTTTGTTTGGAAGCACACATTCACATATATTGAACTACTTTCACGTACACACCTTGTATTCTAAAAATCACAATTAAAAAGCTATTTCAAATAAGTCCTAGAGAGTAAAGATGCGAGAAAGTACACTGAATATAATAAGAGTCCCCATGCATAATGCAGCCAAACCCCGCATGCGTGCGTAGGAGAATTATTCGCACTTCACTTCTGTACAAACCTGTGAGCCCAAGTTTCTATCCTAATTTCATGGTTATCTCATTCCCTCACCACCGACCATCCATCCATCATTTTCCCTCCTTTTCCATGTCCACAAACCCACACACAAACCCTAAATCATCATATAATTTTAATAAATATTATTTATTTTACCGATAGAGATATTAGATTTAGCGAAAAAGAACTAATTTCTCACACTATGTACAATGAATCAAGGTTTGAATCATCATTAAAACCCATCAAATCTTAATAAATTTTCATTATCCACATTTAATGTCCCTAGTTATGTCTTGGACCAAATTGTCTCCAATAACATATATCTATGCGTTAGGGGAAAAAACAATTTTCAACTTTAACTGTTGTAGCTGAAAGCTGTGTGGCGTGTAAGTTCTATAATTAGATGATGTGAACCAATTTAGCTGCAAGCTGGGGCATGTAAATTTTTTAGTTAATTGATATGAGTACCCAGAAGAGTAATTAAAGTCACATATAGTCTTGCTTTAACAATATAATCAGATCTCTAACCAATAATATGATTTGAGTTTACATATATTAATGATGCAACCTGTTATGCTAAATGCTATTAAACTCCACTTGATCCATCACTGTCCCTGTTTGTCTTCAAATCAACTTTGACTTCTTCAAACCTTTATAATCTTTCCATGAACATGCACATGTTGGGACGCTGTTCTCTATTGTCCCCTTTTTGTTTTCTTTCCTTTTTTCCGGAAAAAAATAAGTCGTATAGATTTAAAAAATTGGCATCCGAGACTATCCAGTCATATATATAATTCAACATTATTTTTAGTTTCTAAAGTAAAATATTATACAGTAAAATAGTGACAATTTTATTTAAGAAAACCGCTCAACATATATAGCTACTGATGATGATACCAAAAGGGTTATATATGTTCGAGTACATATAAATGCAAAAAAAAAAAACTTTTAAAAGAATATAATTACCCTTAATTGGTGGGCACTTAATAATGCTTAAATCTAATTGGATATTACCAAATATCAATACTAGTCTGGTCATTATATAAGATCCAGTTGACTTATTTACTACAAATTAGTCTATATCTCCTGTTCTAATTGTAACACTCACTTTGTAGTATAATTTATACCATTAAATGGGTCTTACATTTTAGAAATTAAGGAGCATAATATAATGGTACACATAAGTTTTCCTCCGGTCCTAAATATAAGACCCTTTTTGTAGTGTAATTTACACTACAAAGGGGTCTTATATTTAGAACCGGAGGAATATTTTGAAGAAATCATATAATATATGCTACTCCTCCGGTCCTAATTATAAGACCCAATTGACTTATTTGAGAAGATTAAGGAAGTAAATTAAGTTGGTTATTTATAATAAATAAGTGTTGTTATTCCTAAAATATCCTTGCTAATTAAGTATATTGGCTAAAACTATCATTATTAGAAGGATTATCTTGGAAAAAAATGCATAAATATAAGAGAGAAAATGGATTGGGTCTTATAATTAGGACCAAATAAAAAGTCAAATTGGGTCTTATAATAAGGACCGGAGGAGTATAATTAAATAATTTAGTAACTTTTTTAATTTTTTCAAATTAGTTAATGAGTCATACAAGTGACTGTAAAGTAATGTCTCCTTCATTTATAAAAGACCTGAATCCCGCCTATATCGCACTAGGTTTTGGAAACATTAGCCGCCTTCTCTTACTCATTGCTTATCTCTATCAAGTTCTGACCCCACAAATTAAAGCCCCAAAAAACTCTATAAATTATAACCCCAAATTCACCAATCTCATCTCATATAATTGAGTTCCAGATTAAAATAATGGAGGCTGGTTTCTTCAACGACTTAAGGTTTTTGTTAGTGTTTTACATGGTTCTAGCTTTGCTTGTGACTGTGCATGGCCAAGGGACACGTCTAGGGTTTTACTCAACCTCTTGCCCTAGAGCTGAGTCAATTGTGAGATCTACTGTTCAAGCTCATGTCAAGTCTGATCCTTCTCTAGCTGCTGGCTTACTGAGGATGCACTTCCATGATTGCTTCGTCCGAGGCTGCGACGCATCGGTCCTTGTGGCCGGTGCAGGGACAGAGAGAACGGCCGGGGCGAACGGCGGGTTGAGGGGGTTTGAGGTCATTGAAGAAGCCAAGACGCAGCTGGAGGCTGCATGCCCCGGTGTTGTGTCTTGTGCTGACATACTTGCCCTTGCTGCTCGCGATTCTGTTGTTGTGGTAAGAACTGAATTTAGTTTAAATATACATTTGTGTGTAGTGTACGCAGGTGAGTGGATAAGAATGATATGGTTGGGAATAAATGCAGAGTGGAGGGGTAAGATGGGAAGTTCCTACAGGTAGAAGAGATGGTAGAGTATCGAAGGCTTCAGATGTGGATAACTTGCCGGGCCCTTCAGATTCTGTTGATGTTCAGAAGAAGAAGTTCGCTGATAAGGGCCTCAACGCTCAAGACCTTGTCACTCTTGTTGGTAATTCACTTCTCTCTCTCTCTCTCTCTCTCATGATATACAAAATATAAAATAGATGTATTATTATTCATAATTCTTGAAAACTATATATATATATATATATATATATATATTATTACTGTGTTTATGCTATGACAAGTTATATCATGCACAAATCAGGTAACTCAATTTTTTTAACTTCATATAGTTCGTAAACAAATGTGTTTGGGTAATATTAATTTGTTAAAAACTTGTATTGCTCACAAGTGACATAATATGTCTGAATTCACCAGTGATCGTTCAAGAGAAATGATTTAGATCTATCATTAAGATTTAATTTCAATAGTTCTCATCATTGGATTTTTTTTAATTTTTGATTTCATAGGTTAAATATTAAAAGATTAGCAATTAAAATATTATTTTTATTTTATGTTTTACACATGTTCAAATAAACATATTATAACATAAATAACAAAATAAAATAAAATTTAATTAAACTGTCCATATGAATGAGATACTTATATCAATTGATAAGCATTATTTCCTTATTTTTACAATAAATAAATTTTTAATATTGTATTGTAGGAATTTTTTTTTTAATGAGAACAAGTAGAAATGTAGAGACTCTATGGATTCCAACTCCTTTATTTATTTTTGTCCCTTATTTGACCACACTGTGGCGTAATTAAAATCCAAATTACTTGGTTTTCCGTGATGAGCCGCCCATGGTTTCTTTTCTAATTTGATTATCTTTATAAATTTCAATGTTTGGCATGTGATCAACTACTAGCAATTCATACTAATAATTTAATCATGTTAAAAAATTATTAATAATCAATTACAAAATTCTACTCAATTCGTGTTATATATCCCCATTGAATCTTGAGAATAAAGATGGGGCATTCACAAGATCCACATATTATAATTGGGCATTAGCCTGCCCTTTTGTTTTTGTCTTTATCTCTACAAACAAACCTATCTCTTTATTTTGTAATTTGGGAATGTGTAAGATATTGGAACATTCTGGCTTCAAATCGTAACCAATTCATTTCTTAATATTTGAATAAATATATTTATATGTATATATAGGAGGGCATACCATCGGAACTACAGCCTGCTTGTTCTTCAGCAACAGACTCTACAACTTTGGTGGAAATGGGGGTCCTGACCCTTCCATCAACCCTTCCTTCCTGCCTCAGCTCCGAGCACTTTGCCCTGAGAACGGTGACGGCATGAACCGGGTGGCGCTCGATTTCAGAAGCCAGAACCGGTTCGACACATCTTACTTCAATAATCTGAGGAAAGGACGGGGAATTTTGCAGTCTGATCAAGAACTGTGGAGTGATGCTTCCACAAAGCCCTTTGTTCAGAGGTACTCGGGAAAGACTGTATTCAATGTGGAGTTTGGCAAAGCCATGGTGAAAATGAGCAACATTGAGGTCAAAACTGGTCGTGATGGTGAAATAAGAAAGAAATGTTCTGCTTTCAACTAGACCAGCTTAAGTGTGGGTTCTCTCCAAACGAAAGAATCTTAATTAACTTATTTGTGTCCAAATAAAATAATGGCAAAGTAAAATGCCAATTTAGTATTTAATAGTTAAATATTTTTTTCTTTAAACCCAGAAAAACAAATTATAATGATCACACCAGCACCTTGTGATGAACAAGCAATGTCCTTTGAACTGTAGCAGGAAGGGCGAAGACCACTATGATCCAGGGTTAGTGTTCCCACGCCGTCCTCTGGGGATTCGGATAATATTTTTATTTTTTCATTAGTTAGAAAATAAGTAAAATCTTTCAAAAACTTCATAAAGTTATTGATTTTTATGAATCGCATGAGAAAATAAATCATAACAAAAATGAATAAAAAATTACAAATACATTATTAAGATCACTTCAAGGCATAAAGCCTCTTGACCATATTGAAATATTTAATAATTTGAAGGCCATAAGGTCAATTCACTTATTCTACAAGAACACATGCAGTACCACCATACAGTCAGCTTGGCAAGTCTCATTAGTTAATTTCTGATGCGATCGTACAAAGATGAAGTATGCATCCATGGCAGGCACGATGTAAGGTCTCTAAACTTGAATATCGTGAACTGCTTCAAGTTTCTCGACTTTCAAACACAAGATAACACCAGTCAATTTGATAAAACCGGAACATAACACCATGATATGTAACAAACAATTTGTGATGCACCTGCTAACACAGACTAAACTCCATTTATACCTTCAACAGCTAGGCCAATTTTATAGGATTCTAATCCAGTAGTGGGCTCCAGAAGTCACCCAGCATTTACACAGCATCATGGGACAGAAGAGTTTGAAGTTTGAAGGGAAAACTATGAAGTACTAACGTGCAAGAAGAAAAGTTGAGCCGCCAAACTTATATATATATATATATATATATAGAGAGAGAGAGAGAGAGAGAGACTAAACATGGTAAATCTCCACACAAGTGTTGTATTCAAGTCCTGATTCTTAAAACTTTCACTTCTAAAGAAAAACACAGTAGACATCATTATATATTTGAAATACCATTCATCATGATCTTCTAAAACGAATGACTGAAAAAATGAATCGTAAAATTCAAAATGCTCATGTTGAAAAGAATTCACTCTAAATCCAGGTTGAAAAATTTAGCTATTTATTCTAACGCCTATAAGCATCTCATTAGTGTCTTGTGTTGATGTTGGTCTCCAGCACACTACCAGGCCAAAAAACAAGTGCGTTAGGGCTTTGCATAAAGAGCAACATATCACAGGGTAGAAACTAGACTCTGCCATTGAAGCTACTGCTGTCAGCATACAAACAGCGGTTGCACAGATTACTCATTCAAACTGGAAAATTCTAGACCAAAAAGAGCAGTATAAAACGGAATTCAGTCAGTCTAGGGTGAATTGGTCTTCACGGTGTCTTCTGCCTTGTTCTAACGACAATAACTTTGTAAACATCATATTTTATAATGATCTTGCCAGTATCCAACAAACAATTAAAGTTCACAAGGGATTCTCAAAACCTAAAGTGAAGAGTCTGAAGGTGCTAAACCATCAAAACAAAAACCATAGACTGTAGAACTGATTATCAGTAACATCTAGGGTTCAGATATAGGTTGGGGTCATCCTGTAAACGCACAATTGTGAATTATTATTAACACTGAATGAGCAAACTCACCTCATTCATAGATCTATCCTAGGTCACAGACTATAATCTTCAGAGGCCGAGGACTGAGGATAACAATGCTGGTTTTGGTGAGCTGTGACAAATAAACCATTTGATAAATATCTTCACCTTGGTATCTTGAATGGCAAAAGGAATCCAAAATGCCTGTGTTTGGCACACCGGGATCAAAATGCTAGGAGCCATTGGATAACATAACTTTGGATAGTATTTCATACCACGAAGACAAAAAAATTGAGGGAATCTTGCGCCCTAAGTTACTAAGCTTCATAAACTTCTATAGAATGCCATTCACATCCTTCATAAGACAATTGGAAATTGTCATAACAAACATGAGAATCTTAGATACCATATTATCCTCTTGTACTACGATATCGACGACACCAGAGAAAATAAATGGCTCCTAATAGGAGCAATAATGGATATAACACAAAAAAACCAGAAATTTAAGAGAATCAAGATCCTGATCAGCAAAATGAATTTCTAAAATGACCAAGTCAATTATGGAGTTTAAATAAGGAGGAGGCAAAAAAGACTTCATCTTTACCAGACAACCAGTATTATATAGGACTTGCAAACATCGCTCCGTGTATTCCAAGATAACATCTGAACTCCAAACAGGTTACTAAAACCCAGAAAAACAATCATCAGCAAAACCAATCTAAAGCAAATTATGAATCATAAGCAACGCCCCATTTAATGTACTCAATCAATACAGAGTACAACAATTCAAATAAAGTAAAGCAACATATAGAATTGCACTAAGAATGTGCAATAAAATCAAGCAAAGGACACCAATGAAGCAAATGATAGCAAATAAGTCAAGACTAAAGAACAACGTCAAAACATCTAAATATTCATTCGGGATAAAGAGGAAAAAATATGTAACTTAAAAAGGCACAAACTATCGGTCTATGATACAAGCCTGAATTCTTACAGTATGAAGCCTAGAGAAAACACTCTCGATCCGCTACTGATTTACTCACTATACAGCAATCATCATCTTCTTCACAAGCACATTTTGTGCCTTTCCCCCAATCACTTTGAGACCAAAAGAATTTCAGGTTTCTTCGCTTTGCTGGGTGTGTTAGCATTTGATGACGCATTTGCAGTTGCAGCCACTGCCTTGGCAGACTCCCGAGCCCTCTTATCGAGCTGTATGAGACTCCTTGAAGCCAGAATTGCCTGCGGCACCAAATCATGAGAGGCCCTCGCGTATAAACATCTTACTGCAACTGAGGCAGAATCCTTGACCTCCTGAGAGTTCAATGGGGCCAACAAGCAGTGCCCCAGGATTCTCAACACTGGCTGCAAAAGCTCCCAAGGAAGTGGAATTCTGGCCCCTTTGGAAGATTCAGTAGCAAAATCATACCTCTGAATAGCCAAATTTTCCATCTCTTTCGTGACTTCCTCTTCAATTTCATCCTCCTCCTCCTTCAAATCCAGGCCATTGGAAAGCCCGTTAGCGTTAATTTCCTCCCCACCATCAAACTCTCCCTTACAGGGACAATCCTGCCCAGCCCAACCAGCAGCAAATTGGCAAAATTCAAGCTTAGACCAACCAGGCATCTGGGAGATCTGCTTGTAGTAACAATCCAGCGCGACCCCAACAATGCAAGCCCTTTTGGTCGATTTCACCGCAACCATAGGCTCAAGCGGAGCAGACATAACCCCAACGGAAGGCCTCGTTTGGTTAACCCCATTACCACCAGGTTTCTTCATCGGCGTGGTAAATAGAAGGCTGCGACAGATCCGGAATTGTAACCACAACAGGTTTTCCCCCACGAGATTTGGTCTCAGAAGCATAGAGAGCCAAGAGAACAGCCTCGAAGCCAGACAGAGAAGGAAGCGAAGTTGAATCGGAAGAGGAATTGTGGATTCGAGTGAGGTAGAGACCACAGAGAAGGGGCAGATACGAAAGAACGACGAGGCGGAGATGTGGGTCAGAGGAAAGGAAGGTATCGTAAAGCCAGTGGCAGAGGGGATCGGAACCGGCGCCAGATTCAGGGGAATAGAGAGAATCAGCGACGGCGGAGTAGGCAACGGGGGAGGAGAGGAGAGAGAGGGCAGGGCGGTCAGAATCGGCGAGGGTCATGAGAGAATCAGAGGAAGAAGGAGGTAGGATGTTGGCGAGGGCATGGATGCGAGAGCGGGCCTTGGAAATAGATTCCCACCAGGAGTGCATTGGGTCGTCGGCGGCGGTAGCCGTGGTAGTGGTGGTGGTGAGGGAGGCAGATGGAGTATCCCTGAGGGGATTAGGGGTGGAGGAGGAATTGGAGGAAGAGGGGGAAGAATTGTGGTTATTGAGGTGGAAATTCATGGCGGAGGAAAGGAATTCCACCTCCTCACTCACCGAGAAGGGAAGAAGGAAAGATAAAGAAGGATTCCTTGGAAGAAGATCTTTTTGACTGGTTGACTATAGCATGTATATAGAGAGAGTGACACAAGTGCCAACGGCAAGTCGGAGACGCAGTTGGAGGAAGGAGGAGGTCAGGAGGCGAAAGAGGAAAACGCCAAAAGCAGAACTCAGAGAAGGAGAGAGAGAATGAGACGAGGAGTCCGTATTTGGTATTCTGGGCCGGATAGGAAGCTGGCAATGGGCCCCCTTGCTGTTATAGCATTGTAGACTTGTAGCTATGTTTGTTGGGTTAGGTAATGTATTGCTATTTTAAATTTTAATTATGTTCGCATGGTGTTGCTAATGAAGCTGGCAAAGAAAAAATGGTATTGCTAATGAAGTGCTGCTCTGGTACTCTTCCGGTCCTAATTATAAGACCTAATTGACTTATTTGAGGAGATTAAGGAAGTAAGTTAAGTTGGTTATTTATAATAAATAAGTGTTGTTATTCCTAAAATATCCTTGCTAATTAAGTATATTGGTTAAAACTATTATTATTAGAAGGATTATCTTGGAAAAAATGCATAAATATAAAAGAAAAAATAGATTGGGTCTTATAATTAGGACCAAATAAAAAGTCAAATTGGGTCTTATAATAAGGACCGGAAGAGTATTATTTATAGAGTAAAAAAATTTTTTTGTTTCTCTTTATAGAACAGAAAGAAAATTTTTATATAAACATATATCTTTACTCTTTTATTTATTATTGTGTTGATTTTATTCTCATGAGATATATTATATATTAAATAAAGATAAAGTTGAAAAGTTATTAAATTTTAAATTAGAATTAATAAAGTTTAAGATTTTTATTAGTCTGTATGAAACATGTTAGAAATGACTTATAAATAAGACCAAAAGAGTATTGAAATGTCTGTTTTAACAATGGCATTGCTAATAAAATGCAGTGAATAAATACATTAAAGTCCTGAATCACTGAAAATTAAAAACTACTCCTCTGGTTCTATTTATAAGACAAAGAGAGAAGAGTTTTTTATCATATTTATAAGTCATTTCATTAAATTTTTATCATAAATATACTATATTGTTCTTCATTTATTATCATGTATATAGTTATTTTTTTTTTTGAAAAATATATATATTAAACAAGGGTAAAGTTGAAAATTTGCTATATTTTAATGAAGAGTTAATACAATTTAAGGTTTTTTTTAGTCTATATGAAATATGTTAGAAGTGCTTTATAAATAAGATTAGAGAAGTAACTCTTTTTTTTGTATTATAATGTCAATATAATTTAGTGGCTCGATAATTATCATTAATTTTAGGCGTTGAGAGTCATCGGGGAGAGATTCTGAACTTCTTTTTTGAGTAGGGAGGAATATCTCTATTTAATTCTTTCTCCATTTCCTCTCTATTTATTATTTTTACCACTGGATCAACATCCACAGATTTAATATATTATGATATTATTATAATATTAATTAAATAAAAAAATATATAAGCAGTCAGAAATTAATATGGATACATTAATTTTATAGATTTTTATTAAAACATTTTACAATTTTTTTGTCTTTTTATCCAGTGTTGTCTGATTTTAAAATTATTTATATATATTTTTATTATTTAATGTTATAATATTGTTATACTATATTAAATCTCAATCATCATTGGTTATTAATCTAATAGTAAAGATAATAAATAGAGGAAAGTGGAGAGAAAGTTAAATAGAGACGTTTTTTCTTGCTTTTTTGAGTGGGGGCATTTGTGTTAATTTCAATGAAATTTGAAAATCTTATTTTGGAATCTCACACTTTTCACAACCTCTTTAGTCCTCAGTACTTTCGAATTTTCTTTTTTTTCCTAATTATTATGTTTAACTGGCCATCTGTTTGGGGAAAAGATTTTTAGGTAATTTTTTTCTTTGTTTTTTTTTCCACCTCTTAAATGACCCATGGCCAATGGAACATTTTTGTCAATGTCGGATCCTGAATAACCGACCCGTCTAGCTGAACTGCCGTCACCTAATCTGCCCTTCTCCTTCATTTTCTTCGGCTGAGAAATTAAAGAAGCGACAGTGAAATCTCCGTCCGAAGGCAGACACTTGTTTTGGGTTCTCTTTGTTTCTCTCGCCCTTCCTTCCTTCCCTTTTGATAAATGCAGCTACACCTATAACACTTCCAAGACCCAAGCAAGCAAGCACTCTCGGTGAAGAAGCTCAACAATGGCAAGTTCTGCTTTGTCTAACGCCTTTCTCTCTCCTACTTGCCCAAATTCTCACTCTTCCACTTCGCATCGTCCCAGATGCTCAGCTCTCAGATTTTCGAACCCGGGATCTCTGTCTGTTGGGGCCAGCCCTCTGAGAGTGACGGCGGCTAAAAGACGATTCACGACGTTTTGTTCTTCGGATGCTGCAAATGTTCCAAAAGAAGATGATAAACCCATCGAATTAAGTAGGCATTCTCTTTCTTTTCTGCTTTCAGGAATGAACTGACTCCTTCACTTTCTCATCTTGCTGATCAACTTGTTTTCTGTGTTCTGCTGCTTCAGAGTATCCAGCATTTCCGACGGTATTGGATATCAACCAGATTCGTGACATTTTGCCCCACAGGTGACCGAAATCTTTGGTTTTCTGACATTCTTTTGTTGTTGATCTTTTATACTACAGCCATATTTTGGCTATCCAAACAAACTTTTGTATATCACTTTAAACGAAAAGCTTTAACTTGTTGTCATAGTCAAACAATATTTGATTCTCTAAAGATTGCACAGTATTATTCTAGTAACTATAGAATGATGTCATTGGAACGAAATCGTACTCATTAGTATCAAGGTAACAGAGAGAACATCCGAAGGACTTGGCTGATACCGGTCATATTTGAGGATCAAACTGGGTTTGGTCTTATTTTTTGTTAGAGCCAGTAAGCCAGTCTTGTTGTTTCTTGCACCTGATTGTTCTTTGTTTTCTGTGGTTGTGCTTTAGGTTTCCGTTTCTTCTAGTT
Organism: Neltuma alba; assembly: GCF_004799145.2. NCBI lineage: Eukaryota > Viridiplantae > Streptophyta > Magnoliopsida > Fabales > Fabaceae > Neltuma > Neltuma alba. The sequence continues at coordinate 1,332,149 of NW_021636085.1, forward strand.
GATAGAGTGATCGAATACAATCCAGGAGTTTCTGCCGTGGCTATAAAGAATGTAACAATAAATGACAACTTTTTCCCCGGCCATTTCCCAGAAAGGCCGATTATGCCTGGTGTTCTCATGGTTGAGGTAAAAATCATGCTGGCGATGATTCTTTACTTGCATATCTATTTTTATTGGTATTTCTCACATTTTTTATTTGTTATATTAGCTGCATGTTAACATATGGTAATTTAAGTATGCACATCCTTAGTTGTATGCCCAATCGAAGGTGTTCAATCAATTGAAAAAAATGGTATGCCTAGTCACAATCGTCAGTTTATTTGGGTTTTGTAAAAGTACATTTCTGAGATTAGTCGGAGAAGATATATTAGTTTGTATTTGTATAGCATTCAAGGTTACGGTATCCACTTGACTTATGATCTTGGATTTGAATATATATATGGAGTTATAGATTGATTATTTGATATTAGATACCCTCATTTGAATGAGTTCATGTTCATTTATTCTCTATTGGTTGTGAAAATCATATTTACGGCTAACAAAAAAAGAAGATATCGTATCATTAATGATATCTTTGCATCATCTCTTTTCCGCTGCAACAAAGGGGCAAAAAAAACAAAAGGAAAAAAGAAAAATCTTTGCATCATAAGCATGCAATGATGGATGTACTTAATGATTGAAACATAGTGTGCCCCTGGCATTAGTCGTAGAAAGCTAATATCACAATTATATCTTGATTGACTACAGCAATGTAACCTTGAATTTTTTTTTTTTTTTTTTAAACTGGATATTGAAAATCAGTTATCTGTAAACCTGTTGATCTTTTGAATTGAATACCAGCGTTTATCACTTCTTAGTTAGCTGATATGTTGAAAACCCTTTTTGTTTTTTTTTTTTTCCTGCCCCCTATCTAGGGTGAGATGGTAATAGAAATCACTCTGGGATCTTCTCCTAAAAGATTATGCCACTAGTATGTGGTTCTGTGGCATGGTATGAGAACAGATTTCTTTGAAACTGCAACTAGTTCTTGGTCATACTCAAGATCCTATATTTTGGACTCAATAAATGCAGTACAATGTTGGAAACAACAGCCAATAAGCCCTACAAGTGTCTTTCAACCAACACAAGAATTGTGAGGTTTCATTTCAAATAAAGAAATTAAGTTCAAAACTTGCAAACAACAAAATCAGTCTTAATGGTAAACCCATGAAAATTTACTTTGGAGGTCCCGGAAACCCAAGTTCAAAACTTGGAACTTGCAAACTAGGAAAGCTCACCTTTCTGCAAATTGATGAAAAAGCCAGTTCTATGGGATTACCTCTTAGCGAGCTTTGCAGAAAATGCAGATTTCATTGGCGAATTATGCTGGAAAGTGTACTTTACATGTCTCTATGTGTTAACACGATCTATCTTTTGTAAATCAGTCCATTTAATATTGTTATTTATTTATTTATTTATTTATTTATTTTTGATGTCCTCAGATAGACATCTCGTGATATAATTAGAGTTTAAATTTAAGCAGCATTCTTTATTAAGAACATCTTCCACCATTGTCCACATTATAACTATATCTCTTGCTTGCACATCTGATAGGAGTGTTGGAAAAAAACAAAGAAAAAGGAGAAGTTCTTTTCGTAGAACACTCTATGTAATATGCTTTGAAACAGGTAATTAAGGTGAGTGGTATTTTAATGCAGGCAATGGCTCAAGTTGGTGGCTTGGTCATGTTGCAACCTGAAGTAGGAGGTTCTCGTGAAAATTTCTTTTTTGCTGGAATAGACAAAGTCCGGTTTAGGAAGCCAGTGATTGCAGGAGATACCTTGGTTATGAGAATGACACTTGTTAAGCTGCAAAAGCGATTTGGGATAGCAAAGATGGAAGGGAAGGCTTATGTTGGAGGTGAAGTTGTATGTGAGGGCGAGTTCTTGATGGCTACTGGGAGGGGGAGCGAATAAATAAAGATACACTGCCCACTAAACTTGGATCTAATTTTGTTGAGGCTCTTGTGCAACTCTTCGGATTGAACCTTTCATTTCCATGTATCGTCTGAAAATTTTGTGCTTTTTAGGTATTATCATGGTTGTTTAATGCTAGATTATCCTTCACATGAACAATTGGACTAGTCTAGACAGGGTTGATGGAAGAACATAATTGCACTTAACTTTCAATTCTCTTATTCTGAGTTACTTCAACGTATTCATCGTGGCAAAAAGTTATCTGGACACTTTGTTTTTCCATCTTGGTTGGAACTGTAATCCTCATTGACCCTTGTGCGTGCAGTGGGAAGAACTTGGATATACTTTTTCGCTTTGGTTTGCCATCAAATTCTTTGATCTGAGATCGACATTTTTAAATATTTTTCAAAGAATCAATTATGTTGCCATTTTGTAAATGATGTCCACGCTCTATGTCTATTGGCAAGTCTAATAGAAAACATAAAAAAAAAAAAAGAATTACAATAGGATCTTAGAAACGAAAAATAATCATTAACAGGCTCTAATAATAACTTAAGTAACCTGTAACGATGAAATTAATGTAATAAAAAGACAAAATGTCAGTCTCTACATACAAATAATCTAATGTCATCTAGATTCTTAAAAGGGTAATCAGGATCAGATTCTCCGGTTACGAGATTGATTGCCTCTACTAACGACCTGAACGAGATTGAATCTCTAACCTCTCATTTACTGGGAAGCTTTTATATCATTATGATATTGGGTGATTAGAGTCTAAACGTGTGCCTGGTAGAGCATTTTGGGAGTGGTACCGCTGGTTGAGGCTTAAACTAATGTTTTGATTCTCGATACACCAAATGTGCACCAAGTGAGCTTTTGATGCAAAAGCAGCATTGCCTCAAAAGCCAAAATTTTTTGCCTTCATCCCATTTACCGCCGAGAGAGAAAATAAGATAGCGAGAATAGATAAAATTTCTTCAAAATACCCAATAATTTGATGCTTATAAAAAATATTTAGAGGATAAAAAAAATCAAATAGTAAATTCTAGGAAAACTTATAAAAAGTCACTTTTTATGAATTTTATACATGTAAGGTACTAGTACTATGCAAATTTTGTACATACAAAGTAATAATGTTCAGTACTCTGATTTAAGTCTTTCTCATCAATTAACTTTTTAATGAGGGACTTTTTTCTAATTTTTTATAAAGGTGTAATTTTATTCCTTATCTTATTTCTCAATTGCATCAAAAAAAATATCATGGGTAAAATTACATTTAAAAAAGTTCATGGATAAAATTGTGCAAAACAAAAATCATAGGTAAAAATGCACTACTAAAAAGATCAAAATACTGGATGCACCTAAAAAATAAGATCCAAGCTACAATTTCACATTTTCCCTTATAGTTTTAATATCTTTCGTAGAATTATCACATCATATGCTTATGATATCAATATGTATTATTTCATCAAGTTCTTTTTTTTTTATTTTATATCTGGCCTTACTTTTTTTATTAATTATCTAAACATGTCTCAATTTGTCAAATTGGCTTTGCTATAAAAGTCAATCCAAATATAAATCACGTTATACTCATTAGTTTTTGACTTAACTTATAAAAATAAAATAAAATAAAAGTCACTTTTCTTGCCACTAATCTAAATCTTATCTGCAACTTTCTTCTTGGATCAATTCAATTGTTCCAGGAGTTGACTAAGTTGAAATGATTGCTTTTGTTTTACAGGCCAAGAGCACTAAGGGGCGTGCTCCCTTGTCCAGTCTCAAAGTAACCATGGGATGCAAAGCACTTTCATAAAATATTATGGTGTTAAGGCTGATGATTTGACGAAATGCATTGGGATCAGCACTAATCCACCTGTGACACTTCTCATTTTAATTCACTTGGTATTGGTTCCCCAAAAAAAAAATTCTCATTTTAATTTTGTTTTCAATAAAGTTTTTAAGAAAAATTAAAAACAAATAAAATAAAAAGGATATCCACTTACTCACCCATCAATCTATATTTATGTTTCCAAAAACTATACTACTTTTGATTTATTTATAAGATCTTATTTGTAGTTTGTAAATGAGATCTTATAAATAAGATCGGAGGTAGTATTTTCTAATTTTATAATATAAGCTATTCTTCTGTTTAAATAAGTGAATTATTTTATTTATTAAAATTTGACTAATCTTAAAATATTAATCCTCATAGAGAGAGAGAGAGAGATAATCAAATGCAATAAAATAATAACCATGCATTCTAGGAGATTCAATTCAATTATACCAACCACTCGTCCCCTGCCGAACAGAGAATCACGGCATCCAATAATAGTTCCTCTGTTTCTCTCCTTGCTCTGCCTTATCCACGCCACCGGATACTCTTTCAGGCTTTCGCTTTCTTTCGATTATCGTCTTCTTCATCGTCACTCTTACTTTCACTCTTCTTATCACTCTCTCTACCTTCCATTTCTGAAAACATTCCTACCTACAAACCTTGACATACTCATGCATTGCAATTTGAAGTAAAATTCTAATGGCACATCTCTTCTCTGGCTCTCTTAAATCTCAGCCTTCGAGCTTCTGTTGCTTCCATTGTCTGTTCATTTCTTGCCGAAATGTTTCGCCAAAATCCTCACAAAGACTTCAATTCTGTAATGCAATTCCATGTTTTGCCAAGGGGCGGGTGACCCACCATGCGCACATGATTTCCAAATCAAATGAACCCTCAGGTTCCTCATCAAATTCTGTTTCTGAGGATTTTGATATTGTCTCTGCAACTGGTATGCTTTCTTACCTCTCAAGATTCTCACTTTCTTCTTGAGCCTACGTTGAATTCTGATTGTGTTGGTATTTTGTATTTCCAAAAGCACATTTTTGTTTTAATTTCCCCCTACATATCAGCTCTTCAGAGAATACTTTTGTTACGTTAAACTTGTTTATAAAGATGGGTGAAATCCTGTGATCGTTATGTTCCTAAATCCTAGTTGGGGATGCTTAAGTGACAAGTTGCTATCATGACATTTTTTTTTATACATTTAATGTTAACATTAGCTTCACATTAGGGCATGTTATTATTAACTACTCCCTCGGTTCCTTTTTAGAAACAACTGCCAAAGTCACGTGGTTCAAAATGTTTGCTAAATTTAATTAAAAGTAATAAATATGTAATATATATTTCCAATTTTTCCCTTGTTTAATAAAAAGAGTACGAGGTAATGAGTGGAAATTTATTGCAGAGAGATAATAAATAGCATATATTTAATGGGGTAAAAATGAAAAGACAAATTTAAAATTTCAGACAACAAGGATTTGATTCTTATATTTAAAACACTATATGAGAGAGATGGGTCCTTATAATAAGGAACGGGGGAAGTATTAACATGCTTAACATAAATGAAACAACCACCGTGATGAAATTGAGAACTTGTACATCAAGGAAAAGACATTAATTCACTATTCAATACTCTGTTTGATTAGTGGCAAAGTTTGTAATGCCTCTGCAACTTTTTTATGTCCTTTCCTATATTGTTATTTACGGCTTATTCCAGCCCAAGGTTCCTCTTTTTAGTTCCTATTTTGGTATGACATTATAGATAGATTCATCTTACTTAAGCTAATATCTTCTTTTAGTAGTGTTGCCCAAGTCATGTGATTAACTTTAGCTTCTGGACATTTGGCAGAGTGTTCTGATGGTAGTATTATATACCGGTTTGGAAATGTCAGTGAGATAATGGAAAATATGGTTGATGCGGACCAAGAGCAAGTCACTCAAAAATATCCTGAGGAAGGAGGAAATATTAGTACTGGGACTCTGTTGAGTGAAGATGTTGAAAAGTTGGAACTAGCAGGTGATTCTGATGAAAGCCATAGAACTGGGAGTAATAATGCAGAAGCTGGTCATAGTTTAAGTGAGCAGATTGATTCTTTCTCTGTGATAGACCTGAGAAATAGCTCAACAGTGTTGAGTGATGATGTTGATAAGGAGTCTCAGCCGCCAGCAAATGAAAGTAAAGTTGATATCTCGCTAGAAAACAGTAAGCATCTAGAGTTTGATTTAGTAGAGGAGGGAAAACATGACAATTATCATGAAGATGTTCCTTCTGAGGTTCAAGATGTTCCAACTGCGTCTGAAGAAAATTCTGAAGTTAATAGTCACACAGGAGTGGTGGTTCCAACAGTTAGTCCAGAGTCTGGTATTTCTCCTGATTTAGTTGAGGAAGAAAAACATGAAAATGACCATGAAGATGTTGTTTCTGATGCTCCAGATGTCCCAAGTGCATCTAAGAAAATTCTGAAGCTAATACTCACACTGGAGTGGTGGTTCCGACAGTTACTCCAGAGTCTAGTGGGCCTCTGATTTAGTTGAGGAGGAAAAACATGAAAATGACCATGAAGATATTGTTTCTGAGGTTCAAGATGTCCCAGGCGTGTCTGAAGAAAATTCTGAAATTAATAGTAACACTGGAGTGGTGGGTTCAATAGTTACTTTGGAGTCTGGTGTGTCTCCTGATTCAATTGAGAAGGAAAAACATGAATATGATCATGAAGACGTTGTTTCTAAGGTTCAAGACATCCCAGGCGTGTCTGAAGAAATTTCTGAAGTTAATGGTCAAGGAGTGGTGGTTCCAACAGTCACTCCTGAGTCTGGTGTGTCTGCTGATTTAGCTGAGGTTGAAAAGCATGAAAGTGAGCATGAAGATGTTGTTTCTGATGTTCAAGATGCCTCAAGTGTGTCTGAAGAAAACTCTGAAGTTAATGGTTCTGCAGGATTGGTGGCTCCACCAGTTACTCCAGATTCTGGTGTGTCTCCTGACTTAGTAGAGGAGGAAAAACATGAAAATCATGACGATGATGTTGCTTCTGAGGTTCAAGATATTGAGAGTTTGTCTGCGGAGAGATCTGAAGTTGATAGTCGCATGGGAGTGGTGGTTCCCACAGTTACTCCAGAGTCTGGTTTTTCTCCTGCTTTAGTTAAGGAGGAAAAACATAAAAATTATCGTGAAGATCTTGTTTTTGATGTTCAAGACATGTCAAGTATGTCTGAAGAAAATTCTGAAGTTAATAGTCACACAGGAGTGGTGGATGCAACAGTTGCTCCAGATGCTGTTGTGTCTCCTGATTTAGTAGAGGTGGAAGCGGATGAAAAATATATTGAGGATATTACTACTGGGGCTCAAGATGTCCAGATTGTGTCTGGGGAGAGTTCTGAAGTAAAAATTCACATGGGAGTGGGGGTTCCAACAGTTACCCCAGAGTCTAGTGTTTCTCCTGATTTCAGTATCAGTGCTCCTGGAATAGTTGAAGACAAATATGAAGGTAATATTGCAACTTGTTTGTTGTCTTTTCAACGTGAATTAGCCATTGAAGTTTTTAATATATATTGTTCTCTTTGTCAGGTAGAAGGCTAACATTGAAGTTGCTCAATTCTCTACAGCTAACGAGGGTAATGTTGCAGAGACAGCAACAGACAACCTGACTGCCGATGCCAAGACTGATGTGGCTGAAATCATGCCAGGGTTAACTTCTTTAGATTCCGACCCTGTTCTTGATGAGGAAACAAGTCATCATATTGTTGTCGAATCTGTTGATGCAAATGAAAAGGTGAACACGGCATTGCTTTTTCTTATTCCCTACTTTTTCTGTGGTTGTGTTTGCTGAGTTTATTTATATGTCCAACTCTTCTAATCTTTACTGCTGAAATGTGAAAACACTTTGGTTAATCATTCCTTTGTACTTAATTTAATTGCTACACTTTCTAATCTGATACCTGTTCTAATGTTTTTTGTAGTTAGATGATTTGGCTCCATCCTTCAAATCGGTAGATGAAATAGTTATGGATGAAACAAGAAAAAGTGATTACGAAGGTCCATCCAATGCTTGTGTGCCAGAGATACATTCAACTGAGACAGTTCTTGATGAGTAAGTGTGCCAACTTCTTTCCTGCCCTGCAAGAACTTCCTGAATTCAGTGTCTTTTGTTTATTCAATTCTGTAATCCCTCCATGGATATTTTCTACGCTTCTTCTTTCCTGGAAGCCCTTTATTGAGAGAATCCAAATTAATGGAGGCTGTTAAGTGCGTCTTTTGGGCAGCAAACCCTGGATAATAGCTTGGGAATTATCTTAGAGGGGAGAGGGACGCATGGAGGCTATTTAGGGAAAATTCCAGAGGAGTTCAGAGGGGATGCCTTGGAGACAGCTTGGAAAAATGTTACCTGAATAAATCCTTCAAAGAGCTAGGTTCTATTTCTTCCTTTTTCTTTGTTGACTCAGAGATAGGACCCTGGGGTTTCCATTGCATACAAATCCTGATGCTCTTTCTCCTCCCTCCTTATGTTGCTTCTCTTTTTTTTCACATTGTTCCATCCCTTGTTCTTCCTTCTCAGCTTCAGGTTGCTTCCTAGCTGGAGAAATTTGTGTATCCAACCTTTTGTTGATTTCTTGTTAGGTGATCTCTCTTTGAATTGGGATCTCTTTAACATTTAGCTTAAAGATAAGTTGAAATGCTGGAAAAGTTTCAGAAGACTGTGGCCCTTTGTATCTGCAATTAGCATAGGCAATAGACATGGAGAAAGTCTATCACGTTTGAGCATAAACAGAAAATTACTATTGTATACTGTATGCACAATATTAATTATCATTCTTTTTTACACAAGTAGCCAAAATTATTTCTACGGGAGAAACTTGTCCTTTTCACCTGAAAATAATGGTTTCTGAGTATATTTATCTAGTTCTTGAATTTTTCAATAAAGGAATTATGATTTTAAAAACTTCTGCCTAGTGTTAGCCTAGTGTTACAAAAGTGTAGATTGTGCAAGTTGTATATAGCCATGTGGTTAGGAAAGAAACTCAATCCCAGTGGCTATATTATAATGAAAAGTGAAAACAGGAACTGAAACCGTTTTATATGCAAATTTCAAGGTTTGATGCTTTACAAGCCATTCAGAGTTTGTAAAGGACATCTTCTGCATGGTTTGTCATGCTAGTCACTTTTATGTATGCAGGGAGAAAACATTGACTACGGGACTTTTCCTAACTTCAGGTGTTGCTTCCTTGCCACATCCATCTAAGGTACCTTTCACATAGTTTAAAAACTCTGACTCTCACTGCAAAGTCAGTAGGGCTAAGAATGAAAGCACTCAAACAAGTGTGCAAGTGGTGGGAGTTTTTTATCCTAATTAAACCTAAATAATTTTGGAATGAATGAATTGTTCAAGTCATTCCTTTTAAATTTTTCATGGAATAATAATGGTTTTCTTCTCCGTTAATTATTAATCATTTGTTGTCATTATTGTCATTGCTGTGTTTGGTTTTATTTACTTTTTTCTTTTCATGTGATTGGGTGACGTTGAGCCTTTGTTTTTTTTGGGTGGAAATCATGTGACTAAGTTAATGCCCATGCATTCCAGCAATAATCTTGTGTATATTCTGCTCCTGTATGATGAACAAAATGCAACTGGCATTTGAGAAGTGATGATACTTGAACCCTTATATTTTGTTTGTGGCCATGGATCAACATATAACCAGTGGGGATTTTCCTAAATGCAACAGATTTAGAACTAATGCGTCTTTTTTTTTTTTTGCTGACATAATGCAACTAATATTTTAATGATTCCTTCTTGTGCTAACCAAGATACAATGGAATGTGAGATAACAATGTACCAAATGCTTCTTTAGAGGCGATCTTTGATTTGAGTCATCAGGAACAGATAACAAATAAGCCAACTAAGAACAACTTCCAGGCATTGGCAGGTCGAGAGGATGCTTATTTCTTTGCTTGCAAGAATTGGCTAGGTGTGGCTGATGGACTTGGTCAGTGGTCATTTGAAGGTAATCCTTTTTCTATACTTAAAAGTGAATCAAGCATCATATATTTCTTGTTCACTTCATCACATTTTGTGGGAATGTCTAATTTGGTTCAGAATTTATGAGATGTACGTTACCTATAGCTGACCATAAACCCCAACTCAATTGCAGGATGGATATCCTTGAATTTCTGTCTGTTCTTTTTTTCTTTTTTTTTTTAAAACAATTTCTGAGCTTCGTTTGCTGTTGCCATGTTGGTGGAATGAACAAGATTTGTCTTAAATTTCATAAAATCCTTCCCAAACTTTGCGATTATGTGCTATATTGTAGGCGATTGCTTAATCTGCAGAAAATTTTGCAGGAAGTAGTAATGGACACTATCCTAGAGAACTCATGGAAAAGTGTGAAAATGTCGTGTCAAATTACCAAAGCATTTCTGTTGTTAAACCTGAAGAAGTTCTTAAAAGAAGTGCTGGAGAAACAGGATGTTATGGATCATCTACGGCGTTGGTTGCTCACTTTGATGGTCAGGTAAACTATCAGCTGTTTTCCCAGTATTTGAAGCTACATTCAAGTGTTAAACTAGTTAAGGCGTGACTTTAAGTGAGGACGGACTGTGTTCCTGATTAGGATACCGCTCATGCTCGTTGCCCTTTAAACTCCTTGTGTCCTTTGGGTGACTGAAAAGGCCACCCTGTGAAAATTTTATGTTTATGTGGTTACAATATATTGTAAGCGTGAGGGTTAGGGTGTTGCTCCTGGCAATCTTAGGAAGGAGGTATGTGGAAGGGATGGTTCCTAATAGGCTAGAATTTATTGTTGATGAATATTTATTGCATACTTGAGATTGCCAAAATGCTTTTATGTGACCGTGTTAGTGTCTAACTTGATATCATCTTGCCATGTTCTTGTACATTCCTTGTATTGATAATATAAAATGAGGTTCATTTAATCATGTGAGATCCATTATTTCGTCTTAAGCACATTCAAGTGTTCAACTTGTTCAAATATCCATTATATTAATGTTTCAAAGACAACCATGTCATTGCTTTTGGGCTATCTAGTGCTTAGCTAAATCAAAAAGAGAGAGAGAGAGAGTGAAGAAGCGTATAATCCATCTGCAGAGCAGTTCTGAAAATTGAATTAAATCCTGAAAATCATGTGCAGACCCTCCATGCTGCCAACGTTGGAGACACAGGATTTATCATTCTCAGAAACGGTGCTGTCTTTAAAAAGTCAACTCCCGCTGTTCATGAATTCAATTTTCCGTTACAGATAGTTAGAGGTGACGATCCCTCAGAAATTATTGAGGTGCGTAATCCATCTTGTAGCATCTTCACTTTAACTGATTTTTCCGTAAAGGACAACAAATGTTTCCAACCTGTATTTATTTTTCTTTGGCCTGCATGGATTATATACAACATGTAGCAGCTAAAAGTGAAATGTGTTTCAGGGGTACAAGGTTGATCTAAGCGAAGGTGATGTGATTGTTACTGCCACTGATGGCCTTTTTGACAATCTTTATGAGCAAGAGATAGCTAAATTTGTATCCAAATCTCTGCAAAGTGGCTTAAAACCTCAGGTTATTTATCTCTACGCTTCTTTTGTTTTAGTATATATCTGTCTTTATTGCTTCTGTCTACCATTCAGTAGTAAAGAAATTCATCATATGAAGAAATTCTCGAGATGTGGCATTGCAATACTTTGTGTTTAATATCTATGAAGCATGCGCAATGCAATCGTTAAGCTGTACTTTGATAAGAATATTCAGATGGGTAGAGAAGATAGTTGGAGTTGTTTGACTAAGTTTGCTGTATATACCAATGCACCAAGGGGTGAGGAGGATAAGTTTATTGGTTAATGAACATTCTCTCTCTCTTCTCTTTCATCTCTGTCCTTTCCTTTCCATGCTGTAATCGGTGTTTGTGAACTTTAAAATGCATATCTGGTATGTCTACATCTTACATATTTCTGCTGAAAGTTCAGTTTAAATATACATATCAGGTCTAATTTTTCCTGAAGTTTCAATTATCAAGACACACAAGAACTTAAAAACTGAGTATTGAAAATGTGGCTGACATGCTTGTGCAACTTTCAGATGATTTCTGGGTCTATCTATTTGTTATGCATCAGTGGGTCTGGCTAATAAATGAGTCCTTTTAAAAATAAGGTGCTTGACATGGTTATGCATGACCCAGTGATTTCTTGGCTACACATTTTTGTACACTGGCAGGTCTCGATGATAAACGAATCCCATCGAAAAACATCAATTCAAATTTTCTACATTCAGAAAAAATAAAACTTTGTGATGCTTTTGTGAGGGGGGGGGGGGTAATAATGAAATATGGATTCCACTCGCAGCTGCATTCTGGTATTATTGTCCTCCAAATTCATAAATGTAAAGGATCTAATCTAAAAACATATGCATGATATGCTTATGGAATCTCTTGATGGTTTCTTGGTTAACCCGTTTTCTTCTACACATGGCTAGCTCTAAGCTAAGAATACTTTTCCTGGAAATTGCATCATTACATATAATAATAGTGTTGCTTAGCTTATCTCAAGTGTTTGATCAATGGAGGTGAATTTCAGGAAATAGCAGAGTTCTTGGCGATGAAGGCACAAGAGGTTGGGAGATCAGCATGCACAAGAAGTCCATTTGCTGATGCAGCCCAAGCCGCTGGCTATGTTGGATGTACTGGTGGCAAGCTTGATCATGTCACTGTTATTGTTTCCTTTGTCCAAGGTAGATCTTCCTCACCTTCTTAGAGTTGCTGCCATATATACTCACTAGTATCATATGTATATATACAAATAGTTATTATGTAAATTTGGCCTCACACTCATCTGAGTTGCATTGTAGAAAGAAATAAAAGAAAAATGAACGTCCTAGTTATGACTATTTCAGGCGTAGGTGTGTGTGTTCATAGAGTGGCAATTATGCAGAATAACGTGTGAAACTTATCAAATAAAAGGCTGACAACCGTTGGAAAGATAGTATAGTGTGGCGTGCAGGGAAATATATTATTAATGCGAAAAGGAATCTCCACACCTCTTTACTTTTTTGTTTGGGTGGTGGATCATTATGAGAGAAAAGCATGGTTCCACTGAAAAAGGCATCAGTTTTTATGCCTAATTCAGAATGCCTTGTACCATTAGCATTTTTTTAACGGGCAGAATCAATACTGCTCTATCTTAATACTTTTAATACGCTATTGAGTCAAAAAATAATAATAATAGTAATTCTAGATGCTTATAGCTTCTTTGTTAATACTAGGCTTTCAAGTTAAAACCACCATTAGTCCTAAAAAATTTTATCTTTTGATTGGAAGTGTTTGGAGAAAAACCAAATTATGATTATAAAAATAATTTTATAGTATATAAAGTAAATATGTAAAAAAATTTATCTTTATTTTACGAAAAAATGTTTTTAAAAAGTATTTTGGGGATGTATAAACACTTCCTTAGCGTGGCATTCAAACTTCAACCTCCATCGGACTTATCTTTTGACCATGTAGAAGGCATGAAATATTAAATGTATATTAATTTCAAAAGTTCAATGACCAAAGTCCTCTCAAGTCTCAACATAAGGCCGTGTAAAAGAATTCCTGAAAAGAGGGGGGGGGGGGGTTGCCAATCATCACTCATGCACTTGACTACTTGAGAATGCTAGTGCCGAAAGCAAGAAGCTTTTAAAATATAAGTTACTATTATATGACCGTTTGAAATTAATATCAATGTATCCATATGAGTTCACATCAAATTATTGGCATTCCAATTCATCTGACGAAATTCGTTTTAGAGATCCACTTTAGTTCAAATAATTAGCCATGCTTTTTGGGTATTCCTCCAGTCTTTAATATAAGACCTATTTAACTAATTTGATTAGATTAAGGAAGTTAGATAAGTTAGTTAATTATAAGAAATGTGACACGTTTTTCCTAAAATACCATAATCATCTTTCTTAATACCCTTTCTTTCTCTTTTACTTGATTATGGTTGAGGGAGTATCTATAGGGGTAATTTAGAGAAAATTGATAAATATGAGAAATGGGTCTTATATTTAGGATCAAAACTAACTCAACAATTGGGTCCTATATTAAGGACCGGAAGAGTATTTATGTTCTGTGTTTTTCCTTTTAACATGCTTCATTTAACGAAAAGAACTTACACACATCGTATCCACAGAGGAATTGAACTCGCAGATGGACTTAAAGAAGGCATTTTTTGTTATTTGGCCAAAAGGTTCTGAGTGATATTTATATTCATGATTATGCAAAAACATAACTAGTATTAAATGTGAGCAGGGTTGAGATTAATATTAATATATATACACACACAATACAAAAATTTTCATAAAATTTCGGGAAATACAAAAATGCATAACACTTATATAATACTAATATAAGAGCTACTTAATTAATTTGGATAAATAAAAATATAAAACAAATTAGTAATTAATTATAACAAGTGTGACATGATTTCATTAAAATATCCTTGCATAACATTAGATTACACACGCGCGCGCGCGCACACATATATATATATATATATCAGTTCATAAGTTATATAAATTAACTTGGAAAGAATTATAAATTACGAGAGAAGAAATAAATTAAAGTCTTATATTTAGACTTGGTCCATAAGCAACTCTTATATTATGGAGCACAGGCAATATGACATAAAATAAGAAGAGGGTTAGTGAATAAAATGATTGATTGCATGTACATATAGAGGGGGAAAGCATGATGAGGAATGTTGCACTTTTGGCGAAGATGGTGGAATCGCTTCCATAATTGATTGTCACTCATCATTCTGCTTCTCTTCACCAACGTGATTTGTGATTCCCTCCTCTCTCTTTCTTCTTTTTTTCTCATTTTAGTCATCGGATCACAGTCTACTTAAACAATTTTTGGGTTAATTATACAAAAAGTCCCTCGACTTTATGTTATATATGAATCATTTTATTGTTTTTTAAAACTTTACAATAAACATCCTTAAACTTCCAACGATTAATTTTGATATCTTCTTAAATTTTTATTTTGACATGCATATAATCCCCTTAAACTTTGACTCATATGTGGATAAACCTATTATACTTTAAGCCATTTGTAGATGAATAATGAACAAAACTAATAATATAAAAATGAATTTTAATTTTTACATATGACATAAAGGTCAAGAAAATTTTTTTTTTAATAGACTTACTCTTAAGATAAAAGCCAATATCTCTCATATTCTAACTAGTTTTTTTTTTTTTGAATTACTCTCGAGGCTACACTTAATAAAGATAAATGCATGTTTTAGAGAAAAACAAAACTTAAACAAAATAATTTTTCAAAATACAAATAAAAATAACAACGGTTATTTGTCAACTGAGGTTGTGGTCAACTAGGGTCTCTAATTTCTTTTATCAAGAAATTAATTTCTTCAAATATTTTGTTTAAAGTTGACCAAGGACCATACTTTTAAATTTTATTATAAGGATTTATTCATTGATGATAGAATTATTACCAGGATGTTGATTTGAGTTAACAACAAATTTAGGGCCCAAAATATATGTTTTCTCTTCATCCAGAATAACATATTTAATAATGATATAATAAAAACTACTCATCTGGTTCTTAATATAAGACTCATTTAACTAATTTGATTAGATTAAGGAAGTTAGATAAGTTAGTTGATTATAAGAAATGTGACATGTTTTTTCTAAAAAAAATATAATCATCTTTCTTAACGTCCCCTCTTCCTCTTCTACTTAATTATGGTTGAGAGAGTATCTATAGGGGTAATTTAGAGAAAATTGATAAATATAATAAATGAGTCTTATATTTAGGACTAAAACCAACTCAACAATTGGGTCCTATATTAATGATCGGAGGAGTAATTAAAAAAGTAGCTTTAAAAAAAAAAAGGACAAAAAGGTGACGCTGTGTGCAACTTAATTATCGTGATTTTTCTTTTCACCAACCAAACGCAAACCTTTAAAGCTAAATTTACGCTCTGATTAACTGACCTTTTTTTGTTTTGGCCAAATCTGATTAACTGAGTTTGGAACGTTAGAACTAAGGACTATTCAGGAAAAAGGATTTAATGAGGTGTTTTTAAATTCTAACGTCTCTCATATGATTATGATATGTTAATAATTAAGACATACCCATCCATTGGATTTGATTGGGTGTTTAACTTTAATTTTTTGCTTTTTTTCTCTCTTCAAATCTTCATCTCTTAAAATATATAAGTTTATCGAATGAACTCAACTGTTATATGATTTTTTTTTTTAAAAAAAAGTTTACCCTTTAATTTAGTCCTACAAAAAATACACATAATTAAAGGGGGAAAACCTCATTGACGACTAAATATTGATGGAGCTGATTTTTTTTTATTTTTTGGGCTTAGTTTGGTTCCAACAGCATTTTAGCATTTGGTAAATTTTCGTATCATTGGGTCGGACTAAAGTGATATAGCCAGGACACCTCAACACAAATATATAGGATTGAAGTACAAATTTGTTCCAGAAGTCTTTATTTAGAAGTATTGAGCATTTAAAAAACATTTTGGATATAAATTTACCCTAAAAATTTGAAATCGTGACAATACTATTTTCTATCATTAAAAAACTAACATTTACAGTTAAAATAATTACGTCACTGTTAACATGATTAATAACTCAATCTTTCAGAGTTTTCACACTGATCACCTGAAACTAATCACAAGTATATCTTCAAGTTTATTTAGGTTAAATTTCTTATATTTATTATATGAATTTTTTCAATCACAAATGATCATGTATTTTATTTTTAAATATTATTATTAAACTATAAATTTATAGGGAAAATTAGTTTGGAAGTACCTATACTTTTTTCTAAATTTTAATTTGGCACCTATATTTTTTTTGTCTTCCTTAAATTTTTAATTTTGCTCTATCAACATTGTTAATCCTTGCACAAAGACTATCAATACTAACAAGAGCTAATGTTATTAAAAAAGCAAAATTGAATTATTTAAGTAGGAGAAAAAACACATAGGTACTGGATTAAAAAAAGAAAAAGAAAGAAGAAAGAAAGCATAGGTACTTTCTAATATAACTTTTCCTAAATTCACGTAAAAAAAAAAAAAAGAACACATAATCATATGTAATTGGAGAATTTGGTGTTAGTATTTTCTTTTCACATATTGTTTTAGTGTTACAATGAAATGAATATTCTAATATGGTTAGCTATGATAACACATCAAATGGGATTGAAATTGTCAAAACCATTAAAACATTGTCAATGTAACATCAAAAGTTCGATCCTAACAAACAACTTACAAATAATACTTATTTGGAACATTAAAAAAAGCTTCTTCTTCTTTTTTTTTAATTTAAATCTGCCTCGTGTATTATTGCAGGCAATATGAATAAATAGCATCGTCTATAGATTGTGATGACAACAAAAATAATTTTTAAAAAAAATACTATGCTCTTAATACTCATAGGATAAGAAGACCTAAAAAAGCCTACCTTCATTCCATTTTTCCAAAAGAAATACTCCTCCGGTTCTTAATATAGGACCCAATTGTTGAGTTAATTTTGATTCTAAATATAAGATCTATTTCTCATATTTATCGATTTTCTCTAAATTACCTCTATAGATACTTCCTCAACCATAATCAAGTAAAAGAAGGAGAGAATGTATTAAAAAAGATAATTATAGTATTTGAGGAAAAATATGTCATATTTCTTATAATTAAATAACTTACTTAACTTTCTTAATCCAATCAAATTAGTTAAATAAGTCTTATATTAAGAATCGGAGGAGTAATATAGTAATACCTGGCTATAAAAGTCATAAATGTGGATGGAAGATCACATATCACTTTTGGGCATCTATAAAGGACGGTTATCAATTGAAGAATTAGTCTTCCAATCTTATATACGTTTGAACTTTTGAATTAACTAAAATATTTATCAAAAGAGACAATAGAGAATAAAGGATTAGATCCCACTTTGTATGGTTTATCTTTTTTTTTTTTTTGAAGGAATATTAAACATCTTTTAGCTGAGAAAAACTTTAAAATAGGTTTTTTTTTTTTAGAATTTTAGTTCCAAACTCTTTTGGACCCAAAAAAAGTAATTATAATAATTTTTTTACTATTTAGTTCTGCCTTAAAATATTTTTCACTGAAGTGTATTTGAGAAAAAAAAAAGGATAATATCAGGCAGTACCGCAATTTCAAACATTTCAGTTCATGAGTGATTAAAGAAAAAGGAGTATTATACCTTCGAAAATATTGGTATCAATATAAAATGAATAATAAAACACATAATTCATAATAAATTACCATTATTATAACACATAAAAGGTCATTAGATTCAAGTTTCCATACTTATTGAGACGTAAATTATATTTAAATGAATTAATTAATTTTTTAAATTTAAAAACATCCATATCATTCTCTTAGGTTCACAGGATGAGAACACAATTTTGCAGAATTACTCTCCCACAATTTTAAATTTAGTATTTATATCTTTTTGCTTCTTAATTAAATTTTAATGGAATTTTTTAATTTTATTTTGTTAGTACCGTTAACTTTTATACATAATTTAAAAGTGTTAGCAGAGCAAAATTATAAAGACGAACGATACTAACTAAGAAGAATTAAATAATTTAATTAAGACAGAAAAATACAAAAATTAAAAATTAAAAATTAAAAATTAAAAATCAAGTAAAACTAGTTCCGGCGAAATTGTTTTCTTTTTAGAGGATTAATAATAATAATTGAGCGTGATATTTTTAAAGTCATTAAAACGAAACAGTTTAATTTTAAAATAAATTAAACTAGTCACCTTGTATTTCGATGCTCCTAACTGAATTTCTTTTTATTTTATTTATCTTTTCTCTTATTTTCTTTTTTGATAATTAATATTTCATAAAATTATTATTATCATATCGTCATGATCTAATTAAAAAGGAAAAAAAAAAGAAATAAAAATCTGGATGGTTGCCACCTTTTCATATTCAAACCCATGATTCGCCCACTTCCCTATTTAACAGCCTCCCATTCCCACATTTTCTCACACCTTTTCACTCCATTTCCTTTCTGACGCCTCTTTCTTCTTCCTCTCTTCTCGCCCATTGATTCACTTCCTTCTTCTCCACAACTAACAATGGCGTTATCGAAAGTTTCTTTGATTCTCTGCGTTCTCGCTATCTTTGCGGTTTCTTCCGATTCCGCTAGCGATGCTCAGGCGCCGTCAGTGGATTGTTCAAACCTCGTCTTAACCATGGCCGATTGTCTTTCCTTCGTCTCCAATGGAAGCACCGTCAACAAGCCAGAGGGAAATTGCTGCTCCGGCTTGAAGACTGTGCTTAAGACCGACGCTGGTTGCCTCTGTGAGGCCTTCAGAAGCAGTGCTCAGTTGGGCGTTGTGTTGAATGTTACCAAGGCCGTTACTCTTCCTGCTGCTTGCAAAGTCTCTGCTCCTTCCGCTGCTAACTGTGCATGTAAACAATTCTTCTTTTCTTCTGCTTAATCATGCTCTGTTTTTTTTTTTTTTTGGCGTCCCTGATTTTGTTTCTTTGCTTTCTGATCTTGTGATAATGACACAGAAAAATGTGATTCATCTTTGCATATTCTTTTTACTTCAAATGGGGAATAATCCGGATTGGGGAAACTATCCTTGTGTTTACAGTGTTTTAGTACTGTTTTTCTTTTGAAAGAAGCTTTTCGATTTTTTGCGTATCGGAGAAAGGCCTTTGGCTGTTCTGCTTTTAATTTGACCGTTTGAACGCATTGATCTGGATTTCTAACCCCTTTCCTCTAAAGTTGACATCGATGATAAACACTGTACAACAAAATATGCATTGCTCAGACTGCGATCCTAAAATTCCCTGTAGAAAGCAGAGAAACAACAAACCTCATCTGGGACCCGCGTTGAAGCGCAATTAGTGGATTTTCTTGACGCCGATCAAGTAGTTTGTTTTTTTGACCTTGAAAGCCGATCAAGTAGTGAGACTATGAAACCTTAGTGAATAAAATATTACAGGGTTAGATTTAATTATTGAACTTGAGCCAGCTATATTTTTTTCTAGATGTTGGTGTTTCATGTCATGGCCCCACTTGATTTAATTTCTGTGATTTTGATCTGGTGTTTTCTACATTTCTAGATTCATACAAGATCTAAATTGCTGTTTTTCCCCTTTTGTGCAGTGTCTGAAACTCCTGCCGCTGCACCAGGTGGTAAGTTTCTCAAGTCTTAACATAGAACATGCTGTTTTCCCCCAGTTTTAGATTAGTCCCAGATAATGATAAACTCATTTGAGATTTTCTGGATTTTCGTCTTCAATTGCCTTCCATATTCTGAATAAATTCCATTGAAAAATAGTTAATGATTTAATCATTATATATTTTATACATACTTGTGTATGTATTTGGTGGCCCTCGGAGTTGATATGCTCAACAGATAATCCAAAATTCTAATGCTTGCGTCTACCTAATCCAAGTGGGTCCATAAGTAAATGTAGGTGATTAGACTCTATCTTTCTTTGCATATGAAGAAGCATTTCATTTTCCATACAGCACATATCATCTCACTTTACAATATCTTCAATTTCTTTGTTAATTAATAACAAAATGCAACTAGCATGATTAAGGAACAGTCAAATCAACAGCATTCATGCCCTTCATTTCTCCCAAATAATTAATTGACATGCTCCCCACAACGTTGTCCCTTTCCCTCTTGGTGGGGATATTTACAGCTATCAATGCCATAATTTAATGTAAAGTTTGAAACATCTTTGACCATACATTTAAAAGTTTCCCAAAAAGTACTCCAAATTCACTGAATCAATCATTAGAGTGCATGTTAGCAAATTTGCAATTTTTTATGAGTGATACTTTCATACATATCTTATTTACTAATTTGGCTTATCTTTTATATATTGTCTATTTAAGAATCTCTATTCTGATTCTCAATTCAAGATTTCTATTTTCTTCAATTATAAGAATGACATCGAATGTACCCAGAGAGAATTAAGGGAAAAAGATAAGTGGCCCCGGCACATACTACCCTTCTATCACTCACAGCTATTACAGAGGAATCAGAAAGATGGATGTAAATTGTAAAGTGAAAAAGTCACTTTAATCCATAGTCATTTCTTTCCTCTAATGTTTCCCTCTCTGAATATATGATTTCATAACTGTGAAAAGATCTATGATCACTCACAGTTTACAAAGATGGATATGAACTGTAAAGAGAAAATGTGACTTTCATCTGTTTTCTCTTTTTAAAGATTTAGGGCATGTTTGTGTTAATGATTTGTGTGATTCAGGAGGCCTGACATCTCCGGTATCATCTCCACCATCTGGTACGAGTGGTGGAGAAGCACCTGAAGCATCTGGATCTGGTGGGGAGACAGCAAATGAGATATCTCCAGCACCATCACCATCCCCAGGCAACACTTCTGCGGCATCTTCTCTGTTTCATCCATCTTTGCTTCTTGCTGCTTCATCATGTGTAGCCATTTTCTCTGCCTTCTTCTGAGCTCCCTTCTTACTTTGAGAGACTAGAGAGAGATTATATATTTTGGTTGCCTTTCTTTCTTTCTTTTTTGAATTCATTTTCCATTTTGGAGAAGATCTTATCATTTATAACTTCCGTGTGTTGTGACTTTTTAGCATTAGATTAAAATTCATTCTCAGAGAGACTTGGACTTCCTATTTTGGCGTTTTACCGTCACCATCACCATCATCAAAACTTTCACGAACAAGTAATGATAACAACAACTACTATTATATCTTAACATGTATATATTATCTTATGTGCCTATGTATTTCTAAACTAATTTAGTTATTGACAAATATATATAATTTACGAAGATGATATTATATTTTTTATAGTTAGTTAATTTATTTAATCTAATTAAATTAGTTTAGTAACTCATATATATATATATATATTAAACACAGGAGAGGGTATAATGATTTAAAAGGTTTTAGATGGTTGTGCTTATTTTTTTAATAGTTGAAGGACCAATCGAACCTAAACAGGACATCTGAGATCATGAAAGCGAGGCAACAATTATAATTATTGAGATGTTATAGAACACCAATACTGAAATTTCTCCGACTATGAGATGTGAACCCCAACAAGGAAAAACACACAAAAGATTGGGTGTGTTCTGGGACCACCAGTCCCTCCCCACGCCATCATTGCCCACCGCTTAGGCTGAGTCAAAAAGTGTACAGAGTTTGTTTGGATTTACATTCGTAAAAGTAGTTTTCATCCCCACTGATTTTGGCAAATTAAAATTAGGAAAAATTTCATTTAAGGACTGGATTTGAAAATTTATATTAGACAGTTCCCAAAATATTCTGAAATATCACTGTAGGATCAAGGGGTCAAATTGAAATTAAAATTAAGAGTAAAATTATAATAATACCCCTCACTTTTATTTTTTAAAAAAATAAATATTAATAGTCGTCGGAGTTCCGGCCACCAGAGGTCGGAGGTTGTGAATTCTATTATATTATTTGTAAATGGTCAAATTTTTATCATAAATTGTTGAATTTTACTTGTAAATTGTCAAATTTCACTTGTTTACTTACACTCAAACATTTATATTTTGGGTTATGAATTCTCGTGTGTTTCTTGTAAATAGCCAAATTTGAGTTGTAAATCCATAAATTTTTATTATAAATCTTGAAATTTTACTTGCTCATTTGCACTTAAGCACTTGCATTTGGGGTTGTAAATTCTATTATATTATTTGTAAATTACCAAATTTTTGTTAAAAATTGCTAAATTTTACTTGTAAACTTTCAAATTTCACTTGTTCACTTATACTTAGATACTTGTGTTTGTTTTGTTATATATATTTTTATTTGCATTGTATGATTAAATGGCTTGCTTGTCTTGGTGGTTACATCTCTTTTGGTGTGTCTAGGAGTTATGGGCTCCAACCTCCGGCGGCGGCCACCTAAGCACTGGTGGCCGGAACTCCCGTGACCATTAATATTTATTTTTAAAAAAAATAATAATGAGGGGTATTATTGTAATCTTACTCTTAATTTTAATTTCAGTTTGGTCGCTTGGTCCTATAGTGATATTTCAAAATGTTTTGGGGCTGTCTGATATAAATTCTCAACTGCGATCCTTAAATGAAATTTTCCCTTAAAATTAAGGTAAAAGTTAATAAGTCTAATGGGACTTATGGTTGACTAGATTTTTGTGAAAAAACAATTTGACAAAAGTCTATTTAAATGATACATTGAAAAGTCATTTTAAAATATTTAGAAAAGAACAAAGTCAGTTACCCATATAACTATATCACACATTATTTTGAATCTAAATTATAAATTTTTCCTTAATTATAATTTAAAATATGAAACATTTTAATTTTATGAGACATGAGATGACCATGATGATATAGTGATTTTCTAAATTTATTTTATATTTTGTATTTTATATGAGTGTTAAGGTGTATCTAACACTTCAATCTTTTTTATGGTACAGTTAGTATTCTAATTTTATTTTTTTTAAGAGCATCCAGCACCTTAATTTTATTTTTAGTGCATTCAATTCTAATCATTAAGGTGTTGAATGCAATTAAAAAAATATATCATGCTAATCACAAATATTTATATTAAAAATAATTTAAGGTTTACATTAAAACCTATAATTCAAGGTTTATATTAAACTTTGGTAAAAAAAATTATGTTGACATTTTCTGTGAGTGTAGTTAAAAATAATTGATAAGTTTGAAATCAATATATCAATATAAAAATTCTAATAAACTGCACTCTTTTCAATTCTAAATATCTCTTGAATATTTTATAATATAATGTTTTGTTTAAAACTTTTTAGTTAATCAATAAAACTTCACTAACTAAATAATTAATAACTTGTATTGGAAGTAATTTTAAGATTTTATAAGAACTACCTAATTTTAAGAAATTTTTTTAATTTACATAAAAAATTTAATTAGTCATGAAAAATTTTAAAATATGGAAAATAAGACTTTTGTTTCTCATATTATGTATACACAATGCAGAGGATTGGAGGGGGGAAAAGATTGTAACGCATAGCATTTATTATTTACATCCAGTATATTCCAAATGACAATGGCTTTAATTCCAAATTTTGAAAATTAAATTTAATAAAAAAAAATTAAGGGCAATAATAAAAGCGAAAGTGTGAAATGATTGCGAATTGTTATGTTATGTTGTGCTGTCTCTCCTTTTATGCGCATGCATCACAAATATTTCTCCCCTGCTTTCCCCATCATTTACAATCACACATTATTATTCTTTTTCTTCTTCCACTTTTTTTTTTTACGGTTTTTTTAATCTTTATATCATCTTGTACTATTTTCAATTATTTAATGCTTTAATGACAAGTCACAATGCCACTCATCATGTTTGAATAAGATTCTGGATTTAAGTTTAATATCATTTGAATGAAGTTTTAACTTACAGTTGACATGTTTCTATACGCTATATAAATCAATCCGTATATTTTATTTTATCAGGATTTTTTTCTTTTAATGAAGATTTTGGAACATAACACAACATGGGCATTGAATTGGGTTTTTGTTTCAACATGGATGCACAATGGTTTTTAACTGATTTAGTATTGATAATAATGAGTAATTTAGGTTCATATATGTGTGTGTGTGTGTGTGTGTGTGTTCAATTAATTTGAGCAAAATTGAATGTCATCTTCTGGCATATCAATGATCCCATCAAATGTGAAAAGAAGAAAGTGAGAAAAGTAGGGAAGCTTCTCAGTGTTCACATTGAAGTTGTTGAGAACCAGCAAGTTCACTGCACAATCAAATTTCAAATGCCTTATTTTAATTTTAATTTTGGCGCATGAAGTTTCTTTAAACTAGACAATTTATGCAAAACCACGATACCTTTTTTTTTCTTTTGCTATTTTTCTCCAATAATTTTATAAAACAGTGACACAAAAATATCCTCAAATATGCAATTTTAAAATAAGATTATGAAATGAGATGATTTCTCTAAAGTCTTCTTTGGCGTTAAATTTTATTACGAGATGACAATACTGACCTTATGTCCAAAAAAGAAATAGTGAGAATGGATGATTTTGAAACAAATAACCACTTTATTTTAAGAAATACTCCTTTGGTCCTATTTATAAAGCAAAGAGAGAAGTTTTTTTTGTCTTATTTATAAGTCACTTTATTAAATTTTTATCATAAATGTATTACATTGTTATTCATTTATTATGAGGTAGATAGTTTTTTTTTAAAAGGTGTATATATTAAATAAGGGTAAAGTTGAAAAGTTGCTATATTTTAATGAAGAGTTAATGCAGTTTAAGATTTTTTTTAGTTTATGTGAAATATGTTAAAAGTGCCTTATAAACAGAACCAGAAAAGTAACAGCTTTAACTACGATAACAAAAACTTAAGCAGTGACCATTAGTATTTTGAAAAGCTAGGTTTGGGTTTTAGATATTAATAGTAAATTGAAGAAACAATTTTCATTATATAAAATGATAACTAAACGATAGACAGTGACAACGTTGATGTCTCAGTAACCATGCATGGTGCAAGGAGTTTTTACCCTTTTTCTTTACAAAAGGATAATATAGTCATCTCACAATAATATAGTCCTAATATGATATTTGTAAATTTTAGAGGCATTTTTATGTTATTCTTCCCAATTCGTTTATTTATCTTTCCCGAACCGTGATTGACGCTTCCTTATAAAGCTGTATTATTCTGTAAGATGAATTTTCTTGCAATTTCTTTTTTTTTTTTTTTGGGATCTCAAGAATATCTATCGCCGTTAGTTGATTATATTCCAACTTTTTAATATAACAAATTAAAATGCTTACACATAATATTATTAAAAAAATAATATTCTTTTTAATTCTTATTATAAAGATATCTTGCATCTATGTTTTGTAATATAATATGTTTTGTCTAAAATGATTTTTCATATAATGCCTCTGATTAATTATAAATTTCTCTAACTAATTAACCAAACTTCTCTGTTGAATTTTATTAAAAAATAATTTTGAAATTGTACAAAATGACCTAAGTTTTTTAATTAGTTTTTTTTAATGTATAGTTGATTGAAACTTATGAAAAAGAGAGAGGAAAAACTACTTATGAGGACTCTGAGTGGATGTTTTGGAAATGAATCATCAAAACACCAAAGTTTATAAGAAGGTTGTGTTTTGTTTTATGCTTTATCAAGAGACAAAATTGCAACCTTATTCATGAAAATTTAAATGAAAAATGATAAAATGAATCTCTATTCAATTTATAATTAATTAATTTTGATTGTTAGTCCCATATTTGACTGAGTTTAAGTCGACTTTTATGGTTGATTCCTAATACTTTTGTTTTCCCAAAGAATAATCACACATTAGAGGCTCTTGGTTTTTGTTTGGTGTTGACGTTAACCACCCCCAAAAAACAAGTTTTGGGCCTACACTAAGCCCAGTTTAAAGATTCCCTCATGAATTGAAATTCCCCACAGTAAATAAATAAATAATTTATTTTCATCATTGTGGTGGTTTCTACCTGATTAAAGAACTTCTCTCACCCTACCTTAATATAAGATATAAATAATTAATTTACATTTACCAATTAATTTAATTATTTATAATAAATGTATATTAATTTTTTACAATATAATTTTTAATCATATGCATGGTAGCTATGAAAACTCCTTTGCCAGAATACTCTAGGGGACCAAAGTTATAAATTTGAGAGAGAAGTCTTATACTACCTCCAATCTTAAATGTAAGAGCTAGTTGACTAATTTGGGTAGATTAAGAAAATAAGTTAAGTTAGTTATTTGTTATAAATAGGTGTTGCATCTTCTAAAATATACTTACTAATCAAGTGTCTTAACTAGAATTATTATTATTAGAAGGACTACCTTGAAAAAAAATGAATAAATATGAGAGATAAAGTAGATTCTTATATTTAGGATCAAAATAAAAGTCAAATGAGATCTTATATTAAAGAGTGGAGGTAATATTAAGAACCTAAGCATATCCCTATTTAGCTTCTATACTTGGAACTAGAGGTAGGGTATATCATGACTCACTTATATAATACAGAACCATATTGTCATTAAAAACAATGACACAGTACGACATTTTAATCTAAAATCTTAATTCAAATGGTGGGTTTATAAATTCTTTAACTTATATATCTTGTTTTAAATCTAACCCTAACAGACGTGGAACCTTTATTTCTTTTTATACTACCTTCAATCCTAATTATAAAATCTCGTTTGTAGTCTACAAATAAAATCTTATAATTAGAATAAGAGGTAGTATCAGGTTCGTTTACATTTCACATTACTTTCAACCTTTTTCCTATCGGAATTAGTGAAGATGAAGCGTTTGGTGAGAATATAAAATTATGGAGAATATATGGAATATTTAAATCGGGATCGGGTTTTCTGCGGAAAAAAAATTGAAACCAAATACTACCTCCGGTCCTAATTATAAGAGCCAGTTGACTAATTTGAGAAAATTAAGAAAGTAAGTTGAATTAGTTATTTGTCCTAAATAGGTGTTGTCTTTCCTAAAATATCTTTACTAATCAAGTGTATTGACTAAAACTATAATTATTAGAAGGACTATATTGGAAAAAATTGAGTAAATATGAGAGACAAAGTGGATTGAGGTCTTATATTTAGAATCAAAATAAAAGTCAAATAGGGTCTTATATTAAGGACCGGAAGTAGTATTAAATTAAAGCATACTCTTCTAGTACTAAATGTAGGGGTTAGCTATTAGGGATTTGATTTGGCCTTCAATTATAAGACATTAATCTATTTTATCTCTTATAGTTATTATTTTTTCTGATTAGTTTATTTAACTCATAAACTGACATATAATGTTACGTTTAGATATTTTCAAGAGATTATGTCATATTCCAAATTAATTAAGATTTTACATTACGGATTAGAGGAGTATTAATTTTAGAAATATTAAAAATATTCCGTGAACCAATCTACCATAGGCGTTGAAAAGTGAGGACAAAGGAATAATCCAAATAGCAAGAACTCCATAATGTTTTATATATAATGTCCTTACTAGCAAGCACAAACGTATTATATTTAGGGCATAGCTTGTTTATTACTGCTCAAATTATAAATATAAAACTCATTTTGTAGTATAAATTACACTATAAAAAGAATCTTATATTTAGGATAAGAAGAGTATTAATTTACCACATCACTTAATTTATTAGTTATTTAGCTTAAACTAGTTGATTAGTGATGAAAACTTTTATATTCTTCAGAATTTCCCTTAAATAAGTTACAAAAGTAATAAGTATTTTCCTTCTATGAGTAGATATCTGGTTAGGGTTGCGTTTCTGTAAATGATTTGTAAATATTATTTTACACTTTATAGAAGATTTTGCATTAAGAAACTCTCTCTGTAATTGTGTATTCCAAAAATAGCAGATAACAAAAACTTTTGAAATATAATTAGATTTAAATTTTGCCTATCGAAATTCTAAATTATAATTCTCCTCCGGCTATTAATATTGGAAATACAATTCAGAGCTTTGCCTCCATATAAACATGGAGTGCGTAATAACACAATTCAGACATAAAAAAATACACCACACGGAATTGCCAACCAGATTGACCTTTTTGCATGTAATGACACAAAATACTTATTATAAATTATACATATGCATAAACATAATATAAATATATATTCTCTATAATACTAAATATAAGAGCTAATTGAAAGGTTAAGTTACTGTGATATTAAATGTAAAACCTCAATTAACTTTATCTCTCAAATTTATATTTTTTCCTTTAAATTCTTCCTAGTGATGTACATATTAAGGGGATATTTCTTCAAGAGGGTAGTGTCTAATGGAAATTATTGAAATGAATATTTTAGAAAAATTATCACACATTTTTTAATTTATAAGTAATTAATTAAACTAATTTTCTTAATTTCTGCTAATTAGTTATATAGCTCCTTTGATTTAGGATTGCAACTTGGAAGGAATATATATATATATATATATATATATAGACAAATTAAAATAAGCAAGGAAAGATAAAGATATTGCAGGATGAGGATAGATATGATTGGTCTACGGAAGGAATGAACAAACAGTAAAATAAGAAGGGAATAGCTGACCTATTTGACTGATATGGCCAATGTGTTAGTTGGTCAATATGATTTTTTATTAAGAGGCTATATAAATACATATACATTTTCTTATTGTCTGCCGGCAGATAATTTCAAATTAATTAGATTCAGAAGGCTTGATTTTTTCTATGGATGTTGGTTAAGGTAAGAACATATATTTAGTTACATACCCAATTAATCCAATTATAGTGAACTTATATATATATATATATATATGTTTGTGTATATCTTCCGCTTCTTTTGAAGCCATATGCTACCAAAATATTTGAATCTCTCTCAGTGTGTGGGAGGCCACTGGCCACTTGTGTGTGTGTGTGTGTGTGTGTGTTTGTGTGTGTGTGTGTTACAAATAATCTATTAAGCAAAGAATTAAAGGTACACAAATGCACGCCCATTTGTTGTTGTTGAAGACTAGGGTTTATGTGTTTTATCAATGTTCTTCTTATTAATTAATTAATAACTAATTTGAAGATAATTACGTTGATTGATTGTGGAAACATTCAACGTTTTATTGTGTGCACATCAACAAGAAAATGCATATCTCGATGCATACCAAGAAGAAAACGCGTATATATATAGATCAAACAAATTCAATACCCTTGGTTTGTCAACCAATAGTTATATATTTATATATTTATTCAATAATAAATTGTAGTTATTCTCTTAAAGTTCAAAGAAATATTAATTTAAGGCCCCCTAAAAAGGTGTCACTGAGAGTTGGGGTTAGGTTCCTTGACCCATTTATCGATATAAATAGGTGTAAAACACCATACCTTTGTCGTCGAGATTTGGGAGTCCAATTTCAAAGTAACAATGGAAGTTTTATCCTTCAGATCATCCCTAATTTTTCCCTATAGGCCCTCCCATGGCCTTAATCCACTCTCAAAAAATTTGCAAAGCCAAAAGCTTCATCCTTCGCATGTTTCATGCAGAGCAAGAAAGTTAGCTATTGAGGTAGAAGAAACAACTTCTGTCGATTTTTACAAGATGCTATCTCTGAATCCGAAGAGTGCAACCAAAGATGAGATAAAGAAGGCATATAGATCCATGGCACTTCAATACCACCCAGACACGTGCTTAGATCCTTTGAGGAAGGAGAAATGTACGAGGATGTTTGTACAGCTCCATGCAGCTTATGAGACATTATCAGACCCAGTGCTCCGAGAAGAGTATGATTATGAGCTTGACTTGATGACAAGCAAGAGGAATAAGAATAAGAGTGTTAATGGCGGTGATGAAAGATGGAGAAGAAGGTGGGAAGAGCAATTAGTTGAGTTGAAGAGAAGGTCTAATACAAGAATGGCTCAAAAGGAAGGATCATCATGGGGAAGTAGAATGAGGGCTCAAAACATGAAAAATCATAAATAATTAATTCGTTTATTATTATATGTATATTATTGTTTATGTATCTTGTTTTGTTTAATGATATATGATTTGTAGGACATGATTCATTTATCATTTCAAGTGTGACTTTTAACACAGTGGAATTAAATTAATTCATTCTCAGGTCGGACTATCTTTGGGCTTTGTACTTACCTGCGTCTTCTTTTTACTTGCCCAATTCAAATCCTCAACAACCCACACATTGTCATGCCTCTCAAGTTCAATTCTTTACATTTGATCTTTTAAATTTGTACTGTGGGAGTTACACTTTGTATATGATAATGTGAAGTATAAATTCCAAAAAAGAAGTTAGGAAGAATCACAATTAGGTCCCAAAAAAGAAAAATAATTACAAAACAAGTCTTCAAAGTTGTTATTATTTTCTACTCTAAAACTTATCATTATAGGTTGCTTAGGTTGTTATTGGGATTTTTTAGTAATCATTTCTCTCCTCCTTCAAAACTTATTGTAATTCTCCCAAAAAGTTATCTAGACTAAGGAGCATGGCCCTAAACTCCAACTACAAGGGCCGGACTTAAGAAAATGAATAAAATCAAGGGAACAATATGGCTTTTTGATTCAAAGTATTTAAATTTTGTCTATATAATGGTTGCACTTCTTCTCCAATAAGCTATTAGTTGAGATGTGAAACAGTCTTACTCCCATAAGAAAGAGAATACAAGTTTAAATTCTTAGAAATACACTTATAGAATAGCTTTAACTTTAGCATCTCTGGTCCGACAGAGACTAGTCTCAAATCCAAAATGATTTGAACAAACTCTGAGTTCACACATAAAAAAAAAAATTGCACTTCTTCTCCACTGCATAATAATAATCATCATCTTGGTACTTATGCAATTTAAGGCTTTAAACTCAATGGAAAGTAAAGGGTACAGCAACAATTTTTTAAAAAAAAATTGAGACAAAATTCATCCTTTAGTCTGTCAAAATTACAAAAGATATCTTCAAAACAAAACAAAAAAAAATTCAAATTGGATGGTCCTCTTTTAAGAAACGGTTGATATATATTACAAGTAAGGAAACGCACCGCATGAACTGAATCAAAATCTAGTTTAATATTAAAGCTTATTGACACATGTGCATTGACCAAAATCTGTTCGCATGCATTATGGAGAGAAAAGGAGAGAGAGACAGAGAGCTAAAAATAATCTGGGAATTAATGATGAAGGCACTGTATAAGGATATACGATTCATATAATAAGGACGAAATGAAGAAGCAATAACATGGAAGCAGCCGACCTATTTGACTGCTATAACCAATGTGCATGCATGTACGTCCATATATGTCTATGATTCTTGATCAGAAGGCTACATTTTATTATCTGAATCTGATATAACTAATTTTTTTTAACGAACTGCCGGCAGATAATTCAAATTCACATATACAGATAATATACACGAGTCGTCTTCGTCTTCTTCTGGAGCCATTTGCTACCAAAACATTTGAATATAGATAGCAGGCCATTTCTTAATTTAGCTATGAAATGTTGTCGTACGTCCTCGTCGTTGTTTGTTAAGGTTTTTTTTCATGCGTTTCAATAAAACATGTGGATGTGTCCTTAGGTTGCTGCGTGCTCTAAATGCAAAGATTGTTAGGGCTTGTCTGTTTTAACAAATTTTCTTCTTAATTAATTAACATAAGTCTGCTTTTGGAGCTAATCACATTGATGATTAGGTGTTGAAACATTCCATGTTTTATTTTGTGTACTTTCATGGTGGACAGACAGCCAATGAGAAAATATCTCGATATATACCAAGAAGAAAACGCGCGCGTGTGTGTATAAAACAATTCAAAACCCTAGTTTCGTCAACCATAATTCTTTTTTCTATTTAGGAAAATATATTATAGTTATTTGCTCAAAGTGGAAGGAAATATTAATTTAAGGTTCTCATAAATGTGTCCTTGTGACTTCGCAGTAGTTTCCTTGCCCCATTTACAGATATATAAATAGTTGTGAAATACTATACGTTTTACTAGCTCCTCCAGATTTGGTAGTCAAATATCAAAGCAAAAATGGATGTTTTATCCTTGAGTTCAGTCCTATTTCCCAATAGGTCCTCTCATGGCCTTAATCCTCTCTCAAAAAAGTCACAAAGCCAAGGGCTTAGTGTTTCATGTGGAGCTAGAAAGCTAGGTATTGAGGTTGAAGAGACAACTCCCGAAAACTTTTACAAGATACTATCTTTGAATCCTAAAACTGCAACAAAAGACGAAATAAAGAAGGCTTATAGATCGATGGCACTTCAGTACCACCCAGACATATGCCGAGACCCTTCAAGGAAGGAGAAGTGTACGAGGATTTTTGTGCAACTCCATGCAGCTTATGAGACATTATTGGATCCAGTGCTTCGAGAAGAGTATGATTATGAACTCGGCTTGATCACAAAAAAGAGTAATAACAAGAGTGTTAACGGAGGTGAAAGATGGAGAAGAAGGTGGGAAGAGCAAGTGGCTGAGTTGAAGAGAAGGTCTGATGTAAGCATGTCTCAAAAGGAAAAATCATCATGGGCTAGTAGAGTTAGGGCTCAAAACATGGAAAAACATAACTGATCATCAATTCATTGATATTATATACATGTGTAATTAAGAATGTTTCTCTTCCATGTATTTAATTTAATGTTAACTTGTTTGTGCAAATCATACATTCTTGGGGTCGACATGATTCTGATTGCACGTAAGCATATCATTAGCTGTGTTGGAATGAAAAGCATATGTGTGTTTTAAATGTTTTTAGAGGGTATTTTGTGTAACTAACAAAAATTTTGCATGTATTTGCTTGTATACTGCTACATAAATTTGCATGCATGATTGTTCACCAACAAAAACTTTGCATGTTATTCTTATTTAATAAGGGGAATGAAATTTTCATTCATCATATATGAAAGAGACTAGAAAGACAAGAATGTTGTTGCTATGCGTAAATACTTTTTTTATTGGAGGCCGCAATCCTGTTCGAGATACTACTAGATACTAAATGTGATCATCTCTCCTAATAAAAATTATTCGAACTTTAATTCGCTACATTGTGAGGAAAAATAAGGTTGTTTTATTGATCACAATATTGTTGGTGATTGCACTTTCCTGATAATCAAGAATTTATCATTGAAAAACACTATATAATTGAACTACTCTTACCTGACGAAATGAAATTGTTATGGGTTTAATAGTATTTGGCGAGCCCTGTGAATGACCTCCTTCCCTTAATATTATACACTTAGAGACCTCCCGATATAAAAATGTTGGTTAATTTTGGGATTGAAGTTTATAAAATTATATAATAAAAGACAATTAAAAAACCATAACTGATATTTAAATACTGAATAAAAGCCCATTCTGAAGCTTATTAATTGGGATACAGAGATA
Organism: Neltuma alba; assembly: GCF_004799145.2. Classification (NCBI taxonomy): domain Eukaryota; kingdom Viridiplantae; phylum Streptophyta; class Magnoliopsida; order Fabales; family Fabaceae; genus Neltuma; species Neltuma alba. The sequence goes on from NW_021636085.1 coordinate 1,365,835, forward strand.
GTCAGAAAGCGATGATTGGTGCCTTGAGATAGCACAGCGTGTAAATAAATTTTTCGTTTGATATATGACTGAAAAATCAAAGATGTCTTTACCTCTCTTTTTTTATCCCCAAACAGATGAATAGGTTGAACGCTACAGGGAAGAAACGAACACCCAGTAAAATAAAAGGGAAATTGCAGACCTATTTAATTTGACTGATACAACCAATGTGGTTTATTTTCTATGATTCGTTATTGAAAGGCTATATTTTATGCATTTTCCACCAAAAGATATGACTATAGCAGGCCACTTCTTAATTATATGCAAATAATCCAGAGATTTAATTTAGCTATGAAATATGTTTATATACACATACAGACACCATTGTTGTTGTCGTCCTCCTCCTCATCGTCGGTATAAGGTTTTCGTGTGTTCGAATAAAACACATGAATGTGTCGTGAAGCTGCTGCCTTACATGTGATGGCCATATAAATATATAAATATATATATATATATATATATTATATTCCAGTCATTATAGGGTTCGTTGGCCTAATTAAAATGCAAAATGTCAATTTGTGTGAGATGCAAGCTTTTCCCTTCTAAAGTAGTTTAAGCTATTGTAAGCGAATTTTCCATTTTGTTATTAAAGCCCTTCGCCCTTGAATCAAATGCTAATATGTAGCACAAGCTCATTAAACTTAGTAATTGAGATGAATCATTTCCATTGATAGTTTCATTTATCGGACTGCTAGCATTCGGAATTTACCATCAACTATTGGGACATAATTTGGTTCTTCTGAATTTGAAGATAATACAACAATATCACTAGCACGCCTGGAGTTCCTTGATACATATGGCTTCCACCAAATGAGATGAATACAAACTCTGAGCCAGATCATAAAAAGGGGAAGGGGGAATTCCCAGGCTTTCTTCTCCTACAACTGAACAAATTTTCATAACACTTGACACCTGATCTTCCTTTGAGCCCATGAATGGACCATTAATTGACTGCACACAAAATTTGGAAAAAGAAAGGGAAATTGCAAAAGAAGACTACGATATAGGCCACACGGGAAGGAAGGACCCGGACTATGTGGCTAACCAAGTAATCTTTAAACACTAATTACAGTTCATATCAACAAACAATGTGCCATTGACAACTTCTGAATGGGTACGGTTCATAGGAATATATATATATATATTTATATATTAAACCTATCAAACTTCTTCAGCTTTGGAACCAAAAGTTGCAACAGCATCACCCACCGATAGAAATATCTTGTCTTCCCCAATCATGTCTACTAACTTGGATGCATAGAGCTTCTCCATTACAATTGGCCCAGGATTTGCCAAGACAAGCTGTGAGATTGCCAGATAGAGAGATTAATGATGTCACGATAAACTCAATTTGAAGATTGTTTTCTCACATAAACTACGCTTAGGCTTGAATCATGAGTTATTAATTAGTAAAGGTCATAGGCTTGCCCAACGCATTTTATGTATCTCCTAGTCTTGCATTTGATCTAATACGAAAAGGTTGAATTTTGTGAACATGCATGTGTTACCTGGACCTCTCTCTTTTGAAGGCTCTTGTACAAATCTTCAACGGCATGGATGCCACTAGTGTCAATGTTAATAACAGCTGCAGGAATATAGTTGCATATATATATTTATATAAGAATAGGAACGTTTTGGTGATTAATAATCAATGTCAAGGTCAAATCATTTAACAGGAAAGCCTTACGTGACATTTCAACAATGAGGTGCTGTATTGTGGGACAACTACTTTCTTTCCTTTGCTCATCTTCATCTTGCAGCCATCTCAGAATTCTGCAAGTTTTGATTGAAAACTAAAGCATGATCTTGGAGGGTCTAGAAAATCAGATTATACGTGGTACTCATTGAGAAATCATTGGATTTCTTAAGGTATCCCTCCCCATATTTATTGGTAATATAACTAGCTGTTAGAAACTTACAGCTCATCATAGCTCTTAAATCTACAGAATTGTAACTTGTAATTACTTTTAGAAACTATGAAGAACGCTTTTTCCCCCCTTTTAGTTTTACAGAATTAAGGTTTGGACATTGAACATAAGACTTCGTTTAGTTAATAACCTTAACTATTAGACCATACCTGTCCTTGATATAGTTAGAGTTTGAGAAGTAGATTGCAGAGTCAACTCTAATAATTAGCATTCCGGGAATCTGTGCGGCATGTGGGTATTGATGAATGTTCCTGTACACCTTGGTCCCTGGAAGCTTCCCAAGTATCACAGTCCTTGGCCTTGTCACTTGTAAAAGGATTTTGGCAAATGATATGGCCACCTGCAAGACATGAGTTCATAAAATAATGCGGGCAAGATATTAATTAAACACCATAATTTTAATTTTTTTCGATTTCTTTTTACCGCGATGAGAAGGCCAATCTCAACATTCTTGAAAATCACACCAAAGAAAGCTCCCATGCAGGCTAGGAAATCAAATTTGTCAATTTTCCATAGCAGAACAACTGCATCGATATCAACAAGGCCCACCACAGCAGCTATTATAATAGAAGCAAGCACTGCATTTGGGGTGTACTTAAATAATGGTGTAATGAACACCAACGTTAATAACACCACGATGGCCATAACAATGTTTGATACAGCAGTGTGACAGCCAGCCATGTAGTTTACCGCTGATCGTGAAAAGGATCCTGCATGAGCAATAATATAGAAATGCTCTCAAGTTCCATTCAATATTAGGAAGGTCTCCTTTCATAGGAGAGGCTTAAACATTATATTGCCTCCAATTCCTAATACCAAAGCTAGTTGAAAAGTTATATTTGGTCTTAAATATAAGATTTTAATCCACTTTATCCCTTGTATGTATTATTTTTCCTCAAAACCGATACAATCTAATGCTATGAAGGGGTACTCTAGGAAAATCAGATTATCTTTGTTATAGTTGAATAATTTATCTTTCTTAATTTAACCAAATCAGTTAAGTAGCTCTTATATTAAAGATCAAAGAAAGTATTAGATAACATAGAGCTTTTGCTTTTCTGTTGTTCACCTGTGGCTACATAGCAAGATGTAAGTGAACCAACAATATTCATTGTTCCCATTGCCACCATTTCTTTGTTACCATCCAACGGATAATCTTTCATAGCAGCAAATGTTCTCCCAATTGCCACAGCTTCCTACAATTCAACAAAGTTGGCTTCAAATTTGTTAAAGAAAGTCTTGTGGAAGCTAGGAATAATCACTTGTCATCTGTAGAATGAGCATATTTACCGTGAGGGCAATCAAACCGGCTATCACACCGACTCTAATACCAGGGCCAAGATATTTTCCGCTGAAAATGAGTTCTCTAGCAGATGATGGATTCACTCCCTTCTCTATGTGTGTCACCTGAAATGATAGCATATTATGACGTCTAAAGTTTATAACTTTATTTTCCTTAAACTATGATAAGAAAAAGTCAATTTGATGATACTCACAATTGCAACACCATTCTTGTCAGCACGAGTAATGTAGACAAAAAAAGTGGACAGTATAACAGACACCAAAGGAGCAAGTGCAGAAGCCCAAAATAGTTTCTTATTCTTTTTAGCCTGTCATTTGCAAAGTAACAGTTCAGATAAATAGTAATGGAAAACTATAATTTATGGAGAGGGAAATAAATGGCATGCTTGCTTACCAGATACTTAGTTGCAAGGAGGAAAGCCAAGAATGCTAATCCAATTACTATTGTCTGCCAATTCCACTGGAAGAATAGAAGAAATTATAAACACAATATTTGTGAGCTTTTACTTATCTTTTCCCTGAACATATATACCCAGAGAAAGCAAAATTAAAACTGTATTAGGTACCCCATGGTGCACGTTAGTCCAAACTGAGCGCATGACAGAGATTATGTCAGTCTTCTTGGTAAAATTCTTTATGCCAAGCAATCCTTTAAACTGCTGTAGGGCTATAGTAACTGCAGCTCCAGCCATGAATCCCACAATGGCAGCGTGAGATAAGAAGTCAATCAAGAAACCGAGCCTGCAACGAAGTTGTCATCGATGTTAAACAGCCTAGCCGGGCTCTTAAATTGAAGTGATTCTGCTATTGTTGTGTTTCTTCTAACCTCTATATGCAGTCACGAAAATGCATTTTTAACAGATGCCAGATATACTACGTCGGGTCTTTAATTTAGGAGCTAGTTGACTAATAATATGAGTAGATTAAAAAAATTAGTTAAATTAATTATTTAGAATAAATATATGTTGTCTTTCTTAAAATATTCTTGTCAATCACGTGCATTAGCTAGAACTACTATGGTGAAACCTTCAATATGTATAACTACTACAAGGAATGTATAAATATGAGAGATATGGTGGATTAGGGTGTTATGCTTAAGACTAAATTAAAAGTCAAACTAGCTCTTATACTAATGATTAGAGGTAGTATTATTTCACACTAGTTCCTCACCACCGAAAAGGGACGAAAAACAAAGGGCTCGTGTGAGTAGGCATAATAAAGATGTTAATATTCTGAATCTTCATCTAAAAGTTCAAACTTTAGAATTGATTTTTTTGTTTCCCACTAGAATTCAGACATCAAAAAAGAATGTATTTGGGTTATAATATGCTGTGGCAAGGGTGTACCTGAGAAATCCAAGTGCCAGTTGAGTGATTCCTGCGAAAAAGGTGGCAGTAAATGCAAGACGAAGATAGTCATGACTTCTGTAGTCACTAATCTCATCTGTCAGCATAGTTCCAAGCAAAAGGGACACCACAGCCACTGGTCCTATGGCTATATCTCTTGAGCTTCCCATGAAAGCATAGACCAGAGGAGCCACAAAGCTGGTGTCTGCACAAATTGATTGAAAGTTCATCACATGGCCACAAAGCAAAGACCGATGTCTACATAAAAAGCTAAACAACAAGTCTTATCCTACTAGATAAAGTCAGCTCTACATAGATTACACGATATTATTGTGCTTCATTAACAATCAAATTTTTAAACAAATTATTAACCAAAATATCCTGCTCGATAACTTTATTAAAAGTTATCTCTTCAGTTACAAGAAAAATTATTAAAATGCTATTGAAAAGAAAAAAAATCAAAATACTTACACAGTCCATACTGTGGTTTCAAATTTGCAAGCTTTGCATATGCAATATCCTGTATTACATTCATAAGTGAGTCACGACCCAAGAGAAATTAAACAAGCATGCCAGCGTATTAATAACATCCTAAAGGAGCACTATACTTACCTGAGGAATACAGAGACTTGCAATGGTAACTCCAGCAACGAGATCTCCTTTAAATTTACTAATATTATACCCTTTTCCCCATTCAAGAATTGGGAAAACTGCTTGGAGTCCAAGAACAAACTTTTTTGATCCAGGCTGGTCCTTAAAGTGGCTTAAGGGCTTGTCTGCAAAGAAAGTCTCCATCACAGAATCTTTGATCTCTCTGAGAAGATTTTGCTTAGGAGGGGCTCCCACTTTGTGAATACATGGCAAAGTCCTGTCATGTCGACGAGAAGAATGCCCACTTCTGATTTCCTGTGTGACCTGTTCCACGGCCTCATCGCTAACACGGTTACTCATTGAGCCCAGAAACTAAGGTCCAATCTGCAAATAACTCACAAAAATATGAAGACAATTAACTTGCTATAAAAACTTTGATTTAGAGTTAAGTTTAGCTTCGGTTCGTAAAGGAATCATGCAAGGGGCTCAATCGCAAGTAGACAAGAATATAGTGAAATATGTGAATAAAAAAGACATAGTAAAAGTACCAGATGACGAATAGTAGAGAACCCAGCAACGAACTTGCACTCTAGTGCACAAGGTTCTTGCTCATTATATAGAGACGGGGATGGGATGGGATCAACATGGAATTTCAGTCTCTATTTAGTTTGATGTGAAAGTGTTAATCTTATAAAATAATTTATCAGTTTCATTCTATTGATGAGCCATTGGGAATATATAACGAGGTTAGAATAGGCAAATCAATTTTTTATTGTCAGCTTGCTGCGCATTGCAAAAGTCAAAAATCAAGTTGATCATACGTTGAGAGAGAGAGAGAGAGAAGAATTTTACTTTGGATTTTCCTGGTAACTAAAGTTCTAATCAAACCAAAAACAGTTGACTTTAAAGCCAGACTAGGTAGGTTCCTGTAACCTGACAAATTTTTTGAGGCTCTCTATTGTTATTTGAATTAGGGTTGAGTTGCATCTAATATATATTCAAGTATTTTCTCAAGTATATCCAGTATTTTTAAATATTTTGTTATGCATTTAGAATTTTAAAATATTTTTTCAAGTGCGTCGAGCACCATGAAATATTTTAAGATGCTAGGTGGACCTGGAAAAATTTTAGAACTGAATACATTACAAAATCTTTTAAAGTATTGGATGTACTCGAGAAAATACTTCAAGTACTAGATCTGCCACAACCGTATGAGTTATCATCTTTATCATTCTATAAATAGATTTGGAAAAAAATAAAATGTTCAGCTACAGTTTGGAATCTTGCTTGAATTTAATTCACGACAAATAATACCATGCATCATCCAAAGTTTGACAATCACAGTCTAACACAAAGCCATCGGTGACTTTTCAGTTAACAGATTCGTTTTATAAGATCTAAATTTTTAAATTGTTTTGATCTTTTTTTCATAAGATTTAATTTGGATTGTGTGAATATCAAATTCATTTTTATCAAATTTATCCCTAATTCATTGCATTTTTTTTTCTCATACATTATTTTTCATTTTGTTTCTCGTTATTTCTCTCTCTCTCTCTCTCATATGCTCTCTTGTAAATAAGGGTATACTTAGAACCAAAAGAAAAACCATATTACTTAATATTTATTACATTTAACTAATATTAAAAGATTTCTTAAAACAACACAATTTGGTTACTTAAATCTCATAAAAAGAACTAAAAGGAGTACCAATTCTGATTATATGAACATAGAAGCACCGAGCATATATGGAACGTCATAAATAAAAATATAATTCATTTATGATGACCTAGATAGCGAAAGCCAACAAAAATTGATTCAGTTGGTAAGACTTAACTCATAATTCACAATACCGTGAATTCAAATGTCGCCCATAGTATAAGGTTCTAAGTACTTTTGTAACCGCATTTTGAATTTAGAAACATGCCCTCGCCTCATAAACTCTGGAGGGACAACTCATCTAAATCAGTAATGGTTAATTATACGCAAACAAAGAGAATTTGTATTATAATCGTAATCGTGCCATAAGTTTCTGAGCCACGCAGGTTTGCCTTGGTGTTTAATTAAATGATTATATATATATACTCCTCCGGTCCTTAATGCATGACTTAATTATTGAGTTGATTTTGGTCCTAAATATAAAACCTGTTTATTATATTTATCAATTTTTTCTAAATTATCCTTGTGGATACTCCCTCAACCATAATCAGGTAAAAGAAGGAGAAGGGATATCAAGAAAGATGATTATAGTGTTTTAGAAAAAACATGTCATTTTTCTTATAATTAACTAACTTACCTAACTTCTTTAATCTAATCAAATTAGATAAATAGGTTTTATATTAAATATCATAGGAGTATCAAACTAAAACCAAAAATGAAAATGGGTACAGTACCAGAGGTAGTATTTAATGGCGATACGAATGAGGACCGTGATTCCATCCGAATTCATCAGACCCAAATGCGTTGAATTCATTCAAATTCCTAGTTTTGAATTTTCATGATAAGGCTCCACTTGATTGAATTAGAATAACTATATACTCCTATCGTCTTATTTATAAGATAAAGAGAGAAAGTTTTTCATAGTTAATATCCGTATAGTATTTCGCAATAAGAAATTAGCCGCTGAAATTATAATTAACTTTGATATAGTTGACATATCAATTAGTAATAATATGAATTCTAATTAAAATTGACCACAATTTTAATTTCTTGATGATAAAATTACAAAAATTTGGACTCAAGCCCCTAATACAATTATAAGGGAGAATTATAATTAAGTCTCAAAGAAGAGAAATAATTACTAAAAGTCTCATAACAATATGAGCAGCCTGTAATAACAAGTTCTGGAATAAAGAATCACAATTTTTGGAATTTATTTTATAATTTTTTTCTTATCTTGGGACCTCACTGTAATTCACCCCAATTGTGAAAGACCAAGAACTATATTTTAACATGCATTATTGATCTGTAATTCTGTATAACTTACGTTGACTCGAAGCAAAAATACACACACTCGTAATAAATTTAAGTGACACTAATTTATTATGACCAATTATTGAATCTTAGTTTTGACTTCTCTCATATTAATAGTGAAAAATGAAATAATAATAATAAATAGGATGTTGATTCTTGAATAATTGCCAACAGAATCAATCGAACTAATAGCTTGTATTGTTGGCAAAAAAAGGAACAAGTTTCGGTAGTTATCAAAGAGCGATGAGCACTCTAAGCTCATCATATCAAAATCACTCAGATTTAATTTAGATGGTTCAGATTTAATTTTTTTAATTTTAAATAAAAAATTTTCAAAAATAAATAGTTAAGATACCATCTTGTTTTAGATTCTATGCTTATTAAAATAATTATTTTAAAAAAATAAAAAATTAAATCTGGACCATCCATGTCAAATCTGAATAGTCTAAATATGATGAGTTTAAAGTGTTTATCACTCTATTGAGCACCGAAACTGGTTCCATAAGGAAAAAAACTAATAGCCTATATTAATTCATTTTAAATTTTTTGGCAAACATTCATTTTCCTAGTGACATTAAAACTTGACGTATTATTATTTGTCTAGTAGTATAAAAAAATCAATTTTTTTATTACTAGACAACTTTATTTATTAACAACACACTCGTCCAACAACGTGTTTGCCTTTTCATGTAGCTCTTCCTTTTTTTCCAGAACTTTTTTTTTTTCTGTGTGAGCGCAAGTGAAAGTTGAATTTTAATTTGTTTTCTCTTAATATCAATAATTTCCAGCTTTTGTAATAACCTTCGCGGCCCAAAAAGTATTCTACAAACTTCAATTCAAGTTATAAATTACATTTCATTAATTTGAGTAGGTGACATATGTTTGCCTGTGAACAATATACGATTTTCTATATTTCTATGTTTTACTATATTGTTAATTTCATGTTATAACTAAACCAACTTAATTACATTGGATAATATACCTAAAATTCAGATCTATATTTCCCCAGGGAATTATCAAAATTTTAATGCACAGCAAATATTTCAATTCACCTTGTTTCTTTAATTTATAATATAAATGAATAAAAGAGATGCTTTATGAAAATTTTTTATTAAAAAAATACTTTACAAAAATCAATACATATTTTTTTAGAAATAACTTAATTAATTTTTTAATCTTTCTAAATCAGTTATCAAGTTCTTATGTTTAGGATCGAAAGTAGTTTTCAAAAAATTGTAGTGATGATGATAAATTTGGATCTAGTTTCTCTTCTCATCCCGTGTGGACTTGCATTTTGATTTTTCTATAGTTTTGATGACTTTGTGATTGTATACTAGTTATTTATGGCTTGTGTTTTTGTTTTCTAATTTTAAAATGATATATATGTTATTAAATTAAAATCGAGCTTTATAAAAATTAATAAGAGGGGGGGAAAACAAACAATTCTATGTCATTATATATACAAGAAAGAACAAAACAAGATAAACAAAAAAAAATATAGAATATGATTACAAGATGGACAGTGCTATAAAGCTTAGCGTATATTATTTATAACTGTGAAATAATATTCACGTAAATGTCATTTTCATGACGACAAAGCTAAATTTTATATTAAGAAAATATATATTTTGTTCATTTTTTAACTATTAGTAGATGATATCAACATAATAAGGTAAAAATAAAAATTATTCAATTTGTATTTAATATATTTTATTAAATTGATGTGATACGAAAAATAATTAGAAATTTTCATAATGAACTGTGTATGGGAAATTATTTTAAGTGTAAACCTGAATTATAATGATTTCATGAACATGATAAAGGGATTGTTTTTATAAAAAGAAAACTAATATTTGCCATGAACAAAATACCTAATGAAAGATCTGGCGACTGAAGACTGAAGACACTTATATATTTCAAAAAATTACCCATAAGTCCTAAATAAGAAAATTAAATGCAAAATATTCCTAAAAATTTATATTTATAAGTCAATTATTTACGGATAATAATTTACAGTTCCAAGCCAAATTTTGATATTTACAAGTTTTTTTGCCAAATGTTTTCAAGGTGAGAGTTGTGTTATTTTACAAATCAAATTCCTAAAACTTATTTAAAAAAATCAAATTTTTTACTATTTTTATCTAATTTTATATATGTGTGATATTTCACATATCTGTGTCTGACTAAATTATAACTGAGTCAGAATTATAGGAACTGAATCACACCGAGTTAAAGTGTAGGAACTGAGTTACAAACGAGTTAAAACTATAAGGACTAAAAAATTAATTTTTTCTAAAAATTATATACTTGAGATCTCTCTCTCACACATGTGAAAGGATATACACACATATATATAAAGAAATATTTTAAAAAAATAAATGATTTTTTGGCACAATAAATGAATCTGAATGAATCTTCTAATTTTAACTACATTTTGTCTTTGGCTGTATTGTGCTTGCGTGTGAGTTTCTTTGTATGGAAAGCAATAGCGCATAAACAAAGAACATAATTAGAATTTAATTAGAAAAATTCGAGGTCAACGATATCATTTTATATAGGAATTATGTTAAACTACTTTCTACGGATAAGAGAGATTCTCATGAATGAACCTGGACGTAATTTAGGGAATAATTCATTGTCTTCATTTTTTAATGCATATAATAATTTATTACAAGCGTGGGGTTAAACTATTAATTACTTGTCAGTTTGACTAATGACACAGTCTTTAATCTCTTCTAGAATTATGATAAACAAATGCTTTTTATATACAATCCCATATGTACATTGATAGGCCGGTATTGATTGAGTTAATAAACAAAGCTAGGCAAGGTTCTCAATTCTCATACTTAGGGTTTATTCGTGAAAAAAAAATTTCAAACTGATATACTGTAAGAGATTTGTTTAATAATTTGTTAATAAAATATGTAAACACATAATTAAAAATGTTTACATTTCATAAGCTAAATTATGAAGAGGGAATATTGGAATAGTATTAAAGTTTTGGACAATACTTACACCAAGTTGATCATATCTATTATGTCAAGTTCTCTAATTATATACTACCTCCGGTTCTAAATATAAGAGCTAGTTGACTAATTTGAGTAGATTAAGGAAACAAGTTAAGTTAGTAATTTGTAATGAATAAGTGTTGTCTTTCTAAAAATATCTTTACTAATCAAGTTTGTTTGTTAGAACTATCATTATTAAAAGAATTATCTTGAAAAAAAATGAATAAATATGAGAGACAAAGTGGATTGGAATTTTATATTTAGGACCAAAAAAAATTTAAACGAGGTCTTATATTAAGGACTGGAGGTAGTATAATCATGTGTCCTATTTTTAAAACATTATTATTTAATTATAAACTCATATGAAAAAATAGAACACATGATCATGTATAATTAGAGAACTTGATATAATGGATATAAAGAATTTGAATTAGGTATTTTCCTAAATTTTTAGTAGAAAAAAATATATATCAAAATAATATAATAATGCTATTTAAAAATTTGATAACCAAAATATTTGATAATTTGGTTTATTCTGAGGCTTATTTAAAATATTACGCCTTATAATGATAGTATATTATAAAATTTAAATATGATATATATTAAAAAAATAATTCACATGTATCATAATAACATTTTTAGTGAATATATGTCTATATCATAAAATTAAAATAAAGCGGACAGAAACCAAACAATTTCTAATTCAATAATGCAAATACATCCTATAATTTTCCATTACATGGCATATATGTAAATTCAGCAAGATACTTATGCCTCGATATCAATTTAATAACAATCAGTTTCTAAAACATTTTACTAAAAGATGAACTACGTACAGATATTAGCCAAAGAGTTAAGACAGGCTTGGCTGAATCACAATTTGGATGGTGACTGCTTCATCAGCCCTATAGTGAATTTAATGGCCGAATAATGCACATGCGTGGTCAGGAAAGTACCAATGACATAAATTAATAATTTATTAAATCAGACAGTGAATCTCGAAGGGAGAAAAGCCCAAGAAAATGAAAACAACTTCCCAAACCTTTCTTCTGATTTTTTTTTTTTTTTAGTTGCATCAAAGCTCATCCCATATTTGCCACTTGAACAGAACATATTTACACATGACCTTGAATCATGATCTTCCTTTAACCTCCTTGAATCAACCATTGGAAAGTGAAAGGGAGACAAGCCTAGCCGATAATATAACAACACAATTAGAAGAATCTGAAGCATGCCAAGTAGGAAAATAATGGCCCGGACTATTATTGGCCCAGTAACCTGGACACATGGCCTACGTACAGCTCATCACAACCACCAGTTCACAACTTATGAACTGGTTCTTATATGGACAATTATCAACTTATCAAACTTGATCAGCCTTTGAACCATAAGTTGCAACAGCATCACCTACTGATAGAAATATCTTGTCTTCCCCAATCATGTCCATTAACTTGGATGCATAGAGCTTCTCCGTTACAATTGGCCCGGGATTTGACAAGATGAGCTGTAAGAATGCCAGAGATATGAATAATATCACAACCAGATATGGCAAAGATTGTTTATTCGCATTGTTAGGCTTGAATAAAGGGTTATTAGTAAAGAACAGGCACAACATATTTATATGTGCCTCCTGGGCTTGATCCTTGATCTAATAACAATTTAATTAATTCATCCTAAAACTCAAGCTATTGAATGACAAACCTAGAGATAGTGTTATCTAATCATTTAAAGTGCATAAGATCATTATAGATAGAGTTAAGCAGTTAAATCTTCAAGAACAGAAAGTTATCTTCTCCGGAAGAGTTTTGCAGAGAAAATTTTGCAGTGATGATGAAAAGATGTTTAATTATCTGATCATGTATTACCTGGACCCCTCTCTTTTGTAGGCTCTTGTATAGATCTTCGAAGGCGTGGATGCCACTAGTGTCAATGTCAGTAACAGCTGCAGGATTATAGTTTCGTGAATGATGATGTTTTGTAGATCAATAATCGATATGAAGATTAAATAATAATCTAAAGGCAAATCCTTACGTGACATTTCAACAATCAGATATTCTATTGTGGGAAAACTACTTTCTTTCCTGCTTTCATCTTCATCTTGCAGCCATCTCAGAATTCTGCAAATTGTGATTGGATCATATCCATCAGGTAGGCATGATATTGAAGGGTCTAGCAATTTAAAGATTATGCATAGTAAATCTCAAGTGAAAATCATTGGATTTCTTGAGTTTACGCTGTCTATATATTCATTGGCAGTAATCGTTTGAAATCAACAGCTCATAGTTCCAATATCTACATCATTGTGACTAGATACGTTTTTAAATCATGTAGAACACTAATTTTTCTTTGTTTTTTCCGAAATGAAACTTGGACTTTTAAACCAAGATTCCATATATATATATATATATATATATATAGTTAAAACCCTTAACCGTTAAACCACACCTAGTGGCTTGTAGATCCCTCATTTCTCCATGATGACACACATTATATGGGAATAGCTAGAAGTGAAATCAATCACCTGTCCTTGATATAATTAGAGTTTGAGAAGTAGATTGCAGAGTCAACTCTAATAATTAGCATTCCGGGGATCTGTGTAGCACTTGGGTATTGATAGATGTTCCTGTATACCTTGGTCCCTGGAAGCTTCCCAAGTGCTACTGTCCTCGGCCTTGTCACTTGTAAAAGGATTTTAGCAAAGGATATGACCACCTGCAAAACATGAGTTCATAAAAAGCTTGCGTGATATTGAATGTCATAGTTTTAAAATTTTTCTTTTGATTTCCTTTTACCGCGATAAGAAGGCCAATCTCAACATTTTTGAAAATCACGCCAAAGAAGGCTCCCATGCAGGCTAGAAAATCAAACTTGTCAATCTTCCATAGCAGAACGACTGCATCAATGTCAATGAGGCCTATCACAGCTACTATTATAATAGAAGCAAGCACTGCATTTGGGGTGTACTTAAACAGTGGTGTAATGAACACTAAGGTTAACAACACAACGATGGACATAACGATGTTTGATACAGCAGTTTGACAGCCAGCCATGTAGTTCACTGCTGAGCGTGAAAAAGATCCTGAATATAGACAAGAAATGGCATCAAGATCGCAGCTATTCAACATAAAGGTCTTCTTAATATGAGAACTATACATTAGATAATATAAAGCTTTTTCCTTTTGCCTTCCGCTTTTGTACCTGTAGATACATAACAAGATGTCAGTGAACCAATAAGATTCATTGTTCCCATGGCCACCATTTCTCTGTTACCATCAACTGAATAATCTTTCATGGCAGCAAATGTTCTCCCAATTGCCACAGCTTCCTACAACCCCACAAAGTTCGTTTCAAATTTGTTAACAGAACAAGAGATTCCAATTGAGGTGAGGAATCACTAGCCATATGCAGCATTAGCTTACTGTGAGTGCAATCAAACCAGCTATCACGCCAATCTGAATACCAGGGCCAAGATATTTTCCACTGAAAAAAATATCACCGGCAGATATTGGATTCACTCCCTTCTCTATGTGTGTCACCTGAAATAGCATATTTTGAGTTCTAAAGTTCACAACTCTGTGTAATCTATGATAGAAAACTCAGTTCAGTGCTACTCACAATTGCAACGCCTTCCTTGTCAGCACGGGTGATATAAACAAAAAAGGTGGACACTATAACAGACGCCAAAGGAGCAAGTGCAGATAGCCAAAACATTTTCTTACTCTTTTTAGCCTGTCCATTAAAAAATTATATTTCAGAAAATTGTAATGGAGGAATTTATGGAAAGGATATTCATTGGTGCCATTCTCACCAGGTACTTGGCTGTAAGGAGGAAAGCCAAGAATGCTAACCCAATGACTATCGTCTGCCAATTCCACTGCAAGAATAGACGAGATTACAAATGTAATGCCTGTGAGCTTTTGTTTACTTTTTCCGTCTATGCCAAGAGAAATCAAAACTAAAACTTCATTAGTACCCCATGGTGCACGTTAGTCCAAACTGAGCGCATGACAGAAATTATGTCACTTTTCTTGGTGAAGTTTTTTATGCCAAGCAATCCTTTAAGCTGTTGCAAGGCTATAGTAATGGCAGCTCCGGCCATGAATCCCACAATGGCAGCGTGAGACAAGAAGTCAATGAGGAAACCAAGCCTGCGAAGTTAAGTTCAAACTTTCAGACCTGGAGTGGTTTTTACACTAATATTGAGACAGGGCAGGAAAGAAGATTGCATTTTGGACCACATACTGCGCCAAGGGTGTACCTGAGAAATCCAAGTGCCATTTGGGTGATTCCAGCGAAAAAGGTGGCAGTGAATGCAAGACGAAGATAGTCATGACTTTCAAAGTCACTAATCTGATCCGTCAGCATAGTTCCGAGCAAAAGGGATACCACAGCCACTGGTCCTATGGCTATATCTCTTGAGCTTCCCATAAAAGCATAGATAAGAGGAGCCACAAAGCTGGAGTCTGCGCATAATTGATACAAAGTTAATCACATAAAGCCACGAAGCTTAGATGTCTACCTGATGAACTCAATTGTTACTAAGAAAATCAAGATACTTACAGAGTCCATACTGTGGTTTCAAATTTGCAAGCTTTGCATATGCAATATCCTGTATTGCATTATTAGTGAGTCATGATCCAAAAGAAAAAAGCATGCATACCCGGTATTAATAATATCCTAAAAGAGCGCCACTTACCTGAGGAATACAGAGACTTGCAATGGTAAGTCCAGCAACGAGATCCCCTTTAAATTTACCAAGATCGTAACCTCTTCCCCATTGAAGGATGGGGAAAACTGCTTGCAGGCCAAGAACCAACTTTCTCGATGCAGGTTGGCCCTTAAAGTGGCTTAAGGGCTTGTCTGCGAAGAAAGTTTCCATTGCAGTTTCTTTGATCTCTTTGAGAACATTTTGCTTAGGAGGAGTACCCACCTTGTGGATATGTGGCAAAGCCCTGTCATGTCGACGAGAGGAATGCCCACTTCTGATTTCCTCTGTAACCCTTTCTATCACCTCATCGCTGACGGTGACTCATTATTGCCAAAGACTAGCAATAACCTGCAAATCACGATTATGACAAGTAGCTGGCCGTTAGTGGAAATCTCTGATACCCAGTGACCTGCTATAAAAGCTTTAGAGTCATGTTTTGTCGCGACAAGTTTAGCTTACTTTCATAAAGGAATCATATAAGGACCTCGATCTCAATTGGACAAGAATACAGTGAAATAAATGAATCAAAAGGCACATTTAAATTACCAGATGATGAACAGTAGAGTAACCAACTAGTTCGCCCTATATCCTGCAAAAAGTCCTTGCTCATCAATTCATTATATAGAGGCGGGGATGGGATGTAATGGATTTATTCAGTCCATACGTGGTTTGACATGCAGGTGTTAATATCATAAAATAAATCATCATTGTCACTCTACTTATCAATAATTGGAACAAAATGACGTTCGTTTGAATAGGCAAATCAATCTTTTAATAGCTTGCGTATTGCAAAGTGAAAAACCAGGCTGATCATACATTAAGACTTAAACTGACGAGAAAGAGAGATGAGGCAGGAGAAGAAAGTGAAAATCTAAAGATTCACAGACCAAGGAGAGTATTATTCCCAATGAGGTAGATTTGTCTGCTTCCAAATTGGTAGTTTCTTTCTTTTGGCCATTGGGTGATTGTAGTTGGTGCAGAGAAAAGTGGCAAGACAACGAACAAGACAAAAAAATAAGAGGGGCAACCAAAAGTAAAAGGAATAATTTAACTTTGGATTATCCTGGTAATTCAAGTTCACACGAAAAGAGATTTAAATAACTTCATTTAGTCTCTTTCAAAGTGATGCGGAAATGATTGATTATTGTGACATTTTCCATGTGCCATTATTTTTCAGCCATTCTGTCAGCAAATTCTTAACAGCTTATCCTTACCTGTGAATTATGAACCTGGAGGAGGATATTTCAGCAAAATACAGGTATGAATTCCCAGCACTGTTAGTCCCATCCATCCTCATCGACTCCCAATAACCATTCCCTAAAGTAATCCTAAACAGTTGAGAGTAAAACCAGTTTAGATCCAACCGACAATATATCAAATAACACAAAGCATTCATGCATCAACGATTCATCCAAAGTTAAACACTCACAGAGTCAGTGACGCAAAATCAACAATCGGCGATTCATCTATCAACTGCAGGACCAAGTAGGATCATATATAGCGAAGAAAAATCAATTCGTGATTAATGAAACAGCGACATGAACAGTAATGTAGTATAACATGTAACGGAAACAGAAGTTTAAATTATTATACTGTAATCGTAATCGTACCAAAGCTTATATAGTTTGTTGGCCTTGGTGATTGACTGATTATTAAACTAAAGTAAAAAATTAAGAAAAGGGTACGGAGAGGTATTTGATAAAACTACGAATACGAATGGAACCGTAAGTCCGTCCAAGTTCATCAAATCTCGAACTGTTGAGAAATGATCCAAATCCATTCGTAGTTTTGAATTTTCGTGATAAGCATAACGCCGCGCAAAAATAGGATATGCTATAAATATATATATATATATATATATATATTTCATGTGATAAGCTGCTTGCGTTTGAAGATATACGCCCTGTTTACATGATTAAAATCACTTATAAGCATGTTTTATATAAATTGAGATAAAACTCCTCTCATATATCTACTTTTTATTCCGTAAATCATTATTAAAAAATTATTTATAAGTTATTACAAACGTGCCCATAAGTGATTATAAATAATCAATTATTATCTTCTATCCTAAACATATGACTTCGTTTGTGGTTTAAAAAAAATCTTATAATTAAAATTAGAGATAGTATTTTATTTCAAAAATACATTTTTTTATCAATTTTGAATGATGAAGGGATATAGAGATTGGAGAGTGTATATGCTTTTTAAATTTATAGGAATTACTCCATCTGCCTCTAATTATATGAAGAAGTTGTGGTTTTTTCATTTATAATTTATCATATGAGACAGGAATAACGTGTTTGCCTTGTCACGAGGTCGCTTTCTTTCTTTCCTTTTTTTCGTTTTCGGGGGCTCTTCCTTAGATGTGGGTGTAGTACGTGGGACGGTGGGGGAGAGTTGAGTGTTCGTTTATTTCTGTTTTTTTTTTATTTTCTTGTTCTCAAAACTTTATAATAATAATTAAATGAGAAATTATCCCTCTTAAGAGAATTATATACAAAAAAGTCCATTGAAATCATGAGTTGTCAATATCTATCGCATTAATTATTAATCGTTACACTATAAGTTGTTAACGATTACACTTTCAGTTGTTAATGTATATTTTTTATTAAAAAAAAAAGATAAAAAATTTGGTCATTAAACAAATTCAATTTATTACAATGAGATTCCTTGAAACTTCATATTAATTTGATGATTTTAAGAGATCTTTTTATATTTAATTCTCTTAGAACCTTATTGCAATTTTTTCTATCTTTTTTAAAATAAGTTTTGATAATAAAAAATAAAAAGTATATATTTAGATAAATATTTGGAAAAAATCATATTTCAAAAAAAAATTAAAAAAATGACATATTGCAAATAGGTGACGAGCAGTGGGTGAGAAGATAAAAATATTTATCCAATTTTCTTAAAAAATACAAAATACAAAATAAGAAAATATTTAAAAATTGTTTTGGCTTTTAAGTTTTTAAAACCATATTATTTTTGTAAGGCAACTAATTAAAAATAAATTATCAAATGAGTTTTTTTTTCTAATTAAAAATTATTTTTAAAATAAGAAATCAAACAAGTCCTTAGATGCCAAGAGTTTTTTTTTTTAACTTTTAGTAAAATAACATAAAATTTTAAGCACGAAATTATCATTGATGCGTCCCTCTTTCACTTCTCAATCTATGCTATTTTTTTTTAAGGGATGAGACCCATGACTAGTAATTAAATTTTTTACTTAGAACTTCTCTCCTTTCTTTTTCTCCATTTCTACCAACAATTTTAAGGGTGGGTTTGTACTTTGCTGCATTCTAATTTACTGCTCCAATATTTGAAAATTTTAATTCACGTCGTTTATAAATTATTTTTAAGAGAGTTATGTATTTATATAGAAAGTATGTACTTATATAAAATTAAAAAGACATTTTAAAGAGAGTTATCCGCTATATTAATAAAAACTAAATTACACGATGGTGTCTTACATTTTATATATTGAAATCATTAACTAAACCAACTTTTATTTGATATTGTATATAAATCGCACATGACATTGGCATATCCAATATTGATATGGATAACTTCCGTTGACTTGCGGCAAATATAAATAAAATCTAAATGACATGAATTTATTATGACTAATAATTGGAGCCCAGCTTTGACTATCCTATTAATAATGAGAAATAATAATAATAAAAGATAGGATGTTGATCCTTGAATAACTAATAATAGCGTATATACTAATAAAAATTAAATTACACGATTTTTGACTTTTGGATAATATGATTTAGCATTTTTTTAATTCTATATTAAAATCAATTAATTAAGCCAACTTATCGTTGATATTATACGTAAATCCCACATATCCATGATTGATCTGTATAACTTCCGTTCACTTATAGCAAATATTTTTTTTAAAAAAAGCCTTAGTGGCGTGAATTTATTATGAGCAATAATAATTGAAGTTCAGTTTTGACTCTCGCATTATTAATAATGGAAAAAATAATGAGGTCGCAAATTTGAACCCTTGGCAAATACTCTTTTAGTCCTATATTTACAGGACAGAAGCAAAAATAAATTTTTATTCTATTTATAGCATAAAAATAGAAATTTTTCACATAAATATACAATTTTATCCTTTATTTATTGTTATATTAATACATAAGAATAAATAGAATTAGAAAGTTGAATTTATAATGAGAATTAATAAAATTTAAAGTTTTTTTTTTATCTGTCACATGGGTAATATGATCATTGTATAAATTATGAAAGAATGATAAAATTAAATAATAATAATAATAATAATAATAATAATAATAATAAACCGGAAGTTTTTCTTTTGATATTAACTCACAACTTCATGTTTAGGAAAGTCTTAAAGAGATACTTAACGTTATTTGCACTACATGACCTGACAATATTATATAGGAAGTTTATTGGATAACTATTACTTTTCCGATCCTAAATATAAGACTCTTTTTATAGTGTAAATTATATTACAAAGGGCATATTATATTTAGGACCGAAGGAGTAGTAGGACATGATCAAACTAATAGCATTTCTTTTTTGCCAACAGACTAATAGCATACACACACATATATTAATTCATTTTAAATTGAACAATTAATGCACGAACCCATAATACGTTTTTCATTATTGTAATTGAAAATGAAAGACCTAATTAAAATCAAACTTGACGCATTATTTGTCCAACATCAATATATATATATATATATATATTATATCTTGATGACACACTACATCCAAACACGTGTAATTGCCTTATCATGAGGACCGTCCTAATCTGTTTTTTTTTTTTTTTCCTTTTTTTTTTTGTGAGAGTAGCTCTTCCTTATTATTTGCAAGTGCATATGAAAGAGTATAGACAAATTTTAAATTTCTTTTCTCTCCACCAAAGATTTTGAGGATTTGTAATAACCTCACCAACAAAAAAAAAATGTATTTTTTATTAACCTTAGTTGGTGCCTATTTGCATGGGAATAAACAAACAAAAAAATTATAATACTTAAAAAAACAAAACAAAGATATCCTGTTTTTGACTTTTATAATTAATTGTTTAGCTTTGCTCAAAAAAAATAATTAATTGTTTAGCGTTTTAGTTGTGGCTAATGTTTAGGTTTTGCTTATTTTCATTTAATAATAATATGTCATTTTTTCGTGGAGAAAACAATTATATGCTGTTATTGTTGCGGGAAGGAACGAAACAAAATAAACAAACATAAATTTTTTTGATGACAAAATATAGACAACGCTATATATATTTATATATTTAACGTGTCAACATATATATATATATATATATTATTCACAACTGTACGTAAAATGTGATTTTCATGTCGAGAGAGAAATCTTAAATTTTATAATTGTTATGCAATTTCTCTGCATCATCATGGAAATTATTTAAAATAAATAATAATTAAATAAATAGAGAGCCTATTATTATTATTATTATTATTATTATTATTATTATTATTATTATTATTATTATGAGGCATAACATTGTGAATTTGTGATAGAGTGCCCGTTTGGATTAGAAACTATACGGTAATGATTGTTTTGGATGTAATAATATATCAATTTTAATATTGAATATTAAAATTACAATGAGCTGTAGCATTATTTCACAGTCATACGAACCTTGTTTATGAGAGTTTATATATAATACACAAGAACCTATATAATAAAAGATTAATATTTGTTCAATCTGACACACAAAAAAAAGAACTCTTTTGAATCCATGTTTTTGTTGTTCGCTATCATTATGTATGAAGTTAATAAATCTGAGCGACTACCCGAAAATATTTACAAATTTTTATAGTTAATCGTGTAAATTTGAATGAAAATGACTTTTTCTTGTCGTGCACATGCGTCTTTCTCCTAGAGTTAGCAGTGGCAATATTTTTTTTTCTAGCTGATTAAAATTTTAGTTCTTTATTGAAAAATTAGTTTCTTCTCCAAAATCCAATTCTTATTTTCTGAATTGTTTTTATGGAACCGAAGAATTGAATCGGTGAAAAGAGTTACTCTATCACAACGTAGGGAACAATGTTTGAAATATTCACATTTAATGCCCAATAGTATTTCGAACAAAATTGTTTCTAATAAAAGGATGCCCGTGTAAAGGAAAAAAATGATAATACAAATAAAATTTAAAAATCTACATTGGTGTCTATTGTTTTTAAAAAAGTTTAATTAATGCCTTTTAGAAAACTATTAAATATGAAAGGATTAAAAAATGATTTAAGAACACAAGAAAATGAATAAATTTGAATGGAATTACTTTTTTCTGTGGACGTATTGCTCCTTCTTTTGTGTGTTGTTGGTCACTTGGTCATGGGGGAAAAAATATAAATTAAATAAAGAGACGTCCTTAGAACAATTCAAGTTCAACGATATCATTTTATATGGAAGAATTACGTCATATTACTTCGTTCCATCGATAAGAGGGAATCTCTTGAAGCTCTATTTGAAATCACATTCCAAATTACTTATAAGGATATTTTATTTAAGTTGGGATAAAAAATTTCTTATATACTAATTTTTTATTTCATAAATTATGATTAAAAAAATTATTTATAAATCATTTTAAATGAGTCCTGAATTAATCAGAATGGCAATTAAGGGATCATCAATGGAGAATTACAATGACATCTTAAAAAAGAAAAATAATTATAATATAAATTTTAGAAGTTGTCATTGTTATTCTGAAACTTATTATTATAAGCTGCTTACTTTGCTACTAGGATTTTAATAATTATTTTTTCTTTCTTGGATCTCATTGTAATTGTCCTAAACATCAATTCATAACCTTTTTTTTCCTTTTAATATAGAGAAATAATAGTACCAGGGGTATTAAAGGAAAAAAGATACATTATCTGTTAGTGTGATTATCTTCTTTTCATTTATTTTTTTCATTCGTACGACCACTAATTCGGCCGTACCAACTGCCAATTAGTTGAATTGCTATATAACCCTTAATAACCCATATTTTAATATCGATAGGCTTCAATTGATAATCGATAAAGAAGCTAACCATGCTTATTAAACTTATGAGTTTAAATAAATCTATAAAAAAATGTAAAATGATGTCATAAACTCATAAGAGTTTAATTCATCGATAAACAAGCTAACCAGGGAATATCATAATTTGACTTCTTCATAAGTTCAATCAAGAGTTTATGTATTTTACTTATAATATAGTATTATTGTATAATTTAAAGTCACTACATCAAAACAATAATTCACCTAAAATATACCATAACAGTTTTTGGTAAGAGAATTAAAAATATATCATAACATTAAAAAACACGAGGTGTATAATATAATTTCTATAATTTTCTATCACGTGGCATATATGTCTATATTTAAATTTATCTTAATATTCCTTTGTTTTTGTCACAATGTTTTTGGTACACGACGTGTATAATATCTATAAGAAAGAGGATGTAACATTCAAATTATATGACAAGTGATATGGGCTCTAAATTCAAAATTAAGACCATCACGGGAGTCACAAGTTATATCTCTCGCATGGTAGTGTCAGGATTGTCATTAATACTACCTGTAGTTTTAATTATATGAGCTCAATGACTAATTTGAAAAAATTAAAAAAATAATTAAGTTAGTTATTTGTAATAATATGTGTTATTTTTTCTAAAATATCCTTATTAATCAAGTACATTAGCTAGAAGCCTAGAACTACTTCTATTAGAAGGAGTACTTTGAAGAAAAATGAATAAATATGATAGATAAAATGGATGGGATCTTATATTTATGATCAAAATAAAAATCAATTGAGGTCTTACATTAATATATGAGGTAGTAAGAAAATATCAATACTAATTATTGTGTGTGTGTGTGAAAAAATCATTTTGTGGTACTTCTTATAATTTTGTTTAGTTCTGATATCAGTCCATAGATTAGGTTGTTTATCAACTCATTTGGATTAAAATATTTAGTCCTTGTGACACTTAAGAGCTCCTTTGATTTTATTCATATTACCATAATAATGATGATGGTAATTCTAATAAAATTATCCTTTTGCCAAGAACATATAGCTCAATTGGTCCCCCATGAGTCCATACCTCATATTGTCATATAGAAGTAGGTGTGTGTGAGCCCCCTCAATTATGGGGGAGAGGGGATTTCAAATTGTCTATGTAAAAAAAAATTATTACATTATCATTAAAATATTTTCAGATGGGTGGCCTGGCTTTGACACAAACCATGGCAATCATCATTGTCAAAACTCAATTCGGATTGGTTAGTAGCTGATCCAATCAACCAACTATATTGGAAACTAATTGGCTCGAGATTAACCTGTCAACCCCACAAGTTGGACGTGTTGATCATATTTGATTTTATATAGTTTTTTTACTTGGCTTGAATTGACGTTGTTTTGAGTTTAAAAAATGAAGCTGGATGGAAAATTTACTCCCAAATCTTGCAGAAGAAACATACGAAAATACACAAAATACATTGTAGTCCCAAGTTTCTAAATCATATAGAAATTTTCACATGCAAGTACAAAAATGCTATTGATTTTTTTTTTTTAAAAAAAAAACCCCCTCAACTATGAGTTACTGGAATTGTCCGATACCAATCTTGGAAGCGCCGGCACAAGAGCAACCATCGTTGGTTGCTGGCTGGTTATTGAAGCTCTGATGCGAACAAGTAAATTACTATATCTGATTCTAAATATAAAAGCTAGTTAATTAATTTGAGCAGATTAAATAAATAAGTTATGTCAGTTATTTATAATAAATAAATGTTATCTTTATTAAAATATCGGTGCTAATCAAGTATATTAGTTAGAATTACTATTATTAAAAAGACTACCTTTAAAAAATAGATTATATGAAAGGCAAAGTGGATTGGGGTCTTATACTAAGGACCAAAATAAAAATCAAATGAGATCTTATATTAAAGACTGAAAGTAATATTATTGGAGCCTTCATTGCTGTCTGATGATTAGTGACTATAACTCGAATGTTTAATGTTCAGCAACGACAAACATTGTAGGGGGGAAAAATCAAGGTCATTTCGTAGCTTGCCTCTAAGAGCTTATTTATGCTATGCCATAGAGGGAGGGGTGCAATATTGCCATGTAACTTGTGGTCGTGGACTTCATAGGACTCTAATGTAATTATGTTTCTTTTAAGGCGCTTGGCAGTAATTTTTCCAAGGAAGAAAGTCAACGAGGGCATATTGGTCTTTCTGTATTTTAAATAAAAAAATAAATTTTTCTGCATAATTCTCCTTCTTTAAATCTTGCTGAGGCGGCTAACAGAGATACTACTACCGATTCTAAATACAAAAGCTAGTCGACTAATTTAAGTATATTAAGAAAATAAGTTAAGTTAATTGTTTATAATAAATAGGTGTTGTCTTTTCTAAAATATCTTTATTAATCAAATTTATTGGTAAGAATTATCATTATTAGAAGGACTTTCTTGAAAAAAATAAATAAATGTAAGAGATAAAGTGGATTGAGATCTTATATTTAGGATCAAAATAAAAATCAAACGAAAGTTTTATATTAAAAATCCGAATTACTATTGTCAAACTTTTAAGTTTGACACATGCTCTTAATCCAACTTGGAACAATTATTAAACAAAATTTTTAAGTTGCGTTGCATTTACTATATAAAATGTTTGCGCGAGAAATATTTTCTTGTCCAAGAAAGAAGGCACGACCAGTTTAAATTGAAGAAAATTGAACACGAAGCTTAACCAGAGTATGATTTTTTTTTTTTTAATAAGTCAACCAGAGTATGATTATCACATGGTATATATCCAAACAACTTAAATTTCAGGGCTATATCAAAAGTAAATTTAAGTTAATACCCCCAATCTAATTATAATCCATAAATTTATAGGGAAATTGCAAAAAAAGACCTTATAATTGCAAAAACGCAGATAGGGACCCTTGACAACTTTACTTTGGATTTTGACAATTTCAGGATATATTATTCTTATCAAAACCTAAAGTGAAGTTGTCAAGGGTCCCTATTTACATTTTTATAATTTCAAAGTCTTTTTTTGCAATTTTTCCTAAATTTATTAGAAAATTTATTTTGTTTCAAATATAAAACAATTTTGGTGGCTGTTTATTCAGTGTGCATTATTATTAGGTGAGGAAACTTTCAACGTCTTATTTAGTGCACCTTCACCGTGTATATATACCAAAAGTTGGCAATATACGTGTGTGTGTGTGTGTAACAACTCAAAACCTAGTGCTTTTTGTTGTAGTGTAGAGTACGATTAGTTTAGATTTAGCTTAGATATGATTATGACGTAAATATTTTGTAAGATTGAGCTGTTAAGAGTATTGGGCTCAATTTAATTTAATTTAATCTCCTACTACTGTGCATATTTAAGCAATATCAAACTAATAGATTTAAGTCTAGCGTTCTTTCACGATCTCGCGAATTAATATTCAAATTTTTGCCTAGAGAGATGTCTATCTTTAATATCTGACAGTAGCCTGAGAAAAAAGAAAACGACAAAATTGATGTAAATAAATGTGTAATACTGCAAATTGACATGATGTTGTGGTATAGTTAATAATAATATTATTAAAAATTACTTGAGTTTTAAATTTGTCATAAATTTAATGTTTTTAATTATTTCTATTAGTACTTTGAAAATGTTAGAAGTGAGTTATAATAAAAACTAGAGGGAGAAAATTGTATTTGATTCCCAAGGATATTAGACTGAATTGTAATTTCGTCAGAAATTGTAATTTTAGTAAAACAGGACATTAACAGATTAACTAACTAATGAGATAATTAATATACAAGTCCTTATAGTTTCAACCAGTTTTTAATCAGGTTCTTGTAATTTTTCTTAATCAGGTTCTTATTGTTTTATCGTATTTTTAATTAGGTCCTTGTAGTTTTTATTCTTTATTCTGTAAATAATAAATTATTATAATAATCTGATGTTAATATTCTCTTAAATTTTTAGTTAAACATATGTAATATTTATTTTTCAATTATATTATAATTATAAAATTGAAATTATAATAATAAAATTTTCTATAATTATTATATAATTATAAATAATTTATAGTTAAGTATAATTGATTATTTTGATTAATTATTAATTAATAAATGATTATATTAATTATTTTGTCCAATTATATAATTATTAATTTAAAAATAAAATTAATTTTAAAGAAAAAAATTAATAAAAAATTACAAAGGACGTAATTAAAAAATAATTGGAACTATAAGGACCTAATAAAAAAAATAGAGGGACCTAATTAAAAACACGTGAAAATAAAAAGATATGATTAAAAAAAATTTATAGGAACATGATTAAAAATCAGATAAAACTATAAGGACCTAGAGATTAATTATCTCTAACTAATTACATTAATGTTTTCATATATAGCTCTGCATATACGCACACACAATAACCCACATTTAAATATTAATGGACTTTTTTTGTTCGATAGACGTCAACGGATTGGAGTTGATAAATACCTTTTGTATTTCAACTAATATTGTTTTTAGTTTTATTCGTGAACTTAAATAATCTCATAAAAATGTAAACTTCTAGTGTAAAATCGTATTATCAATTTATATAGAGTTTATATACTTATATTTATCATAAATAAATTGTTAAAAAATAAAAACACATAATTAAAAAAGCTTATAATTTATTATTTATATATTATGTTCAATTAATTTATTAGAATCAACTTAGAAAAACAAGCATGTTATATTTTTGAAGTGACAAAAGTAAGCTAAACATTTAAGAGGGAGACCGGAATAGTATTCAAATTCTTTTTTAGGGGGAAAAAAAACACACATACACACATATATCATATGAAATTAGTATAATTATACAGTTTAAAAAACTAATAAACGAGAGATTTGATAATTAGACTTATCCACAAGTTTATTTCTTATATATAGTATATTATATAATTTAAATTGAATATATGTGTGTATTAAACAATAATTCACCTACAATATATCATGTCATGAAAATAAAGTAGATGCAAGTCAAACAATTTCCAATTCCAAATATATCCTCTAATTTTGTAGGGTTAAAGTGCATCTAACATCTTGAAATATTTTCTCAAATACATTCAATACCTCAAAATATTTTGTGATGCATCTAGTATCCTGAAATATTTTTTAGGGGCATCCAACACCTTAAAGTATTTTTTTTACTTTGGCGCGAGATGCACCAAAAACTATTTTTCGGTTCTAAGCACACCTAAAAAGATAATTTTAGATGCTAAATGTACTAAAAAAATATTTTAAACTGCTGAGCGTACTTAAAAAAATATTTCAGGGTATTAAATGCATCACAAAATACTTCAAGATACTTGATACATCCGGAAAAAGATTTTAGGGTGTTGGATGCATCTTAACTCAATTTTCCAATAAATGGCAAGACATGTTGTTAGAATATGGAAAACAGAAGTAGAAATAGGAGAAAGGGAAAGAGAGAGAAGAAGAAAAACTCTAAAACCAGAATATGTAATTTTAGAAAAGAGAGAAGAAGAATGAAAGAAATAGAGAGGGAAAAAAAAAGAAAGGAAGGGATAGAGAAAAGGGAGACCAGAACCAGAATCTAGTTCCAGGAAAACAGGAGAGAAAGTTAGGAAACTGTATAATCATTCATTCATCCATGTTATTAATAGAATACATGTCTAATAACGTTAACTGACATTATCTTAAAATAACTGATATAGAGCATTTGTAAAACTGACATTAACTTAAAATAACTGACATAAGACACTTATGATGGCTAAAACAAAATCACATAATAGACATAAAACATAATACTAGTAAAGGGTGCTAGTTCCTATGACATGTGTGTATTTAAATTTAAATGAATATAGATTATTCTAATTTTAAGAACGGTCATATAATATATCAAAAGAAAATATTATTACATATATACGTATTTTCGCAAAATCAGCTTTTTGTATATATTGCTAAAACTATTATAATGGTTGTGAGAATTATGAAAAAAGAAATATTGAGTCTCTTTCAAAATAACCGCAAGGTAATTAATAAGTGATTATGAACTATATAATCCCCATGATTGTTAAACCTCTGAGTTAATTAGTTGAATTAATGCTTTTAGGTTGTGAAAATTAGTTATAACTTGTTTCTCTTTTATTGAATTGTGCTTAACCCAGGATATTTGAATGAGTTCTCGTGCCTTGACAATGCTGAGCAATTTGACATTTAC
The DNA here is from genome assembly GCF_004799145.2 of Neltuma alba. Classification (NCBI taxonomy): domain Eukaryota; kingdom Viridiplantae; phylum Streptophyta; class Magnoliopsida; order Fabales; family Fabaceae; genus Neltuma; species Neltuma alba. The sequence goes on from NW_021636085.1 coordinate 1,394,954, forward strand.
TCCCGAATACTCTTCCGGTCATAAATATAAGATCCTTATATACACTAGTATAAGGATCTTATATTTAAGATCGGAGGAATAATAAAGAGTTGGACAGCCTCAATTTTTTGATATGTACACAAACACACACATATATATTCTTTCTAAGAAAAACTTTATCCAATAAGATTGAGGAAAAATTCTAAAAATATACCTTTAAAATTTCAAAATTGCAATTTAGGAATAACTATAAAAATATGTTATCATTTTCTTTTCAAATATTGTCAATTATTATTAACACGTAGTAAATAAGAAGATTTGAAATTTTAAAATTCACAAGTATTTTTTTTGAGATTGTCTCTAAAATTTAAGCTTAGAGAGAATGACACGTAAATCTGTCTTAAGGACTTAAATTCAATTAAATCCCTCAAATTATTAAAATATAATTTTAAATCATAGAGAACTTCAATGGAATTGAAAAACTAAAGTATATTTAGTAAGATGGTTAAATGACATTTTTGTCTTCAAACTGTTTTTACAGGAACATTGAATATTGTAATTAGACATGTATGTAGGCCATAAACTACCATTTAACAAATGTTTACTTTATTTTAATGGTACGAGTAATATTGCGATTTTTTCAAAATTTAAAGGTAACATTACACCATTTAATAGTTTAGAATATCCAAAGTTTATGCGAAAATAGTTGAAGAGCCAAAAAAAAAAAATCACACTCCTCCGCCATCTTTGTTGCCAGCGCCAGAGCCACCATCAATAACCACTGCTTGTAACCGCCGGCTGAGGAAGCTCCGACATAGGCCACTGGCATATTTAAGGGGCAATGGCGTGGGCCTTAGTAGTTGGACCAAGAACTGACTCTTAACACCTTTGGGATGCAAAAAAATTTTGCAGAGCCAAGCCCAAACATGAAACATGTTCCTTGTGTTTAACCCGCCATAAGAATATTAACAAGAGTTAATCTAGTTAATAAGAAGTCAGCTCATAACCCGCAAGGCCGTGAATTCGAATCCCACTATAGATGTGAAAACCTTATTGGTAGGCGATCTGTAAGTACCTCTATAAGCGTTCTCTGGGCCAAGAGGCATGCCCTGGTCTTGGTAAGCACTCGGGACTCAACTCACTTAAACTTTTTTTGTACAAAAAAAAACCTGCCATAAAAATAAAAGTTCAAAATTAACAAAAATAAATAATTAAATTTTTTGATTTTATAATATCTGTTCACAGAAAAAGCGTCAAAACTTTTAGATTATTCTAATATCTTAATATTTCAAGGGAATTTGAATGTTGTCTTGTAGCAATATTTTTATCATTAAAAACCAAGAATTTGAAATCTAAAGTTCATGCCATTTTAGTTCATATTTTAGAATTATTTTTAATATTTCCGTACGGTTGGCAGTTGGGGCATATGTTTAAGATTTGAGTTTTTTATTTCGTCAAAAAGAAAATTATGGTAGGTAAAGATCAACTCACAGTGTCGCGAATTAGCATTTAACTTGTGTCTAGCAAATTCATTTGATGATCTTGAAAAAAATTAGTGAATCCATAACCTAACTCACCAAACTGGTAGATAAGCAAACTAGCTTACCAAAATCAACGTATTTTGATGACTCTATCAAATGAAGCATCAAAAGATATATATATATATATATATATATATATATGATCTGGATTATATTTATAAAGTACAGAATATATATAATCTTTGAGAATATTACTATTTACTGTATTTAAATGTGTTATGAATTACTAGTTTGATTGGGAATATTCATACCAGCTAAGATCAACTAGAACAAATTGCTTGCTGTTGAAACGGGCCTATAGATGTTGGGCCTAATGGGTTTTATTATTTTAAGGAAAAATTGAGAAGCAGCAAACAGTAGATTCTAAATTCTGATTTTTCCTAAAAGATTCACCAATATCCGATTACTTTTAATAGGAAGATACCTCTAACTAACAAAAAAAAATTGTGAACAACGGATTTTTTATAAGATAAAAAATAAAAAATGAATTGTTTTGATTAAATTTGAATGCCTTTGCTCATCTGACTGCACTTCATCATTTACCTGAATAACGAATTCTTACTCAAGGTAATGGCTTTTATAACAATTTTTGGAAGTAAGTGAGGTTTTTTTTTTTTGCCAGAGAAAAGTAAATGAAATTTGGTATATATTTTCCAAATTAAATTAACTGTCCTAATATATGGAAGCTGCATTAAACTTCAACTACATCTAGCAAAATGGAAATCTAGCTACATTTAAAGCTATGCTAGATGGATGTAGGTTTGAGAATAATAAATATTAGACTAAAGTCTATGTTTCAAAATTAGAAAATTTGTGTAATTAATTTCAATTAAATTTAAGAAAAACCTATGTAGATACTTTATAATCAATGATAAAAAAAATGATTTTATTTCTTCCTCGTTTCAATTAGCTTTCTAAATCATCGCCCCAGTTTTCTTCTAGCGTTTCAAAAGTATATCCTCTTAATATTAGTCCCCAAGTAATTTCTTTTCTTGCTCGTCAATGGTTCATTATTTTGGCAAAAATCAATGAGGTCTCAAAACTCAAAAGAGTCACAAACATTTACCTCATGAAACATTTTGAAGGGTGGAAAAAAAAAAATATTTGGAGAACCAAAAAAAAAAAAGAAGTTTAATTTTTTGGGAGGACCCGATTTCAAAATAATTTTTTATACACTAAATTGAGAAACTTTATCTATATAGATCGAATTAATTAATTTTGAAAATTAATTAATTGATTTGCTCAAAATCTTCAGCTTGGGTTTGCTTTGACTTAAAGATCCACATTTGGTTCCAAAATTTTACATCATCGCGCTAATTAATTAAATAAATATCTGGAAAATAAAATTCCAAGGTTATATGTTAATCTAGAGTATTCTAGAAGATGGTGACATTATTGATAGATTCTATACAATTAAAAAAAAATTAAAGCAACCAATTAATTAATAACTTAATTACTGTAATATGCTTCGCTATTGGCATAAAGCAAGGGACACCTTATAATATATCTGTATCTTAGAAAATAATTACAGGCATATTGACTTGATCATTAAAAATGCATTGTCTTGATGACTTTTCAGAATATAAATTATTATTGTGATATGTAACCACATCCCCCCCAAACTTTTTTTTTTTGGGCATCTACTAATAAAACCCTGTAATTCAAAGCTTTGCACATGGAAGTAAAGCATAAAATTTAAAAAATTATTAGAATATAACTTAATCTTTTAAATATTATTTATATATAAATTAAGTTGTAAAATATTTATTATGATAATGAACTTATGCTTCGTTAACAATATAATATGTTAATTAAAAATAAAAAGATCTCCTATATGTTTCTTTCTTTTGGTCACCAAAGTTCAAAGAAATTATTAAATCTTCATTAATTTAAAATTTATTTAATTATTTATTGAGCCAGGCGAGCACTGTGGCGTAGCTATTTGACGTGGGCTCGCTGATGTCATCATCAGCTCACTTATAGACCAATAAAAAGCGAGGAAAAATGCCAGCTGACACAAACAAATCGCAATCGTCCGTTAAACCCACAGGACGCACTATCTCAACGGTCCAGATCTCGCCAGAATCTGCGACTTAAGAGACACGGTACGGTTTCTAGTGTACTCTGTTCACACGTAGATCAGACGGACAGACAAACAGACAAGCGCAGGGTTCTGTTAATTAAATCAATCGGAGAGACTTTCGAGGAATTTCTGCGTACTTGCTGAGATTGTGTTCCCTTTTCTTCCTCCAGAGGAATTGCCCCTGTGGAGCGAGCACGATGGGTTATCTTAATTACTAGTTTTTCTATTAGTTTCGAGGTGATTCCTCAATCAGGTGCGTGATTGACTTCGGGGTCTTTTTCTATTGTAATTGACTTATAAAATTTGGGTTTTGGGTTGATGACTTAATGTATCAGTGTTTCCATTGGGACTTATCTGTTTGGTTCTAAGATGATTGCATCGTAAATTTCTGGGTTAGGTTGAGGTTTCTGTGCTGTGAGTACTTCTAATTTAATTTTTATCTGTTTCTCAATTGCGCTTTATTTCTTATTTTTTTAATTTTTTTGAGTATCTCTGGGAAATTCAGGTCTCAATTAACTAAATTTTTATGTGGAATTTCTAGAGCTTTGCTTCAGCACCGTTACTGTCCCTGTGGGTAGAAATGGTCTTACATTTGAACCTTGGGCTTTGTTTCTATAAAAAGACTTATCCATTGGAGAAACGGAGAACAAATTCAAAATTATTTGGAGCTGTTGTTTTGGAAATGAAAAATGACTATGCTGGTAACTTGTGATTGCTCGCTTGTTACTTGATTGTGATTAGTCTGATTTGTGTCTCCATTTTTGGTTATTTGTGGTCTAGGATGAAATAGTGTTGTATATGATGTTAACGTAGAAGAATTCACGCATATATTGCTTTTTTGATGTTATAGTAAATTGCTTCTAGTAACATGCTAAAATTTTGTGTGTGTCTGTGTGTGTGCATACAAGGCACCAACTGAAGACTGAATCCATATCGGTGATCTGTGTTTTCATTACTCTTAGTCTCTTCTATATGTAGGACTTAAAATTTTGCATGGGAGTTTTGGCGTTCTCTTTACGTTTCTTTGCTTTGCTGAAAGGCTTTTGATTATTGAGATGAATCCATAGATCGATTTTATCACGGTGTTTTCTTTTCTTGTGGTGGGAAATGAGTAGACTTATGATGTTTATGAACAGAATTACCATGGAAGCTTGATGTGACGAATTTTGATTTCCTGTTGAAGCAGTTTTAATGGGGAATATACTGAGTCTGAACAGTTCCACTTCCAAGAGTGAATGGAGTGATCCCCGCGATACCTTGCAAGGTGAAGCTTGCAAGAGACAGAGGTTGTCATCAAGCTTTAGCGAGGACAACTCAAGACTGATTCCCGCCCTTCCTGATGAGATATCACTCCAGATTCTGGCCAGAGTTCCTCGCATTACTTACTTAAATCTCAAGTTTGTTTCTCGTGCTTGGAAGGAGGCTCTTGTGAGTTCCGAACTATTTGCTCTGAGAAAAGAACTTGGGACGGCGGAGGAATGGCTCTACATGTTAACCAAAGTCAGTGATGATAAGCTGCTATGGCGTGCCTTGGACCCGCTTTCGGGAAGATGGCAGAGGTTGCCACCAATGCCAAATGTTGCCTTTGAAGATGAAACAAAGGGTTTGACTGCCCTAAAAATGTTGCGCAGGGTTGGATCAGGTATTAGAATTGCTGACGTCATAATGAGCTGGCTTGGGAGGCGAGATGCCCTAGATCGGATGCCATTTTGTGGTTGCTCAATTGAAGCTGTTGATGGTTGCATCTATGCTCTAGGAGGATTTTTTAAAGCCTCAGCATTGAAATCTGTTTGGCGATATGATCCTGTGAAAAATTCTTGGAGTGAGGCTAGTCCAATGTCAGTTGGTAGGGCCTATTGTAAGACAGGTATATTGAATGGCAAGCTTTATGTTGTTGGAGGAGTTACCAGGGGTCCTGGTGGACTTAGCCCTCTTCAATCTGCAGAAGTATATGATCCTCATACTGGTGTGTGGTCTGAATTGCCAAGCATGCCTTTTGCAAAGGCTCAAGTGCTACCGACTGCATTTCTGGCTGACCTGCTTAAGCCTATTGCCACAGGAATGACATCATACAAGGGAAAGTTATTTGTTCCTCAGAGTTTGTATTGCTGGCCATTTTTTGTCGATGTTGGTGGAGAAGCTTATGATCCAGATATGAATTCATGGTTTGAAATGCCAAGTGGTATGGGTGAGGGTTGGCCGGCAAGGCAAGCTGGTACAAAACTTAGCGTTACTGTTAATGGTGACTTGTATGCCCTGGATCCTTCAAATTCTTTAGACAGTGTAAAGATCAAGTTATATGACCATGAAGATGATGCTTGGAAAATTGTTGCTGGAGATGTTCCAATTCATGATTTTACAGATTCAGAATCTCCCTATCTTTTGGCTAGTTTACTTGGAAAACTCCTAGTGATAACTAAAGATGCCAATCACAATATCACAGTGTTGCAGGCTGACCTGCAAAATGACACATCGTCCTCCCAATCTTTATTGCCACCACCAGATGATTCACTTGGTGAACAAGCTGCTCCGTCCGAGGAATCTGAGGGTGAGCTTTGGAGGGTTCTTGCTACTAGGAGTGGTAGATCCACTGAACTAGTAAGCTGCCAATCCCTTAAAGTTTGATTGTGGATAATACTTAGATAATATTTTAGGTGTTTGTTATCAAATTCTCCAATCAAGGTATAATACAATATTTTTTGGGAAACTATATGAAGCAGAGTTTTGAAAGGAGTCTATGCTTTATGTTTTTATTGGAGAATCAAATAGTGAGCATCTTAAAATTGTAACTAGGTTTTGTCCTTTGATTATCTGAGATAGTACTTCTGCGTAGGTTGGTGTGATTTGCTGATAAAGCCAAAAGCTTTATGTGGTTAATAAAAATTTCAAATTGCAAAATTTAGGAGTGATCATTATGATGTTACCATTCTGGTTATTCTTGTATACTTAGAAATCTCAAAATTGGAGCAAAATAAGAACCGGATAGTTCAAAATTGAACTTCTAACATCCTACCTTACATGTGCATGTTTATTGTCATCAAAGAAGGGACGTTTGATTATTTTAAATCTCTTATTTTCTTGTATGATTCAAGTAGTAATATTCATAAAGCAGCGACAAACTTCCAGAGAACTCTTATGAGCCGTTGTTGTGGTGGTTGGTTACTTTTACCTAATGAAAAAAAAAATAAAAAATGAAGAAGTTGAAGGCCAAGTTATGGAATACTTGGCACATTTTTGCTTTTAAAGACCAATTTTTTTGTGCAAGGAGCAAGTGTCTTCCTATTAGAGATAATCCTGTTTGAAACATTGTCGAGCATTAAATGTAAGCTTCTCTTCTAGCGGTGATTCGAACCTTAGTTCACTATGTTGTGAGGGACTAACTTTTTGCGCTAGATCCAATCCCTGTTGGTTCTGAGAATGGTCAGGTTCAAAAAAATAAATAAATAAAGAGATAATATACCCGTAAATTACTCTAGAGTCAACGACAAAAACATTTTCCAACTTGTATCTGCCGTGTATACTCTCTCACCTACAAAGCACATGAAATCATTAAAAAAAAACGTGTTTTCTGATATTTTAGACATTATTTTTTTGGTCAAAATCTGTTGGACAAACTTTCACAAAATATCTTTTGACATATGGTAGAAACAGCCCTACAAAATAGTTTTATTTTAAGACAATAAACTCTTAAAAACTAACAATCGTTTGCTTGTCTTCAGCCTTCAGATTTGAGTTTTGACAGAGAAGCAATATCATATAAGTGCAAGTATGATCTCAGATAATCTACTGCATAAAGCTAAACAGATATGATATATTACTGATAAATACAGAAAATATAGTTCACGCATGAAGCTGATAGAAGTGAGGCATGAGTTAAAACTTCTAACAGAAAAGGTGTTTCAGTAGCTGTGAGGCCTCAGTGATGGTCTCTCTGTGGCCAAAAGCACTAATTCTTAATAAACTCTTCACCACCTGGACCAAAACCACTGCCTGGGACTGTGATTATGTGTGTCTTCTCAAGAATTTCAGCAAACACATCCCAAGATTTTGAGCCAGGAAAATGGACCCAAATATGGGGTGCATTTTCACCACCATAAACTGTCAAACCAAGTGAAGCCAAAGAATCTAACAGTATTCTTGCATTCTCCATGTAATAAAGGGTGCGGAGCCTGACAGCCTGAAATGTTTTCAAAAGAATAATCACCAAAAGGACACTGTGGCTTACTATTTTCTCTTCAGGACTGTCAAAGGCCATATCAGTGCAAAAACATAAAGCCTGTGACCCAAAGAGGGGGCCAAAAAGGAATAACCTCTAGGCTCCATCTTATGGGAACAGACCAGAGTCTTACTCATGCCGAAATTTCATCTAATCATGAAGAATGAGGATGGCTAGGATTGTACTCTTGATCACTTGATCGTAGATACTCAGATATCAAAATTTGTTTTTAACTCGAGACTTACCAAAAGCCCACAAACAGTTTTTTATTATAATCTACAAAACGTAAAATTCAAATACTGTTCCTAAATGATAGATTATCAGACGTCCTTCCCTAGAGGGTGCTTCCTGCTTAACAAGCAACAATGGGTGACATACAAGAACTCAAAATCTGTTCTGCGGCCTCAGAACTCAGAAGCTATTGTTATATTGCCAACAAAACCCATCCTTTATGAAAATGGGTCAGGTAAATTATATTTTTTCTCATGAAGACTAATGGAATCTTAAAGCTTCAATCAACCTGAGACAAATTTAACAGTATAATCAATGAATATGGAAGCTGAGCTGAAATGCTGTAAAAACTTCAATCAAAACGACACCTCAATGGCAGAATAGCATGCTAGATTCTGAATTGTGCATTAAATAAGGAATATAAGCATGAAACTTAACAAAAAGGCATGGATGCCTTCACATGCAGGTGTCCCTTTGGGAACTTTAGCTAACCTTGAAGCCCTCTGGTGAGAGACATGCTACTCCACCAGCCTGGGCGATGTTGGATGCTCCGTTAAAACAAGTGCACATTATGCGATCAAAATCATGTAAAACAGGAAATCCATTAGCATAGAAGAGTTCTTCAGGGACTACTGTCCAACCAAGGAGGACACCTGTGAATCCAGCAAACTTGGAGAAGGATGAAACTTCAATTGCAACCTAAATTCATGAACAAAACAGGACTGAACAAGCTATTAAGGATATAAGAATGCGATGAAAATTTCAGTTTAAAATAATGATCTGTACAAGCCTGAGCATCCCCTAAATAATATTTGATCATTTTGTCTTCATAAGAAGGTATAAGTAGATCTTATGAACTACCACTCAGCCCGGTGATTGACTTATCTCTTAATTAATTAGCCAGATGTGATTCTTTTGGACTCTAGAAATGGGTGCACAAGTCGATTCTGAAAACAGCATTAGGCAAAATAAAACCCTGCTGGACAAATGAGCAAGATTACCTCTCTGGCACCAGGAATTTCATAGATTGATTTTGGACTACCATCAGTCATAAAAGCTGAATATGCAGAGTCAAAGACAATGATTGATCCATTCACTTTGGCAAAATCCACAAGTTGCTCTGGTTGCTTCCTTGTCGCTGCATGACCTGTGGGATTGTTCGGAGAACAAAAGAAAATAATTTCTGCCCTTGGAACAGAAGATAGATCAGGGAAGAAGTTTGTTTGAGGCCCGCATTTCATGTACTCTGTTTTTGTACTGGCCAGCTTTAGCTAGAAATTCGCCAGTCTGACCAATTATGACGCTTAGGATGTAGGCCTGTCCAACAAGAAATTGCAAGGTTAGAACGCTTTCAATCTGGTGAGAAGACCTGTACACTCAGTTTGAGAAGCTACTTATAGAGAGAAGACAAAGACAAGAATTAATCCAATTAAAATGCAATAACACAAAAAGGACCATAAAATGCTCATAAAGTGCATTAGCAGCAAAACATCCAGATATGTTTCTGGGATATTTCTCCCGTAACCATACTTTCTAGTTTCTTTCCACTATTCCCTCTTTTTGCATTTTAGTTTGTTTCAACTTTCGAGGAATTTGAGTCAAGAAAGAGTGCAACATGCATTAAAGGACATTTTTGACAGCATTCTGCTATTACATTCATAATCAAGGAATGAAAAACCTTTTTTTCTGGAAGGTCCGGACATGAACTCCTACATCGTGAATACATTTAAATTTCAGAACCTGCAACATGTGTTCACTGAAGAAAATATTGCTTGAGCAATGGTGGTCCCCAACTCTTTGTACACCAGTGAGCGAAACCAACTTCAAGGGAAAGGGAAAACAAGTAATGACCACATGAAATCCATCACTTGTTATTATACGAAACTTAATGATGGTTGGTGACATGTAGATGATACAGGTAATGTTAAAATTTAGTCATAAATCACTTAGAGATAACTGTACCGGAAAGGATGGGTCCTGTATAGCTCTCTTTACAATCGAGCCCAGAAGCAGCTGCAAGGAATGAAACAAATCACAATTCAGTTATCTGTGTTGAAGTGAGAAATACATGATAGAATTAACTTACAATGAGGGTTGGCATTCTCACATGAAAGTTATTTTGTGAGTAAAAATTAACTGACATTTGAGAAGGAAAGAGGAAGAAAAAACTTGAAAATAACAAAGCTCTATGTGATGGGTCCAAGCGCACTATAGCTTAAGGAAGGAAAAGTAAGAAGAAAGAATTGGGTCAACCAGGTCTAATCGTGATGGGAGGGACAAATGATATGGGAGTTAGTGTGTAGGTTCCGTTAATATGAAACAGTACTGATCAAATACCTGAAGACGAGTAATGTCGCACTGAGCCCCATCTGAGACAAAAACCTCAACAGGCTTTATCCCTAGATCTTTGTGGAATACATCAGCAATTGCTTTCCTTAAGGCCTGCCATATATTTGTCAGAAAATGTTACTTGCATGACACATCAATATAATAATTAGCTAAATCAGGAACTGAGGTCCACATCAGAAGGGAAAAATCTTCAGAGGTTTTGAACCAAAGTCTTCCATAACAGCAAAACAATTTTCTTCGAATTGCTGAAACGAGCAACCAGATACCTTTTCACCTTGCTCAGGTCCATATCCTTTATAACCTTCCATTGTTGAAAGGCCATGCACAAACTGCATGAAACCATGAGTTAACATTTTTCTTTGACAATATGTAGAGAAAGTGTGGTTAGACTTTTCAAGAATTAGATGAATCTATTTCTCTAGAGGTTATAATATCTTATCAAATTTTGAACCAATGGTGGTTCCCAACAAGATACCAATAATTATTATACTCCTCCTAAGCTTGATCTAATCCTTGTTCTCAACTTAAACACAGACACAAACAGCAGTGTGCATGCATAAAATTACAGGCAGATGCTTGCATCTGATCCAAGAATTAACTTTTTGCCAACAATACCAGGAGAGGAATTTTTCAAATAAGCAGTCTACAGAAAAATAACTATCTATCTTGTAAACCTCTTTCATAACAGAAGTTGGCAGGAGCACAAAATTCCTTAAAGCCACTTTCCAGGTGCATATTCATATACCGACCCAACAGAAACAACAAAGGCAATTTAATCACCTACATCGATCGTGCTTGATGTAATAACTGTTGGCAGGGGCTTTGTAGTACCACCAATTCCTAGGTCTATTACTTTTTCATGTGGATACTTTTCTTTGTGCATGAGCTCGTGTCTGTCAATCTGATGCAACGAAGATTTTAATTAGAGAAAACATCATAAAATTCTATGACTTCTTATGAGAGAGAGAGGAAATAAATGAGAGTCATTTCTGACTAGCGGATAGAATTAATACTTCCAGAATTACATGAGAAGAGATTAAAGATTTCAAAATGCCAAAGTTATTTGGTCAGACAATGTCACGACCCTTAACCAATGCATCATATAAGTTCAGAAAAGAAACAAGGTGCTCAAATGAGCTGTTAACTGATGCCCAGAATCTTAGGTGTCATTTATAGTAATAACCATGGATAAAGAGAAGGTTAATCTGTTCAAATGGAAAGGTAAAAGAAAATTTTATAAGCAATATTAAGATGAGACAGACACTAATTTAGATAAAATATCAAGAAATATAATTACTATTGAAAAACACCTCTGGAAACAAATAGCCATGTTGCAGTTTCTCCATGTTTACATTCCGGGGTACCTTGGTGCAGTTTCCTGAATATGACAATCATAATGGAAAGTTTAAAGATAAAGGACCACAATGAAAGGATAAATCTGCGGAAACTAAAAGTCTGAACTAAACAAGAATGAGTTATAGGATACCAAGTCTCACTGCTTGGTTTCTCAAGCTGCATGAGATCCTGTAAATTATCATTGGATAAATATATTGAATATTGTTCAAAACCATGTAAATGAAGATCACAATAATAGAAAAGACAACTAAGTATACAGGTTTTTGTCATTATCATCAAATTTGATTTTACCTTGATGTGGCCATCTTGGATGGGAAAATTTTTGTACTAAACATGACACTGCCAGTTGACATCTTGTATATTTTAGGCCTGATTTAAGTTCTTCAACAAGAAACTCATCGTTCTTCAACAAGAAACTCATCTAAAACTTTGGTTCTTATATATACTAACAGGTCAACCGACATGCTAAGAAAGTCTACTGAAATGTATGTAAATTTCCCCTTTGCACACCTCCACCTAATTTCCATCATTTTTCTGTGTCTTTCCTTTAATTTTCTTCAAACAAGAAGCACCCATCCATCAGTTTCAGATTAAAGAAAGCATCTGTGAGAACATCTCATTTGACAGCTTCTCCTTTCTTTGACCATTCCAAACACTATATTAGTCTCCCTCTGTTTTTCCCCATATAATTGGGCGTACAGATACACTGGTATCTAATATCGTATTATCTCCGATCCTAAATATAAGAGCTGGTTGACTAATTTGAGTAGATTAAGGAAATAAGTTAAGTTAGCTGTTTGTAATAAATAAGTGTTGTCTTTCCTAAAATATCCTTGCTAATCAAATTTATTGGCTAAAACTATCATTATTAGAAGGACTATCTTGAAAAAAAAATGAATAAATATAAGAGACAAAGTGGATTGGGTCTTATATTTAGGACTAAAATAAAAGTCAAACAAGATCTTATATTAAAGACCGGAAGTAGTATATATGAATTTGGTAGAAGAATGATGGTGCTAATTAAGTTTTTACGATGTTATCTGAGCAATTAACAACAATAATCGATGCTCTTTTTGTTGACAGAAATAAAAATTATGCCTTTAATTCGTTATATTATGGACTTTTAAGTTTGTGAAGTTAGTTAGATTTCATTCCACATAATTATATTCACAACCCTGCTAATTGCAAAACATGATACTAATGTAGTTTCATGATGAGAGGGAAAAAAAAAATCCATATACTACCTCCGGTCCTAAACGTAAGAATTAGTTAACTAATTTGAGTAAATTAAAAAAAATAAGTTAAGTTATTTGTAATAAATATATGTTGTCTTTTCTAAAATATCCTTACTAATCAAATTTATTGGTTAGAACTATCATTATTAGAAGGATTATCTTGAAAAAAATAAATAAATATAAGAGGCAAAGTAGATTGGGATCTTATATTTAGAACCAAAATAAAAGTCAAATAAGGTCTTATATTAAGGACTGGAAGTAGTATTTAGCAGTAGATGAATGTTATATGAATTCCACATCTCATTAAGCTACATCAACAATGGATGTGCATACACTGTATAATCTGCCTAATTTGACAGTGAGTTTAGCGTTGAAGAGAAAATTATAGCCGTTGTCTTTTTGTGGAATACCATCGAGAAGGATAAGATAAAAATCATATAATCAAACTTTCTAAAGGACATATATACATAAATACATATATATATATATCCTTTGAAAAGTCGAACTTTTCTTAGGTCCCATCTTGTTTCAAAAGAATATGGATCACAAAATTGAATAAAATTTGTAATTTGACGTATGTGTGGAATTTCAGAGGAGCTTGTGTTATACTACTAACTATTCTGGAAAGGAGAAAAGATGTAAACATCCATGCATTTAAAAAAAGCCATGCCATCTTCTTTCCAAGTGACTATTGGCTGACATTTTTGCACACACGAGCATCTGTGGAAAGGCTTAACCCACTTTGACCATTCAATACAAGACAGATTCTTATGTTGGATCATTAAAAAACCTAGGACACAGGAAACTACACAGAAAACGACCCATGACAAAAAAGTTTATATTACCAAATCGCAACCGACCTTCAACAGAGGAAATGTGTGAACAGGAGAAGTTGAGAAGCGCCTGATCATGAAATTCAGAAGCTAAAACCTTCATTATGAATATTATTATCGTTGGTTGTTACTCCCTATGTTTCTTATTATAAGAGACATTTGATACTTATGGCATGTTCTTATATATAAAAGACACTTAAAAGTTGTCTCTATTTTTTTGTGTTGATTTCCTATTTTACACATATTTATTGTCTCCAACTCACACTCTCTCTCCTTCCTACTTCTCTTTCTTTTAATAATTTACCATTTTTCTCTCTCATGTTCTCCCTCCTTATTAATGAGGATATCTTTGGAAAAAAAATTATACTTTTTACACATTGATTGTTCTTAACTAATTTTAACTGTTTTTTTTATCAATGTAATTCGGTTATTCGTCTCTTATAATAAAGAACGGAGGGAGTAAAATCTATCATTGGGTGGGAAAAAAGTAATCGCATTGTTAGCTCGTCGTGATAGTTCTTCAATGATTCAAACAAAACTATTTATTAAAATAAAACTTGCATAGAAAATCATCAGTCAACTAAAAATACTCAGATAAAAACAAAACGATGCAAAGTTTTTCCAATCGTATCCATTTTTCTTCATTTGATAGCAATGTGAAATAAAGTGACGGCATATATGAATTAGAGAAGATTATCCTGAAAGTGATTCAAAATATGCGGACGTATTCTAAAGGTGAAGTACTCCTGGGGGAAAAAAAAAAAAAGAGCCTATTCGAATTGACCAGAATAGACAATTCGTTATGCGTTCCGGTTCTGGTCGAGGACTGTTCTTTCTTTGACGTCAACGCCGGCAATGGCTGGCGTTCTTCCATATAGTCTTCTCCTAGTGAGCACCGCAGCCATTGGCGGCGGCAGCCACGTACGGCGGATGGATGCATCAAAATATCACATTACATGCACTTTGTAGTTTGTGGTAATACTCTTCTTTCTTTCCGCTAAAGTTAATTTTAGTTCTAAATATGTTATTTATTTTTTATATTTATTAATTTTTTTTAAATTACATACTCTCTCAATTATAATCAAGTAAGTGAGAGGAAAAAAATATTAAGAAAGATGATTATAGTATTTTAAGAAAAACATATTATATTTTTTATGGTTAACTAACTTACCTAACTTTTTAAACTAATCAAATTAGTTAAATAAATCTTATATTAAGAACGGGAGGAGTATAATTTTGACAAAAAAAATATCGTCCTTTTTGTAAATTATTTTCATTAATTATGCACTACCTCCGGTCCTTAATATAAGATTTTTTTATTTTTATTTTGATTCTAAATATAGGATCTCAATTCACTTTGTTTATCATATTTAGTCAAGTTAGTCAATTAACTTTTATAATTAGGACCAGATGTAGTATATTAAAAGAGAGTTTCTATAAGACAGCTTTCAATATTAATAATTAAAAAATTATTTTATGAGAATTAACATTCATTTTTAAACTATAACTAATTTAATTAAATTTCTTAATTTCTTTAAATTACTCACTAGAAAAAAAGATACTATCATTCAATATGCTTTGGGCTAAATGTATTTATATAAGATTTATAAAATGTAGCACAATTTATTATCTTAAAATTCAAGTAAATATAGCCCACATCCTAATTTAATTTCATTTGAGATGTTATATACCTGCTTTGCAGAGATCCTAAACTTGAGTTTTGTAATAACTTTTTTCAGTAATAATTTTTTTAAAAAAAAAGGAGAAAAAGAGTGACAATGTGCTGGAAAAATTGAATCTTGATATGTATATATATAACGATTTGAAGCTTGAAATGAATTTATAATCGAATTATAAAATTAAAGAATAATTTGCCCATGATTGAAACGCAAGAAATTTGTGTACAATTTAATTTTCTTTTTCTAAAAGAAAACTTGTTGAAAATTTGATTCCTGAAGTTTATCATTGTAGGAAGAACTCTGAACACTTGTTCATGTTGATAAGAAATAAATATTAAAAAAAATCTCGAATATAAACAATTTTAAAAAAAAAACTAATATCATCCAGTTAGCTCGTGTGGAATGCATAGCTCTTTCTGGGATGGTTCGTTGTGTGTGTGTGTGTAAATATATATTTATATATATATAAAATATGATGATAAAGACATTAGGTCACAAAGTTCTAGATAGCACTAATGCATCAGAAATTTGGGTGAACCTTCGTGGTCCATTCATAATGAAATTCTTTGATACGGTCAGATCCTTGTTATAATTATTAGCACCTAATAATAACTTTATATATATAATAATCTAAAATTAATTATTTCTTACAAAATATTAAAATTGTCCTCAATGAAAGTTACAACCTCTAGTCCTGAATACTCCTCTGATCTTTAATATAAGATCTATTTAACTAATTTATTAGATTAAGGAAATTAGGTAAGTTAATTATAAAAAATATGACATTTTTTTCCTAAAACACCATAATTATTTTTCTTAATATTCTCTCTCCCTCTTGTACTTACTTATGGTTGAGGGAGTATATATATAGGGGTAATTTAGAAAAAATTAATAAATATGAGAAATAAATCTTATATTTAAGACAAAAATTAACTTAACAATAGGCGTTGTCTTTTCTAAAATATCTAATCAAGTTTATTGGCTAGAGCTACTATTATTAAAAGGACTATTTTGGAAATAAAAAATAAAAAAATTTGAGAGACAAAGTGGATTGAGATCTTATATTTAGGATCAAAATAAAAGTCAAACAAGATTTTATATTAAGAACCGAAGTAGTATTAGCTAGAAAATTTCTGATATATGCTATATTGTAACTCATTTTTCAATTCTTTATGGAGAAGTAGATAAAAAATTGAAGAAGGGTGAGGGGTTTGAATCAGAAGTTGAGATCATTAGTAAGAATATTTGCATTTAATATGAAATTTATATTATCTAAAATAAGAGCTAGTTAACTATTGGATTTGTTCCTAAATATATATATATAGAACTTCACTCTTTTATCTCTTAAATTTATAAAAAAAAATTTCTAAAATAACCCTATTGATTGTAAAAAAAAATCCCACCAAAACATAATTCCAATGCATATAATTAAATAAAATAGTTGAAAAAAAACTAATGCACATTTGTTACAATTAGTTAGCTAATTTTTTAATCTCATTAAATTAATTATCTTAACTTTTATCTTACTTTTGGTCACCCAAATTAAAAAACTTACCAATTTTTGAAGTTTCAGAATAAACTATTGAAACTCTCTTAGAGTTTCATATTGAAAACCATTGAAACATAATCTAGTAGTTTGAAGCTGAAACCAAATATGCACTAAGCGAGGGCATAGAATTCCTTTTATTCCCATAAGACTATACTAATATCTAATACATACAATAATACAACAATGACAAAAGTGAGGGCAGCTTTGTGGCCTAAACTTCACCATGCCACTTGAAAACCCAATACAAATTACACATGATTCCTTCTCCTTCTTTGTTATCACAAAATGATCAATGGGCTATGTAAGCTGGACATCAACATAATTCATAAAGGTCAAAAGGGAAAAAGAAAAGAAAAGAAATAGAGTCCCGAGTGAAAATCATCATATGCACAAATCTGAAGTATACTTCATCAAACCGAAGGCACATTCTCATCATCATGGGTTTTGCCTATTTGCATAAAAGGGCAAAGTCTTTTGAAGGATCATCTAGGACCCGATAACTCATCTGGGGGGATGTGTGAGGTTGAATCTACTATCCAATTAGCATTGGGGTGGTGGACGTAGTTGAAGTCTTGCCGGAACATCTCCTCTTTCTGCCATTGCTCCCACTTCTCCGCCAGGCCGTCACCTTCAAGCATTCGGACCACCTCTGACATTCTAGGTCTTTCCAAAGGGGTGCCTTGCGTGCATAGTAAAGCTACCTGGATTAGTTGCTCAACCTCCTCTTCAATATAATTTCCCCGTAAATCAGCATCCACCAGCGTCTCCAATTTCTTGTCTTTCAAAAGCCCTTTCACCTGGATTCAAAACCATGTCAGATGCTCATGCACGGGAAAAGATGATACGACATTGACTTACTAATGGAATTCAGATATTAGTCAGTAGCGTTGATAAAAACATAGTAACAGAGCGTAACTCCGGTTTCATTTGTTATGTAGAATAAAATACAAAAGAAAACAAACAGAATTTTTTTTAAAAAAAATGTATATGGAAAATACCCCTTGTGCCCTTGAATAACTGAAAAGGTAATAAAAGATGACAGTTGTTATTGAGTAATGACAATAATAGTAAATAGTATATATCTCGTCGTTTGTGTAATGAGAAGGGCTAGATTTCCTGAGCACAACCAAAACTGGGCCTAACATAAAGAACATGAAGGCCGTTGGAAAGGAAACTTTAGGCAGCAGAGCAGAGATGCTTTGCATATTCAACAAAATATTGCTCCAGTAAATTATGTAACCATGTGATCATATAGAAGTTGTCCGTTACAAAAAGACCGCCACAAATTAAAACCAGCGAAAGTTTTAATAAACTGAATGCTTACCCAATCAAGCAACATGACATCATCATCGTTGGCAAGTCGTGCAAGATCGAAAGCTCTTTGTCCAGTTATTAGCTCAAGAAGCATAACACCATATCCAAAAACATCAGTCTTCTCTGAAGACTTTCCAGTAGAGAGGTACTCTGGTGCAATATGCCCAATTGTACCACGGACAGCAGTAGTAACATGAGTATCTTTGTAATCCATGAGTTTTGCAAGACCAAAGTCTCCAACAACTGCTTCAAATTCCTCATCCAACAATATATTTGCTGCCTTTACATCACGATGAATGATCTTTGGGTCACAATGATCATGCAGATAAGCAAGTCCTCTGGCAGCTCCCAATGCAATACGCTTACGTATTGGCCAGTCGAGTGGTGGTTGTGATTCTGGACGCTCTGAAAATATTGAAGAATGAAGGGCCCAATCAATATCCATTAACACAGATTCACATGAGTGTTGAGATTAAATAGTGCATTTATTTGCTATCACGTTAAATGTGCTATAGTTACATAAAATCATCAAAATGCGTAAACTTTTATGAACAATTAAGGAATCATAAATGATTTAGTATTGAAAACGAACAGTTACTTTTCTACTAGAAGAGAGAATCTGAGAAGAAAGTTCCTTATGAGACACAGCTGAAGCATATTATGAACCAATGTAAATCACAATGAACCTCCTTAAAAGATTAATTACATAATCAGAATAGAATTATAAGTGTACCTCTTAAACATGATGCTACACTCCCATTAACCATGAAAGGATACACAAGCAACCTTTCCGTTGGTGTCATGCAAAAACCACGCAGCCGAAGTAAATTCCGATGCACAGCTAAGCTAATCATTTCCACTTCTGTTTGAAATTGAAGCTCCCCACCCTGGGTGCGTTCTTCTTTCAATCTTTTCACTGCTACTAGAGAACCATCAGCTAAGCGTCCTTTATAAACTTTCCCAAAACCACCTCTACCTAGAATGTTTTTGTTACTAAAGTTATCTGTTGCAACTTGCAGCTCACGCAGTGAAAAACGTTTAAGCTGACCAAGGTGAACTTCAGGATCCTCCTCAGCTGTCAGAAGAAGGATAGACAAAATATCAGATCAATAATAACTATCATACACAAAATCAGTCCGTAAATTTACCAAATTTTCAATTATCTAACTAACCAGGCACATCAAAGAAATATTCTTGCGGTTTCCTTCTTCGCCAATATGCAAGAGCAATTGCAGGGGCTGCAAACAACAAAGCAGCACCAGCAGCAACTCCACCGGCAATAGCCGCAGTATCACTGTTACCTAAAAAAATAACAGTTTGATGGAAGATCACAA
Source organism: Neltuma alba (assembly GCF_004799145.2). Lineage (NCBI taxonomy): Eukaryota > Viridiplantae > Streptophyta > Magnoliopsida > Fabales > Fabaceae > Neltuma > Neltuma alba. Next base: position 1,414,653 of record NW_021636085.1, read on the forward strand.
ATCTATTCAAAGAAGTATACATCATTAGATGGAATAAAAATTTCAACATTCAACATCATTATAACTATCCATCCCTCCCTCCCTCCCTCGTTCTCATGAATTCAAGCATGAGGTAGAACAACTACAAGAAGGTATGAACTTAAGTATCAGGAAAAAGCATAAAAATAAGCTATGTTTTCAAGGCCTTTAAATGCCTAATGGACTAAGATTATGTTCGTCAACTCTACTAGGTGTTTGGCTGAGAGCTTTCTTGAAATGAGTACCATATTGGATATGCAGAGAATTGGACAGCTTTTGTGCATTCTTATGTTTATCCTTCATTTTCTTTTGCTATCAATTTAGGGCTTTGGTCTTCACCCTCAAGAGGATAACCTATACTTATTTTTATTCATTCTTCATATCATTTCTTCATCATTACAAATACGTTGTATGAGCAGATTCTACATTCACTTCATATATTGGTGGCCCCTCCACCATTTGGGAGCAAGGGGTAAAGGAAACATCCGCAAGTGAAGGACGGGTTGGAGGCTAGGAGAAAGCTTCTCATAGTGCAAAATTAAAGTGCCATAGAAGTATAATGCCTGTCTCTCATAGCATTAATTTTGTAGGGGTCGTTAAAAACCATTCTTGGGCCGGTGCTTACTGGCTTAATAACTTCTGTTTCTAGGTCAATTGGTTCTTTAATTGACCCAACTGGTCGAGAGTTGAGATATTTCTGAGTTGAGCCTAATAATTAAAATGTCATACCATTTATGTCCAGACAGACTCAGTTTCAATTAGAGGAAATATTATTAATGCCTATACTTTTTTCTGTGTGTCTCAAATGCAGATGACTCTCACAAAAGAGGACATATTAGAGTTGTATCCTTGTTCAAGATTATCACTAACCTACATTAAAACTGGGAAGACTTCTGGATTTAGCGTTAAATATGGAGACCTCACCCTTTTAAAATGTCCGAGAACTACAATGAGGTCCCAAGGGAGGAAAATAGCTACCAACAAGTCCCAATGACAAATTATAAGTTGGCATTTTTTATTCTGAAACGTAATCATTACAAGTTGTCATTTTTTTTCTCTGCTTAGGTTGTTATTGGGACTTTTTAGTAATTATGTTGCTTCTTTAGAACTTGATTGCAATTCTCTCTAAAAATATTCCCGTTAGTCCATAATCTTAACTCTATTAGAAATATTTAACAAATATAAATTTCAGTCAGTAATTTGTTTTCAAAAAAGAGGCAAAGTATTTTACTCCAAGACTATTCATAGGCATTTTAATAACAACTTCAAGTTGCAGTTATTCTTAACAAGGTATTAAAGCTTCTGTCACTAAGTGGTCAACAGTTTGATACTTACCAGCTCCATTCTCTTAATTGAAATTAACATCAGCATTAAGTATAGTGGGTTGTTCATTTATCAAGCCCATAGTTCTTTTGCATGAGGAGAAAAGCTAGAGATTACGATGCAACTGTGCGTAGGTCTTCACTTAACAACTAAAGCATTTAAGTTGAAGTAACCATCAACGAACTTCAGTTTTAACATCAAGAGATCTTTGAGCAAACTCAAACATCAACCGTAACAAGTAAAATAATGAACCTGAACTTGCTTGTGGCATTGGAGAAGATGGAGGACTTGGAGTGACCTTTGGTTGTATCAGTCCAGGATTATTATTAAAACTGTAAAGTGGAACACAGTGGTTAGCAAAATGCTGCATCTCATTCCTCAATATCCAAGGAACTAGCCAAAATTATTTTAACCAACCTGATGGGGGTAAACAATGAAAATGAACCATTAACTGGAATGTCTCCTTTCAACTGGTTGTTTGAAAGATCACTAGTCACAAAAACCATAGTGTCAGTGTATACTGAATACATGGATAATAGAAATTAACCAAGTGTCTAAATTTGCCAGCACGGAAAATTTAAAAATAAAAGTAAACTCACAGGACTTGCAGTGAAGCAACATTAGTCAGCGAGACAGGAATGCCTCCAGACAAGCTGTTATTATTGAGACGCCTGTTTCAGAGCACAGACAGAATTAGTTTATAGATCACGAAATTCCGATAGAGTGAAAAAAAACAAGATGTGATCAGAAAGCAAACATTGTGTGTGTGTGTGTGTGTGTAGAGTAAACGTGTTGCAGACTCAAATTGGCATACCGTAGTAGATACTAAACCTTGATATGATCAAGTTAAAAAACAAAATATAAATGTATATATCCAGACGTGAGTACAACAAATCTACATGTAAGGTGAAAGTGTGTCTCCTGAAGTCCCTCCTCCCTTGCAGACTTAAATTGGCATACCGTAGTAGATACTAAACCTTGATATGACCAAGTTAAAAAACAAAATATAAATGTATATATCCAGACGTGAGTACAAGAAATCTACATGTAAGGTGAAAGTGTGTCTCCTGAACTCCCTCCTCCCTCAGGTTTGATTAGAACCCAAAATATATTCTATCAAATATGATCAGCCAATGGAGGTGAAAACAGTCACTTTAGCTTTTAAAGCAAGGAGCCTGTTCAGAATTGCTGTGAATTTCTGTTTATATTGAAATAGCTTTTATCAAATGAAGTTCCAAAAGAAATGCTATGATAGGAAAGTAGCATTTGTTACGAAAAATCAATAGATAACCATTTCCATCGATATTATGTGTTTAACAATTCTTTTCTTTTCTTTTTTCATACAATGTGTTTAACAATTCTTTCAAAAAGGCACTATTTACTACTATCACAAAACTAAAAATGAACATCTATTCAAGAGGGTAGTTAAAAAGGTTAGAGGTTATAATGGAAATTAATAATTTTCAGTTGATTGAGAATTCAAGGAACTTCAGGCAGAGAGGGTAGTTAATTGCTCCTCCTGACCACACCCCTTTTTTTCCATATATGCTTCACACTACATATGTTATTTTCAGCCTTAATAACCGGAGAGAATGGAAGGTCAACATGCACAAATAGCTAATGATGGTCCAAAAAATCAATTCTTGAATTACTTTTACAATACAAACTTGAGTCGCCAAATTCATGGCGCGACTCCTCCAACCTGGTCAGCGGCCTTTAAGTCATTTAAAAATAGAACAACCAACATGTCACTATCATCTTTTCGAGCATCTTATGCATAATACTCAAATTAACAGCAGGTAGTAGTGGACTAATTGTAGCAATCATAAAAGTAATAACATTGGAACAGCAATTTTACACACTAATTTTCATCCACATACAGGCTTCCAATGGAACTGTACAAGCTGCATAATCTACACATTTTGTGTGAATCAAATTGAGTTCATGATATGACTGAGGAAAGCAGGAAAGCATGACATACAGGAAGCGTAATTTCTGAAGCTTGCTCAAAGTGCTTGGTATGGGACCATTTAATCTGTTCAAATAAAGATCCAAGCTCACCAAGTTGGTCAAGTTCCCCAGCTCGTCCGGGATTTTTCCACTTATATTATTACTATAAAGTTCCCTGTCATTGAAAAGAATAATAGCTTCAAATTTGAGCAAGAGAAGCTAAAAAAGCCATCTTTTATATTCAATAGAAAACAAACAAGAGTAGTAGCAAGGGAGTTGGAATCTATTGGCAGTAGGCATGGTGAAAACTGAACCACACAAGCAGATATCTAAAGCTACATATTCTTTTGGGGCCCGGGCCCGGGGGGAATTTGAGAAAATCTTAATGGAAAAACAAATTTATCAGGAAAATAAAGAAACATCTAAGCCAGTTATGATTATATAAGATATAGTGCATGTGCAATGGAAAACAAACTGATGTTAAACATTTCGTTTGATCGCGCTCCCCCCGTAAACTATCCCACTTACTCCCACACAACTGAACTTATCTGATTTACGCATAATGTTGACTTTACCATGACCAGAAACTTTAAAAGAAATAATTACTTTTTCCACTCTTCGTTTTCATTAGAGTCATTCCCTGTGTAAACAATAATTATTTGAAAATAACTGTTGACGTTATTTAAGCTGCTTTGCCTCTATTGACTAAATCCATCCCCCTCCTGCTTAATGATGAAATTTGCTTAATCAACTGGATTGATATATCATGTAAAACTAAAATGTCAAGACGCAACACCAACTCACCATGCGTTTAGGAAAATGTGATATCTGATTACAACCTTTGAACATGCTGTAATACTCATTATAATGTTATGAAAGCCCAACCTAATAATCCAATTTTCAAGCATGACTGACTCTAACAACTGGATATAATGATCACCCATAGAGATAATCATAGAATGCTAAAGGCCACCAGAAATCAAGAAACACAGCTATTATTCCTGGGACTGGTATCAAAATGATGAGCTCTAGTTTGGTCAGAGTGCTTAAATTGTTCATCAGATTTTAATATCCAAAAGAAAACGTACCAAGAGTTTACACATCAGAAATCAGAAGTGCAGATGAAGCAGAAAGAGCAACTTTTTTGCTTTATCTTCAAGACAACAAAGAGAAGGAACAAAATGATTTGGTAAAAACAGACATTGTTAAGAATTAATTTTAGGTGCTACTGAAACCTCAGGTAATTACATCTACTAAATTTTAAGGCTTTTGGGACAGTGAATTAAGAAATCAGTTTGTTCATAGTCATCTTTTCAGAAGCCAGTGGAGATGACACAAAACAGTATATCGGATTCTCATCTTACAAGTATTGCAAATTTCCAAGCTGACCGAGCTGTGGAACCAGTTGACCCGAAAGGTTTGCATTTCCAAGATCACTGTGACAAAACATGCAAATCAAATTTTTTTTTTTTTTTTTTTTTTAACAATATGTGCAGCAAGAATCTCAAATTGACAGTCAAAACCACATAAATAACTTACACTCGGGTCACACTATTGTCACTGTTGCATGTAACATGAAACCACGTACAGGGATTCACAAGGGTGGGATCCCAACTTTGAAGAACATTGTTAGGATCCGCCATACTGGTCCTCAATGCATTCAGGGCATCACCTGTCTTAGAGAAAAGCAATTTTCAGGTGCGAACATCCTTAATATCAAATCATATGTAGTCCTACGCAAGTTAAACCTAGTGACAACTGACTCCACGCTAATCAAAGACAAACCACATCAATTTATCGAAATTCACAAGTGTCAACAGTGTTGCACTAGGAGATCCGTAAAGAGATAAGAAACGTTAAGGCAACTAGACAGAGGTTAGCCTCAGTCACAAATTCCTAATTCTAGGCCAACTAATAAAAGAAAAATAATTCCCATTCTGAGATCATTAGGCCCTTGAAAAGAAAGTTAGACCTGTAAAATAATCAAAACATTTCAGGGAAGGGGGTGGGGGCGAAAAATAACCAACAGAAGGGGGAGAAAAAAAGCGAAAGAAGTGTAAAATTAAGCTTGCCACTTTATGATCATAGAATCACCCAAGCTCAACGATACGGAGCACAGGCTGAAATATTACAAAAGCTACTCCCAGCATGTAAACATATTCATCTTCCCCCAGTATACACTGTCAATAGTACATATGACCCGGCAACAATAGAATAAGAAAGCTGAGAGGCTAATAGTCAGATCAACAAAACAGAATTAAGTTAAAACATCTGTGACGAAGCTCATTTAAAGCATCAATTTATTGAGAATAGATACTTCCGAGGTAATTAAAAACCCCGTGGAGTTTGGTCAAAAGCACCACCCACCTTCCGCATTGCCAGAAACCTTTAGCACCAAATCAAGTACTAAAATCGCCAAAAGAACAAACGAACCCATCAGAGACGAAATCACTCCCTTTATACTTCCCATCTTCTTCAACTAAAAGTCCGCGAGCTTCATAACCTCGTCGACCCTCTCTAATCAAGCATACAATTCCACGAGCTTCATAACCAAGCATAATCAACCGATTACCTCCCTAATTCACAGACCCTCTCGTTAGTACTCGATCTCCACAATACCCAACAAAACCCAGAAGTATCCGCACCTAGTTGACCATAAGAAGCTCGAATTACCGTGACAAGACTCCAAAATCGAGTTCTGGGTAGCTCCACCCCTCCTTCCTTTAATCTCTCTGTCCACTGCTACAACAGAAATCTGGAGCTGAAATCTCAGATTGCAATCGCTGGTTACCTGGAAATGCCGTCAACAGGGAGGAAAGCTGATTTCGCAGCTTCAACTTTTACAAGAAGACATCGCAAAGGGTTGGGGAGAAAGCAGAGTCAATGAATACTGCATCCTTTGTTTAAAAAATTTCTTCATCTTTCTTCTTTTTTATCATTATTCTCACTCATTCAATTTTCCTACTTTTAATATTCTTCGATTTAAAACGAATTAATTAAGTATTTAAGAACTGTAATCAGAAAGAGAAATACAGATGTTAAGTGGAAGGGGGGGGGGAGAGAGATAGAGAGAGAGAGAGACTGACGAACAGTAAGAACTAAGCAGGTAGGGTCAAAGACGCACGCTTGCACGCCTGTAATGGTCCCACTAACCATCTCTTCACTTTCCTTCTTTTCTTTTTTTTCTGGGTCACATCCCTTCAGTTCAGTCCATTTGAGGAGAGATTTTTTTTAATATAAAAATTGTATATTAATACTTAGAAGCTAATTATTAAGTTTATTTTAATTCTAATTCTAATATCTGTTTTTTATATTTATTAATTTTTCTTCTAAATTATTCTTAGTGATACTTTTTTAACCATAATCAAGTAGGAGAGGAAAGAAAAATATTAAGGAAGATGATCAACTAACTTACCTAACTTTCTTAATCTAATCAAATTAATTAAATATGTTTTATATTAAGGACTAAAAGAGTACAAGGAATAAATATGTAAATATAAATTATATGTGTGTGTTTATAAATATGTAAATATCAATTATGTGTGTGTTTAAGTTGTTAATGAATTATTAAATATTAATTTAATTATTACCCTTGGTAGATAAATTTGTTGGTAAATCTCGGAAGTGTGTGGGGCGAATTTAGGCAAATAATTAGGTTTTTCTATTGATTAGAATTTTGGCATTTTGGTTTCGCTTCTGGCTTCTAGCTGTATCAGGCTAAAATAACGGTCACTGCCATGTGACTTGTCATGCGAGTAATAAGATACTTCAAAATTGATACAATAATACTACTCATTTCTTAATACTACTCCATTCATATAAATAGATTAAAAAAATTAAATAAATTAGTTAATTCCTCCTCCACTCCTTAATATAGAATTTAATTAAAAAGTTAATGTTAATCTTATATATAAGGTTTATTTCACATGTTTATTAATTTTTTTAACTAATTTAAGTAAAAATATGGATTATATTAACTAATTTAAGTAATATCTTTAATTTACTTAAATTAATTAATTAGGTCTTACTTCCTCCAGTCTTAAATGTAAGACTCCTTTTATAGTGTAAATTATATTATAAAATAAGTCTTATATTTAAGATCAGAGGAGTATATTAAGAAACAGAAGAGTACAACACAAGCAATATAATCCTCATAAAATATTCCTAGGTAAACTAATCTTAAAAGATAAAATATTTTAAAAAGTAAACTGTGATTCTCCCTTTCACATTTATGTGTGTATTATCCCTTTTAGTTTTATAAAAATTTAATATTGTCAAAAATATCTTAACGATTTTTAATTCAAAAATAATTAATTAAATTTTATTTTGTTTATAAATTTAACTTTTTATTGATCCAATAATGCATTCAAAACTAAATATCAAATTTAGTAATACACTAAATTTGATTCAAACTTGATAATAGTACTGATAATGACAGAGTAAAATGCTATGGCTAATTTATACAAAATTCAATATTAAATATCCTAAAATAAAGTGAAATTTCTGTATATTGCATGATAGGTCAAAACCACGCTATTCAGGATTTTTTTTCATAAGCTTTATATATTTGATATTGAAGATTGCATTTAGTATTAAATAAAGAGATAAAATCAATTATTTTTATAAAAAGAATTAACACTTTTTTACTTTAAAAATCAAGATCAAAGGGAACCTTTTATTATAAATAAAAGGACCAATTATTTCTTCAAGAAAAATAGAAGACCCAGAAGAGATATGTATTTTGGTGTACTCTGCTTTTTTTATTTTTTTTGGTTTGCCAGCATCACGTGCATATCTTATTTTAGTATTAATTAATACATTAATTACATCTGCTGGCCAAAAAAAATACATTAACTACATCTTCCCTGATTTTCTATAACTTCTACTTATTAATAAGAATAGGAAATAGGAAATGCGCATAAAAATGCATCATCAATCACTCAGGTTAGCTTCATAAAGTGGGAATGTTTAGGAATATTAATTACACTTTATAATTGAAGTTTTGAAGTCGCAAGTAAAAAAAAAAAGATCATATTTTTCTCAATGGAAAATGAAATTTCAAATAATTACCCAAACGCTGGTCACAAAAAATAATTACCTAAACAAAGATACGTAAGTTGAATATTGATTTTTTTTCCCTTAACAGGATCAAGTGAAAAAAATTGATATCACACATACAAAAAAAAAATTTATGAATAAATAAAAGATATTAAAAAAATTGCTCCTAATTGAGCCAAATTTGACATAATAATATTATATTTCCTACAATTCTAAATATAAAAGCTAACTAAAAGAATTGTTTTGGTTCTAAATATAAAATCTTAACCCAATTTACCTCATAAATTTGTAAAATTTTTTCAAATTTTTTTCATTATTTGTAGGGTAAAGATTAAATGAAAATATTTAAAAAAATTAACACACATTTATTATAAAATAAATAATTTAACTAATTTTTTAATATTGATAAGTTATATAATTCCTCTATTTATGAACGGGGGAAGTGTATAGAAAAACAGTGAAGCATAATTGTATCAATAGTACATGGATGTCTTAGATCACTGCACGCGCACGGATATACATTAACTCTGATATTTAATATAAGAGTTAATTAGAAGTTAAACTTATTTTTAAATATAAAACCTTAATTTATTTTCTCAGTCATGTTTTTCTAAAATATTACTATTAATTGTGAGGGTTTTTCTTAAAGAATAATTTCAATCATTTAATACATATTATTAAAGAAGAAGATATTTTCCGGAGACTAACATATTTAACATAACTAATTTTTTTAATATTTTTAAATTAATTACCTAATTTTTACATTAAGAAGAGACTGTATTACTTCAGCGTCTAGTAAGATCTCATGTGACTATTTATGAAAGAAACAGGGTGTTACCATGATGTTCTGTGATTCGACATATAATTTAGTTATTTACTTTAAGAGAGTGTGTGCGTGTGTTACCTTTAATTTGCATCTTGAAGGAGATTAAAATATCTTTACATGGTACTCCTCCCTTCGAAGAACCTTTAAATTTAAGAAAGTTTTAATTTGAAATTTTTTTTAATATTTAATGTATTTTTTATAATTTTGTCCTCAATTATTTTTTTCCTTTTATCATAATCTCTCTTATCACACTTTCTTATACATTTTCTTTTATTTTTTCTCATTTATTATAAGGGCATATTTATAAATAAAACTATATTTCTAACTTATTTATTTATTGCTTTTAACTAATTTTAACTAACAATTTGTTATCTATAAATTAATTATTTGAAGCTTATAATCAGGACTGGATGCAGTATTGTTGAAAAAAATAAATAATATTGTCCTTAATATAAGAGCTACTTAATTAATTTAAGTAGATTAAGAAAGTTAAATAAATTAATTAAATATACCAAGTATGACATAATCTATCTAAAATATTCCTCTATAAAATTATATTATATACTACCTCTTATCCTAAATATAAGAATTGTACAAAGGGTTTATTTTAGTTCTAAGTATAAAATTTTAATCCACTTTGCCTTTTAAATTTATAATTTTTTTTCAAAATATCTTTATTGATTGCACCTATAAGAGAGCTTTCATCAATGGATGGTTATCATACATATAATTAAAAAGGTTATTATAGGAAGACTAATATGCATTTGTCACAAATAAATAATTAACAAATTTTTTAATATCTACAAATTAATTATCTTTATTGATTGTAACTGTAAGAGAGCTTTCATCAATAAATAGTTACCATACACATAATTAAAAAGGGTATTATAAGAAAACTAATGTACATTTATCACAAATAAATAATTAACCAATTTTTTAATATCTACAAAATAATTATTTATCTTTTATATTAAGGATAAAAAATAATATTAATTTATAGGTTAAATAAATAATTACTTTAAAAAATAATAAATATAAAAAAAATGGATTGAGATCGGACTTAAACTCAAATTACTAACTAATAACTTGTTTGGTCCGTAGAATCAATGGGAACGTAAGAAAATGTAATAATGGAAAATTTAATGTAAGGTAATGATATTACAATAAAGTTGTTTAGTACAACATTAAGAATGCTAAAATTAAATTTACTATTTATATTTAATTAGATACAAATAAAACTGAATGGACAAAAATGCCTTTACACACAAATAAAATTTGCACTGTTGCCCTTGTTCATCCTTCTTTATCCCCGCCCCTTTTTTCCATGTCTTCAACTAGAGCGCACCGAAATTTTGGACAGAGTTTCTTCTTCAGCAAAGAGTGTCTTGAAGATCCGTATCCAGTAGCTCCTACAGCATTTTATTCATGAAATCACCCACCCAAGATAAGGAGCTCAATATAGACATTGTAATCAAGCAACTTCTTGAAATCTAATAGCTATTTCTAATTTAGGAGATGAATCCTGTGTGAGGACACCATGAATTCATTCTATCCGAAATACGGGATCTTATTACATTGAATCCCTAAAAGTTCAAATGAACGAATGATGGAATTAGATGAAGGAACGAAGTACGAACAAGAGCAAGGAACAAGAGCAAGAAATTAGGTAGAAATTTAGGAAGAAATAGGGGAACGAGGAACAGGAATGAAGAACAAACCCGAACGGTTGAGGAGAAAGGAATGATGAAAGTGCCCATGGGTGGAGCAAGGGTCTTTGGGAATGGTGAGGGTGGAGGGAGATGATCGGGAAGCCAAGGACAAATAAGGTCTTTTCATATATTCCCATATGTTGTAATCCCTATTTTTACCTTTAGTAGTGTAATCCTTATTACCTCATATGATGTAATCTTGATGCATCTAGTAATCACTTTTACAACCTAAATGTACCAATCAAACACTTGGAAGGAAGCATTGCATTGAGATTATAGGGAATCCTGATGCAATGTATCGAACCAAACCGGCACTAAATGTTATAATAAAGATGGTGAAAAGTACCTTGTGAGAAATAGAGAGTAGAAAAATACAAAGGCTCTTTAGACCATTTTCTTATACTGCAAATTAGTACTTCCAATCATAATTATAAGATCTCATTTGTAGACTATAAATAAAATTTTATAAGTAGGATCGGAGGTATTATGTTTGTACAAATCAATGGAGCTTCCACTTTCAATAAAGGAAAAAGGATTAGGTGAAACTTTTGTCTCATATCTTTTGTGCACATGGCTACGAGAAAAAGGATGTTAAATATAACTTCTTCAAGCAATCTATGTGATTCAATTAAAAAAAAAAAATTTATATCACGCACCAAACAATCGAATTATACTTTTTTATTTTCAAAAATATCATTTCGACAGAAACATTTATTTTCAGGCAAAAAAAAAAGATAGAAACATTTTTTTTTCTTTTCATTCTCTTTTTTCGAAAGAAAGAGGAATTTTTTTATCAAAAAAAGAAAGAGTAAATTTTTAAATTTGACTTATTTTTAGAAAATTTCCAACATCTCATTGAAATATATGGATAAATCATTTCAGTAGGTGAAAAATCCATTATAAACTCATTTAAACAAAAATTTCATAAATAATTGCATGGCCCAAAAAACTATTTTTTTACTCCTAACAGCATAACTATAAAGTAATGTAAGTTTGAAGAGAAAGACAAAAGTAGTTTTAACTTTTCTGCCTTTCTAATTGTTTTTTGACCAAAGATACTTTAAAAATTATTGTGCACCTCATAACATATCATAATCAACTATATTAGAAAATTCTTACAAAAAAAACTATATTAGAAAATTAAATTTGGGAATAGTAAAAATTGAAATGGATAAGATGTACATATTTCAGTCAAAATACTGATTATGAAAGAAGGAATAATATATTTTAGAGTTAATATAATTTTTGGTCTCTCAAATTGGCTATCATTTAGATTTAGTCTCTTAAATTTCAAATAATAGGTTTTAATCCATCAAGCAGCAACATGATCCAAATTTTTATTAAATTATAAGGAATAATATTTTAAATAAAAAAAGAACTTGAAAGATCAAAACCTATGATTTAAAATTTTATAGACTAAAATCAAAATAAAAACAAGCTTAAATGATGAAAATTTATATTAACCCTATATTATATTTTATGAACAAGGGAGAGGATTCTCACTTTCTCATTCAAATTAGAATTGAAAAATGAATATAAGGATCTAAATCAAGTTTGAACATTGAATCATGTCACTTTTTAACTAACCCAATGTAATACAATATAATATCATCGCATATAGTATAATATATTTGTATAAAGAGTTGACTAAATCATCAATTTGCGGGATACATATTTGACTAATGCATGAAATTATGCTTAGATCAGATAATATATATATATATATATATATATATATATGAATAGATAAAGAGATATGGAAAGATTACATCACGTTGATTATTCTTGTTTGAATGAGTCCCCAGAATTATAAACTAAAGTGGGTTTTGTATATATGTATATATTACTTTTGAAAAATCTCAAAATTCAAAAAAATAAAATTTAAGAATCTAAATTAATTTGGGTTTCATTATTGACTTAATTAAACCTTATTATTTGATTGATTGAAGTTTGACTCATGATTGAATGTTTTAAGGAGAATTCTTCATAAGGGAAGGATGGCAATATGTCTAAAATAATTATCTTCAACAATTCTACAAAATCTCTATGCCTCATTAATAATAATCATTCTCAAAATCACTTTCTTCTGTCAATAGTTGGATCTGACAAATTCATAATGTGCTTATGAAATTGGACGGTTCATATAGAAACTAATCTATAAGTATCTCTATAAGTATTTTCTGAACTTGAAAGCATATTCTAAAAGCATGACTTGACCCTGATGAGTCTTGAGAATTCAATTCATCTAAATTTTAATTCACCAAAAACAAAAAAGAAGCTAATCATTGCGAAAACCTCTTTGCATGTGTTAACTAGTAAGAGCAACTGTCATTTGAACGAATAGTTAATATTTTGATTATTTTCTGACGCACATAGCAACCTAATTGTAAAGGGTTTATACCTTGTGTCTCAAAAAAACAAAAGCACTAATGATTAGATAATAATTAATTATTTTTTGTAATTTTCTATAATGTTAACAATAAAAAAAGCTTTAGAGTCAGATGAAATAACGCTTGTGATACCGCATAATAAATATATTGTACAGAAGATTCATTCATAATCAATTCTTTGTAATAAAATTATAATTTTACGCTTACATGAAGAAGTACCATTCAGACCACAAGATTTAAATTAAATTAAATTTTATTATTAATTAAATAATAATATACTCTCTATTAAATTGTCATCATATCGTATCACTAAACGAACTTTGATCGTTAATCAATATTATAAATAATTGAAAATGAACACGATCAAGTTGCAATATTATATGATTGAAAGCAATAAATGGTCAATGAGGAAAATTTATTTTAAAAAAAACAGTGTCAGTTTATAATTCTAGAAAGTAACCCATGATAATTTAATATTGAAACATGAATGCTTGGCAATGTTTATTTTTTTAATAAATATCTTTTTTTGGTCGAATTTTAATGAACGTGTTGAAACATAAATTTTTCTTCATGAGGATTGCCGACAATGTTAAATAAATATTGCCGAGTAATATTCAAACTCAACTTTCCTAGTCAGGTCCAAAAAAAAAAAAACACTTACAGGAATATTTGACCAAATCCTTTCCAATTTTTTTTTTATATAGTTAATTATTTTTTCCAAGAAAGTTAAAATCCATAAAGTTGCAATCAAATTCGATTTCTTATTCTTACAATCCATGTGCTTAGACCTTGATCACCTATAAAATTTTCTGTTGGTGGATTTACTCCAAAACTAACAAATCATTTTAAGTTAGTTTTTTTAAATGGTGGTTGGATTAAATGGAAGGGCATTATTATTATTATTATTGGGAATATCATATAGTTATATAACTATATTTAGACTTCAATCACCTTATCATTTTGTTTATATTTAATCCAAAATTAGCAATTAACTTTAGGTTACTGTCTTCTGTGATTATTTGAAGTAGAAAATGAAACTTTGTTTGAGGAAATAATCTAACTAACAACTATTAAAGTATATTAATAAGGATTAATGCTTGATGTTGCTATTTTAACAGTTAATATCAGTTTTTTAATAATAAAGAATAATATTATTACGATTTTAAACTTTTGAGGCAAATATGCACTCAAAAGATCTTCTGAGTCCCAACACTTTTTGAGTGAGAGTTTAAAAAAAAAAAATTTACACCTTAATTCTATTAATAAATATGAAATCAATTCCTGTAAAAAAATTTCCATTTTATGATATATGATTTAGAGTCAGAAACGCAGGCTAAATTTGCAAGACCAACTTATTTACCCCAAAATTTTTTAAATTTTTACCCGGCCACTAGGCTTAAAAAGTTTGTTCGAAAAACTAAAACAGAGCTTTCTGAGCATGAGGCCTAGCCTATATTAAAACAGGCTTTTCCATAACAATATTATATAAATATATTAGCTTTGATTCTAATTATAAAAATTAATTAACTAATTTGAAAAAGTTAAGAAAATAAATTAACTTTGTTATTTGTAATAAATACGTGTTGCCTTTTCTAAAATATTCTTGCTAATCAAGTGTATTGGCTAGAATTATCATTATTAGAAGGACTTTTTTGAAAAAAAAACATAAATATGATAGACAAAATGGATTGAGGTCTTATATTTAAGACCAAAATAAAAGTTAAATGAGGTATTATATTAAGGATTGGAGGTAGTAGCTCGTAAGCCTACTTTACTTTTTTTCCTGATTTTTTAAAAATTCTGATATTCTTTTTTTGTACAATTTTTTTTTGCTATGTGTATGTATCCTCCCATTAGAGACAAATAGAGACAATTTTATTCAAGATACTTTCTAGTATTAAATGTGAGGACTAACCCCTTTCCGCTAGATCTAACCCTTTAAACTTAATAATCGAAATTTGAAAAGTTAAATCTTTAACCCTCTTCTCGTTCCAATATTCTCAGATTAAGTGAAATGAAATTAACCCACTAATAATATTTGCACTTCTCTATTCAAAATAATATAGAAATATATTCACATGTATAAAAGTAGCACTAGAGGATCTCCATTGAGAAAGTGAGTTAATAAACAAATAACTGTGATGCAATGAGTTTATGACACTCTATTAAGATAAAAATATATTGAAAATATAAATTATATATAGATTACAATTTTTTTATTAAAATTATTATATATCATATGTATGATTTCATTTAGTTGAAAAATTTCTAAAGTGTTACACAATTACAAATAATTTATTATCTTATGATTCTAAAATTATTTTTAAAAATTAGTTAAGATAAATGATAAAAAAAATATAAAACTATATACTCTTCCGGTCCTAAATATAAGACCCATTTAACTAATTTGATTAGATTAAGAAAGTTAGGTAAGTTAGTTAACAATAAGAAATGTGACATGGTTTTCCTAAAATACTATAATCATCTTTCTTAATATCCCTTCTTCCTCTTCTACTTGATTATGGTTGAGAGAGTATCCATAGGGGTAATTTAGAGAAAATTGATAAATATAAGAAATGGGTCTTATATTTAGGACTAAAACTAACTCAACAATTAGGTCCTATATTAAGGACTGGAGGAGTATACTCCTAACTCCTATTTGGCCCCCTCTATTTTTTTTGCCAACAGTTGGGCCTCCTCTATCCTCGTCCAGGTTCCACCCTCCTCAAATCTAGATTAATCAAAAGAATTGGATTCCAAATAGTTATTTCTCTGATCCTAAATATAAGACCCATTTACACTACAAAATGAGTCTTATATTTAGAACCGGAGGAGTATTTAAATATCCTTATTGGTCCGCAGTCAGATTTTCATTTGCTCAAAAACTAGCAAAGCATCATTAAGTTTGAATTTTCATGATTATTTGCATTGTCCATTTGAATTAACGATGGAGAATTGATTTTGCACTATACAAAATAAATATGTGAGAATAGTTTTATGTCGTGACGTGAAAAATGTTAAATTAATTCAAATAACTTTGTAACATATAAAATAGAGTATGTGGGGTATCAATTGATAAGAAATAAGCAATGATATGTGAAGCCATTGATTAGCCACTTGTTAAAACTTTTAAGGTATGTTAATTAAATATGAAAGCAGTTTTTACAAAAAAATTAAAACTTTAAGGTATATTATGTAAAGCTACATTTTGCACACCAAAGCACAATAATCTAATGGAAAGCCAAACATAAAATACACAAACTAGAGAAAGCAGGAAATATATAATCTCAACCATCCACCGCAACTGCTAAACCACTCACATAACAATGCCAAAAGAACAAAGAAATGATGGAAATGGGAACTCATCATTATGTAATAATCTCTCTAGTCTTTCAAAATGGAAGGAGTATGAGCCCAAAAGGCAGAGAAAAAGAGCAAAAACAGGGCAAGAAGCAAGGGATCCAACATGAAATAGTAATCACAGAAGATGCAGCGGAGTTGCTGCAGCAGCAGGTGATGTTGGAAATGAATGATTATGGGGACGAGGGGCCTCCAGTTGTAACAATACAATTCATAACTCACACAAATCAAGTCAGTTACAGAGTTGCACACGACTGCACAAGCATATCAGAACTCAGAAGAGTGGCCTCCACCTGCAGATCACACTTCTAATATATTTTTTTGTATCTTTATGATTGACTAGGTTTACATGTATTTATGTTTACCTACGAATCTCTCAATCTCTAGTGATACCAAACCAAGAGGATTCTTTTTACATATATGCATATATATCAAAAAGTTTAGTTAAATTGGATCTCGAGACCTTATTAGAGTTGGGACATACCTCCAGGCTCAGAGAGTATTTATAAAGGTACTTACAGATCAAGCACCAATAAAGTCCTTGTATTGGTAGTGAGATTTGAATTCATGATTTTATGGGTTAGTTATGAATCAATTTCTTACTAATTGGACTGACTTTTGTTGGCAAAACAGGAGGATTCTTAAGTAGCATGAATAGATGATACCATATTAAATACCAGTTTCATTTAAAAAGATGACTAAAAACTTGCATTCTATTGTCCCTTTATGTGACTATAGACTGTGCATGGAAAACACGAGAGCAGCAAAAACAAAACTGAGATATAAAACAGCAGTATTCAGGTAAAACAAGAATACACAAACCTGAAGGAATTGGTGCGATTTGAAACCTTGGTGGAGGTGGAGGGAACTTTTGTGGATTTAATCCTGGATTATTCCGAAAACTGTGTAGTATGACATGATAATTAGCAAAGTGTTTACATGTGATCCCACAAAAAAACGGCTATGAAAGGTAAACAAAATTATTTGTGCCAACCTCCTGGGAGTAAAACGTGCAAATGAACCATTCACTGGGATATCTCCTGTTAACTGGTTGCTTGAGAGATCACTAAACAGTCACACAAAAAAAAAAAAAAGATGTAAGTACAATTAGACTTCTAAATTTGCATTGTGCAATAGAAAACTAGCTTGTAGGAGGAACACGCACAGGACTTGCAGAGAAGCCATCGTAGTCAGGGACATAGGAATGTTTCCCGACAAGTTGTTATTGTTGAGACGCCTGTTTCATAGAGCAGAAAGAAATGAATCATTCAACCATAACCTGACTTTAACACCAAGTACATGAATATTATTAATAATTTCGTTTGGATCTAACAAATAAAGTGGAAACCCCCCTGACTAGTTTCAATTAATTATCATGTATTTGAAAGTAATAATTGCTGTGATGACTGTAAGCTCCATGTCATAAAGACAAACAGAAGAAATTTGAAGAGAATAAGGAAACAATGACATACAGAACAAGTAGCTTTTTAAGGTTGCCCAATGAGTCTGGGATGGGACCGCTTAATCTGTTCATGGAAAGACTCAGGTTAAGCAAACTTGTCAAGTTTCCAAGCTCCTTTGGAATTGCTCCAGTTATATTATTGTCATAAAGTTCCCTGCGGTAAAAAAACTATATTTTAGATTTGACTAGTTATAACATCAAAAAACTGTATTTAAAAGATCAGAACTTAGAACTAGAGATCGATGAACAAGGAAGAGAAACTTATTTGACTTATCTTCAGGACAGCATAGAGGAGAAAAAGAGATGACGTTTCTTTCAGAACAGACATTGCTAAGAGGTAAGTCTAGGCGCTACAAAAATCCCAGATGAAGTTTTAGGATTTAAGGTCTAATGTTTATGACCGTGAATTAAAAAATCAGTTCATAGCTTGTATACTCAATATAAGAGTAATGTTTATAAGATCGTGTTTAAAGAAGCCTCTGGGGAACAGCAGAAGAGAATATCTCAGTTAAAGTCTAATCTTAAACAAAATCCTAGCATCAGATAATTGAGGCAAATGGACTTAACAATACTTTAGATTCTCAACTTACAAGGACAGTAAATTTGGGAGCTGACCAAGCTGTGGAACCAGATTACCGGAAAGGTTTGCATTTCCAAGACCACTGAGGCAAAAACACAAGTGAATTGTTTACACTACGTGTGGTAAGAATCTTAAATTAAGGTTAAAACCATCATAAAGTACTTACATATGGATCACAGTATTGTTAAGGTTGCATGTAACATGAAACCAAGTGCAGGGATTTTTAAGGGTAGGATCCCAACTTTGGAGAACATTGTTAGGATCAGCCATGTTGGTTTTTAATGCATACACAGCATCACCTGTCGTAGAGAAATCAATTTTAAGGTGAAGACATCCTTTATATCAAATCATATTTAATCCTACACAAGGTAAACATCATGAAAATCACGAATCGTGCTAATAAAAGCTCAGTTACACCAACTTATGGGAACACACAAATGTCAACCATGTTGTAATGGGAAATATGTACAGAAATAAGAAACACGAAGGCCAACTTGCTAAAGACCAGACTCATAAAAGAAATATAATTGCCAAAGTTCTGTTATGAGTTTCACGTGGGGAGCTTCACAAGAGTAATAAGGTTTATCAGTTTAAGGACCTCTTCCACCCAACAGACTTATCTTTTGAGATTGAGCTCTTCTTTTGGATTTATACTCATGACATTGATACTTTTATTGAGAGTTCAATGTTTACCGGGAGGGCTAGCCACGGAAGATCTTGACCAGCAAGAGGCCGAGTGAAGTGTCATCTGTCAGGAACGTCAGCTTCTAAGCAGGAGTGCATTGTTACAAGTTCTACACCAGGGAACCTCGTGAGAGAAATGGGGTATAAAGGTTCAAATGGCTCTTTCACCCTAACATGTTAGTATTTTGAGATTGGAGATAAGTTCAAAGGACTCTCTCATCCAACATTCTAGTCTTTTGTTATTAAGCTCTCCCTTTCAACTCGTGCTTGTAATAATCTCACAAAGAATCAGAATCAAAGATACCCTCTGGCCCCCATCACTAAGCCAATGGTAAAAATGAAGAGAAATTAAAAATTAAACTTGACACTTGATGATCAAGGAAAGCCAGAAGCTAATGAAACAAAAGATACCACCAGGATGAAAACCTTTTCATTTTCCTTCAGCTTAAAGGTGAATGATCAGTTCAACAAAACAGAATTAACTGAAAGACGCCTGTAATGAAACTCACCTTCCGCATTGGCGGAAACATTTACAACCAAATCAAACGCTAAAATCGCCAAAAGAAGATACAAACCCATCGAAGAAGAAATCACTCCCTTCATATCTCTCTATCTTCTTTGGCCACATTCCTGAGAGCTTCAGCCATATTATATAGATTTCATTGATACAAATGTACAGAATTAAATCGCAATTGAATACTTATTAGCCAACTCATATCTTTGAAAGAAAGAAATATTCAATGAGAAAAAAGGCTGTATAAAAGCAGTATCAGTATATAGTTAGAGAAGGTGACTTGTGGTGCTTTTGCACGCAATCCAACACATGAAATTCTAACATCTGGACCTGCAAGTTCATTTTAGTGGCGTAGTTTATGTTTTTATTATTGTTAATCATATCATCATTATTATTTTGTTACTAAATATGTTGAACATAGAATTTATCTTCCGAAGAACTTCCAGAACACTACTTCAATAGTGTTGACTAATATTCAAAGTCAACCTTCCTACACTACGAAGCAACTTAGTCCTTTTTTTTCCCTAATTTTTCACATGGTTAATGATTTGATCGAGAAAGTCAGAGCCAAAAAATTTGCAACGTAATTTGCTTCCTTAATCTTACAATAATCAGGCTCTGAGATCACAGGAAAAAATAAATTTCGTTGCACGTATTTACTCCAGAACCAGTAAATCATTGTAAGTTAGAATGTTTATAATTATATTCCATAAAAAAATTTTACAGTTATTGTTGTTAGGGAAAATTAGAGATAAATCCCTCATTGAGGATTTAATTGGTAAATAAGGCCTAGGCACTTTGTGCAATTTAACTTTCCTAGTGTGCAACTTAACTTTCTTCATATACAATCCATTTTCACTTGTGTGCAATTATATTTTCTTGTCTTACATGTGCAATTGAATATCCCTTATATGCAATCTAGTTTTCCTCTTGTGCAAGTTATTATCCTTATGTGCAAACTAGCCTGTTGTATCCGAATAATATTTTGTACAAATCATGTTCCCTATGTGTAACTCAACTTCATGTATGTGCAATTTATCTTCCTCTGTGCAACCTATTATTGTAGAGATCATTTGCCAATTAATTTTCTAATGAGGGATTTATCCCTAATTTTTCCTTTTTGTTACTATCTCTGATTTCTAATATACTCATAAGTCACTTCTACAGATTCCTTAATCCATAATATAAGTCACTTGGAAAGTAATTAATTCTTATTTATTAATTTTGCCCTTTCAATCAATAATTAAATACGACTCCTTATATTTTTCTCTATCTTTCACAACATTATTTAATATCAATAAGTTGGGAAAAAATTAAATTGAGACAGGTTTAATGAGTCAACTATTATTTTTTTTGTCATGATAAATTAGTTAAAATGGCTTATTGTGAATCTGGCGGAGTATAAAGAGAGTAGTCGTCTAGTTAAGGTATCATTCATAAGAAACAATTAATGGCCCAAAAATCATGTGTATTGACCTCTTGTAACTATTTAAGCTCATTTGCTCAAATTTAGATTACTCAGTCAAATTGCGAATATTAAAAGAGTTATATAAACATGTTTGACCTTATCACAGGGAAAAAAAAGTTAGACTAGATCAATCATAAAATATTAAAAAATTAATTAATATGCAAGTTATTAGTTCTTTGCTCAAATTAATTGAACGTAACTCATCAGCCTTTTTTATGTAATCATTTTACTTAAATTGAAATAAATTGTCATTTTTTCAAAACAAATCATTTTTAATTAAGTCTCTGTTGTTATTTATTGGGTCCTTGTAAAGTGAAGGGTATGCGAGGCATCATTGATAAGAAATAACCAATGTATGAGAAACCATCTAAGTAACAGCTTGTCACAAATTTTAAGGTAGTAACCATGTAATCTCAACAATCCATTGAAACTGATAAGCCACTCTGTTAAACATATTCATTGTTGTGATTTAATTGGGTAGTTAGAATCTTGGGCTTTCTTGTAATTTTGTTAGATTCTTAGTTGAGTTCCCGTGCCTATATATATTGGGCTTGTAAAACGAATGAGTTGAGCAATGTTAATAATACATGGTATTATTCAGATAATTGGGCCCGCTTGTTTTACATGGCATCAGAGCTAGCCGTTGTAAATAGCAGGTAGTTCGGGTATTGGGTCCTCTTTGATCCGAGATGAAGATCGGGTTTTGTTCATGTTGAGGTCCCCCCTGATCCGAGTTCAACAACCGGATCCCCTTCTTCGTCCTTCTGCTCACCAGAACTAGGGATTCAAGTTCTTCGTCCCATTTTACCAGATCGCACCACAGAGAATTGCGATTTGGTCAGTTCTGTTTGTTCCTCGCGTGGCTCGTCGCTCTGAGTCTCTATTTCCGACGAATCACCGAGTTGAAGCTTTCTTTGTTTCCTTCATTCGCGGTACAAATCGGTCATCGCATCGTTATTTTTTGAACGACCGATCAACAATAATTGTCAAGAAAGGTTTTCTTGCTCCCTGGTTAGTTTGATCATTTGTCCTCAATTTTCTTTTCTCCTCCACTTTCATCCGTTCTTTGTTCTGTTCCTTCCCACGACCAAGTCAATTCGCCATGCCAGAATCAGATGAACAGAAGACACAAGCTCTTGATTTCCAACACCCTCTATATTTGCACCCGGCTGACACACAAGCGCACACACTTGTTTCTCAAGTCCTTCGAGGATCTGAAAACTACTCAGTATGGAGTCGGGCTATGCGATTATCTCTTCTGGCCAAAAACAAGGTGGGTTTCATTCAAGGAACCTGTCTTCGTGAAAAACAAGAATCTCATCTTCAAGAGCAATGGGACCGGTGTAATGCCGTTGTTTATCCTGGGTCATCAATTCGGTCGACGCTCAAATAGCTAGTGGACTGGTTTTTTCTTCAAATGCACATTCAGTCTAGCTCGATCTCAAGGAGAGATTTGACGTAATCGATGGTGCAAAATTTTTTACTCTCTATCGGTCAATCAACTCGCTTGTACAAGGGACTATGGCGGTATCTGTATATTACACAAAGTTGAAGGAATTATGGGATGAACATTCATCGTTGGTCCAATTCCTACTTGTTCCTGCCAATCTTCTAAAGAGTATGCCAAGAGCGTCCAAGAGCAATGACTGTTCCAGTTTCTTATGGGACTCAATGAGGTATTCCATCAAGTTCGAAGTCAAATACTCTTAATGACGCCTCTCCCATCTCCAAATCAGGCGTATTCCATGGTCGTCCAAGAAGAAACACATAGGCATATTTCATTTGGACAACCCAATACTCTATCAGAAGGTTCTGTTCTGGTTACTAACACTACCAGAGGAGGCAGAGGTCGTGGACGAGGCCGTGGGAGAGGAAGAACCCAAGACGAATGTACCCACTGCCATAGGAAAGGCCATAAAGGGAAACCTGTTATCAGCTCGTTGGTTTTCCACCTGGGTTTGGATCGGGCAGCGGAAGAAAGGATCAAGAAGACCAAGCCAACCCAGCTGTAAATGATTCTGTGAAGTCGTCCAGCCATAATGAAGTGTCTCAAAGTTCACTGTTTACACCAGAGCAATATAAGCAAATTCTGGAGTTGCTCAAGCGTGATTCAGATCCAAGTGAGAATGCAGTAAGCATTCAGGCACTACTCCAGGTTTGGCTGTAAACTTGGACTCTGAATGGATTCTGGATTCTGGGGCTAGTTGCCATATAGTTTGTAGTCTTTCCTTCTTAGATAAATATGCTCTTTATATTGGACCACCTAAATGGGTTAAGGTTCCAAGTGGTGAACGAATTAGGATCACTCATGTTGGACAAGTTAGAATTACCAAGAATATTTTTTTGAAAGATGTTTTATATGCAAAAGAATTTTGTTATAACCTGATTTCTATTGCTAAGATCACTTTAGATAGTTTATATGTGGCTTCCTTCTTCCCTAATATTTGTGTCTTGCAGGACATGTTCAATGGGATGATCAAAGGGATTGGTAGACTTTCAAGGAACCTTTACTTGCTTAAGAGAGAAACTACCTCTGAATTCATGAATACTGTCAACAAAAATGATTCTTTACATGCTGTAAATTTTTCTCTTTGGCATCTTAGACTTGGACATGCACCTATGGATGTCATGAAACATTTAAATGACATGAAAGTTACTAATTGTACTTCTGATAGTAATAAATGTGAGATATGCATTCAAGCCAAGCAACCTCGGTTGCCTTTTGTTTCCAGTACATTTAAGTCTTCTTTCTGCTTTCAATTACTGCATATTGATGTGTGGGGTCCCTACAGAACACCTACACATCAAGGGCACAGATATTTTTTGAGTATAGTAGATGACTATTCTAGAGGCACTTGGGTTTTCCTAATGCATTATAAATCTGAAGCTGCGAATTTCTCAAGACATTCATTACTTATTCTGAAAATCAGTTTTCTGTCAAAGTTAAATCTGTTAGAACTGATAATGGAAGAGAATTTGTTAACAATGAAATGAGTGAATTCTTTGCCTCTAAAGGAATTGTACACCAAAGATCCTGTCCTTTTACCCCCCAACAAAATGGTATTGTTGAAAGGAAGCATAGGCACATTTTGAATGTTACTAGGAGTATCATGTTTCAATCACATATTCCTGCAAAATTTTGGGGGGAAGGGGTTAGAACTGCTGCTTACCTGATAAATCGTTTACCCTCTAGATCCTTGGGCTATGTTACACCTTATGAACTACTGCATCAAAGACCACCTTCCATTAAGCATCTAAGAATTTTTGGCTGCCTTACCTATGCTGTGAATTTAAATTCCACAGACAAGCTACAACCTAGAGCCGAGCCTTATGTTTTTCTAGGATATCCTACTACTCAAAAGGGATATCTCCTATATAGTATTAAAAATCAGAATTTGATTGTTACAAGGGATGCTACTTTTCTGGAAAACAAATTTCCTTTTAAAGATGCTAATAATATTAGCCAAAGGGGAGCCAATAAAGTCAGAATTGACCCCTTCTTGATTGATCATCATGATCAACAACCCTTTAATATAATGCAGGATGAGGTTGAACATAATAGATACACAGACACACAGGAAACTGTCAGGGAGTTACAGAGTCGACATTTAGGACAAATTAATCCTAATCAATCCTCTTCTATCAATCCAGTAGGCCTCTCAGAAACAAACAACCACCAAACTGGACTAAAGATTATGAATGTGATATTCTGCCTCGTTGCAGTCAAAATAATGAATCTTTGCTTTCCTGTATCACTTGTGATGATTTAACTGATTCCTATAAGTGTTTTCTTTCTGCCATAGATAAGGAAATAGAACCAAATAATTATGTGCAAGCTTCCAAAGACCCTAGATGGGTCACAGCCATGCAGAATGAGATGAAGGCCTTGGAAGCAAATAAAACTTGGGAGATAGTGACTTTACCTAAAGGAAAGAAACCAATAGGGTGTAAATGGGTGTACAAAGTGAAATATAAGGGTGATGGAAAGATAGATAAGTTTAAAGCTAGGCTTGTTGCTAAAGGCTATAGTCAAAAGGAGGGGGTTGATTTTTATGAGACTTTTTCCCCAGTTGTTAAAATAGTCACTATTAGAACTGTTCTTAAATTAGCTGCTTTGAATGATTGGTCTTTACATCAAATGGATGTGGATAATGCTTTCCTGCAGGGAGATTTACATGAGGAAGTCTATATGACTGTACCTCAAGGTTTTGAGCAGAAATCTGATCAGCTCAAAAATCTCTATATGGTATAAAACAGGCCTCACGCCAATGGAATGAAAAATTAACTCAATCTTTAATCAAAGGGGGTTTCCAGCAAAGCAAGTATGATTATGCTTTATTTCAAAAGAAATTTAAAACTGGTATTGTTTTTCTGCTTGCATATGTTGATGACTTGATGATTACTGGTAGTAATGTTCTGATTATAAATGAAGTAAAATCTTTTCTGCACAAAAGTTTAAAATCAAGGATTTAGGACCCCTAAAGTATTTTCTTGGTCTAGAGGTTTTGAGATATGAACATGGTATATTCTCAGTCAGAGAAAGTATGCCAGTGAGATTGTTGATCAAACAGGTTTGGATGAGGGACAAGCTGTTACACAGCACAAGCACAAGAGACAAGAGATTATCATTATATTGAAGACTTTGGAGTCTATAGAAGACTTATTGGTAAGCTCTTGTATTTGACCTTAACCATACCTGATATCTCTTTACTGTACAGGTATTAAGCCAATTTATACAAGAACCCAAGGAGTCTCACTTGAAGGCAGCATTGCGGCTGGTCAAATATATTAAGGATAGTCCAAGACGTGGGATACATCTCTCATCCCATGGCTCTTTTGACCTGGAATGCTTTTGCGATTCAGATCATGGGAGCTGCACAGATTCGAGGAGGTCTATGACTGGATTTTTGATCAAGTTTGGAGGTTCTCTTGTTTGCTGGAAATGTAAGAAACAAAGTACCGTTTCTATATCTTCAGCAGAGGCAGAGTACAGGGCTCTAAGAATGGCAGCAGCGGAGATCACATGGCTTGTAGGACTAATAAAAGAATTACAAGTTCATGGCGTTGAACCTGTAAAAGTACATTGTGACAGCCAATCTGCCATTCATATAGCCTCAAACCCTGTCTTTCATGAGAGGACCAAGCACATAGAGATAGATTGCCATTTTGTAAGAGAGAAACTCTTAGCTGGAATGATAATATTCAAGCATGTTAGATCTGAAGAACAACTGGCAGATATCCTGACAAAAACTCTTGGAGGACCACAACATGAATATATTTTGAGCAAGTTAGGAACCTGTGAATATAGAGTTCCTAACTTGAGGGGGGGTGTTAAACATATTCATTGTTGTGATTTAATTGGTAGTTAGAATCTTGGGCTTTCTTGTAATTTTGTTAGATTCTTAGTTGAGTTCCCGTGCCTATATATATTGGGCTTGTAAAACGAATGAGTTGAGCAGTGTTAATAATACATGGTATTATTCAGATAATTGGGCCCGCTTGTTTTACACACTCACATAACAGTACCACTGCTAATGTATAACAATGAGCCAAAAGGGCCAATCAACACACACAAAAAACAAAGAAATTATCAAACTAGGAGCTCATCATCTGGTAACAATCTCTCTAGTATCAAATTGAAAGGAATATGAGCCCAGAATCAAGAGATAATAGGCAGAAGCTGGGCAAGAGTTTATGGTGTTGGAGAGATGATTATGCAGAAGACGGCCCTCCAGCTGCAACAAAACAATGGACAATACACACAAATCAAGTCAGTTACAGAGTTTTCATATACTATTTTTGGTCCTAATTATAAGACCTCGTTTGCAGAGTACAAACGAGGTCTTATAATTAGGACCAGAGGTAGTGTGTGTGTGTGTGTGTAAGTACATATATATGAGATAATGTTAGACACAAGTTTCATATAGAAAGATGGGTGAAAACTTGATGGTTGAGTCAATTTGTTAATTCCCTTTTTTTTAACAAAAATTTGTTAATTCTTTTAACAAGTTCATGAAAATATACTTGCAGCCTAATGATATAAATGCTCCCCTGCTAGTAAAAGATTGCAAGTTGGATATTATTTGTAATCTCAGATCATTAGTACTTGCCCTTCTAATTCACATGAGTAGAAATCTCAAGAAGAGAGTATAATTCTACCATATCATTTCGCATTC
Organism: Neltuma alba; assembly: GCF_004799145.2. Lineage (NCBI taxonomy): Eukaryota > Viridiplantae > Streptophyta > Magnoliopsida > Fabales > Fabaceae > Neltuma > Neltuma alba. The sequence continues at coordinate 1,442,171 of NW_021636085.1, forward strand.
AGTTGACTGCACATGAAAAAACACGATCGAGGCATAGTCTTATAGACATCTTGAAACCGAACAAAGAACTGTTTTGAAACTTCAATTAAAAGACTGAGAGCAGCAAAAACAAAATAACAAACATAAAAGAAGTAGTAGTAAAACAAACATCCACAAACCTGAAGGAGTTGGAGCAATTTGAAAACTTGGCGGAGGTGGAGGGAACTTTTGAGGTTTTAATCCTGGATTATTCCGAAAACTGCAAAGTGGAACATGATACTTAACAAAACTGCTACATGTGATCCCACAGAAATAGCCATGAAAGCTAAAAGAACAATTAAAAAAAAATTAATTATTATTAGTACCAACCTCATGGGAGTGAAAAATGCAAAGGAGCCATTGATTGGGATATCTCCCGTTAGATTGTTGCTTGAGAGATCACTAGATTCCACAATAACAGTGGCTTCAAGTTTCAATCTTTAAAAATTTAAGATGAAAGTACAACTAATTATCTTTGCATTATGTTGCAGAAAACTAGCTCATAGCAGCAACACTCACAGGACTTGCAGAGAGGCAATGGTAGTCAAAGACATAGGAATATTTCCTGATAAGTTGTTATTGTTGAGACGGCTGTTTAAAAAGAGCAGAGAGAATTAGTGTTTTTAGATATTAAACTAATGGGACAGTGGAGAGCTAAGTATGGTGCTCAACTCAGAGAATGTCTTGCTGACTTATGACAAATTTCTGGTTGGCAAACTAAACGTGCCAACAATGGAATAAATATTTCAATTGCAGAGATGAGTGGTTCATTTATAACTGAGTTTAATATCCTTGGTTTGGATTGAAAGAAAATGAGAGGAGAGAAAATATAGAGAGAAAACTGAAAATATAATGTTAGTAACCCTGCTGTTTGGACAAGTGGGTTATTTTTTAAGGTGTCCTAGTGGGTTAGTCGGAGTGAGAATACAGCATAAGTGGCGTAAGAAGAATTTTCTTCCCAAAATCTCTCCATATTTGGAGAGAAAAGTTGGCAAGAAAATGGGATGGGTCCACCCCCTCATTCTCCCCGTTTTTTCTTTCCTCACACTTTTCTTCCCTCATCTAAACAAGCAAGGAAAAACTCCAATCCTCCCATATTTTCTTCCTCTCGACTTTTTCTCCCATCCAAACATGGGGTATAGTAAATGATCTTCTTGGCAAGGAAAGGATTAGTAAAGTGTATATCTCTTCATGAGACTCATGCTCAATATATATGGTAAGGGACAGATAACAATAGCTTAAACTGTCTATCAAAGTGGGAACTACTAATCCTAGAAAGACATTAAGGAAAGCATGACTTACAGAAAACGTAGTCTTTGAAGGTTGCCCAACGTGTCTGGGATGGGGCCACTTAATCTGTTGAAGAAAAGATCCAAGCTCACCAAGTTTGTCAAATTTCCAATCTCCTTCGGAATTGTTCCTGATATATTATTGCTACAGACTTCCCTGTAGCCCAGAACAACATTATTTCAGATTTGAACTAGTAGAGTATTAGAAAACCATAATTAAAATGTCAGAAAGCATAGCATGCAAAGGATTGAATCCTTGAAATGTAATAGAAGCGGATGTTTCCAGTTGGTGACAATTAAAACAGCCAAGCAAATGGCTGTGCCTTTCCAGCTTAATGTTAAGGTTTGCTGGAGACTTGGTGGTATTGAAATATTAAAACCCACATTGAGTAGTAAGAGATAATGGAGTGTTTAAGTGAGTTGGTTCTCCTATCTCAAGAAGCAACCAAAGAGTTTAGATATCAGGACTTAGAAGTTTCGACAGATGAAGAAGGAAGAGCAACTAATTTTATTTATCTTCAGAACAACATGGAGAATTAATACCAAATTAATATCTACTAAGGTTTTGAGCTTTGTGGTAGTAAGTTAAGAAATCTGTTCATAGTCTGACTGCTCAATGCATCAGTACTGTTTATAAGATCATCTTTCAAGAAGCCGCCAGGTGATAACAGAAGAGAATACCGATCAAAAATTATTATTAAACAGCATATTGGTATCAGAAAATGAGGCAAATCATCTCACAAATATTGCAAATTTGAGAGCTGACCAAGCTGGGGAACCAGTGGACCTGAAAGGTTTGCATCTTCAAGATCACTGTGAGAAAACACAGATCAATATTTTAAACTGTGCAGTAAGAATCTCAAATGAAAGTCAAAAATCGCAAAAATTACTCACATGCGGGTCACACTATTGTCACTGTTGCATGTAACATGAAACCAAGTGCAAGGATTTATAAGGGTAGCATCCCAACTTTGGAGAACATTGTTAGGATCAACCAACTTGGTCTTCCATGCATACAGCGCATCCCCTGACAGAGAAAAGCAATATTTAGGTGAAAACATCCTTAATATCAAATGATGTTTAGTCCTCCACGAGGTGAACGAAGGTGACAATGGACTTCATTTCATCAATTTCATGGGAACACATAAAGGTGAATGATCAGTTCAACAAAACAGAATTAACTGAAAGACGCCTGTAAGGAAACTCACCTTCCGCATTGGCAGAAACATTTAGAACCAAATCAAATGCTAAAATCGCCAAAAGAAGAAACGAAGCCATCGAAGAAAAAATCACTCCCTTCATATCTCCTATCTTCTTTCGCCACATTTCCGATAGCTTCAGCCATATTATATAGATTACACTGATACAAATGAACAGAATTAAGTGGCAATTTAATACTCATTAGTCAAGTCATATCTTTGAAAGAAAGTAATATATAATGAGAAAAAGACTATATAACTATTGCACGCAACATCCAATACTTGAAATTCTAACATCTAGATCCTGGAAGTTCGTTTTAGTGTCATAGTTTATGTTTTTAATCATTGTTAATATTATCATTATTATCTTGTCACTAAGTACGTTGAACATAGAATTTGTCTTCTGAAGAACTTCCAGAACTTTGATCAATCTAATGCTTCAGAGTTTAGAGCATTACTGAAAGTCAACCTTCCTGCACTACGAAGTGACTTAATCTTTTTCTTTCTTTCTTTTTTTTTTCAAGTGTTCATCTGGTTAATGATATACTCAAGAAAGTTAAAAAATTTGCAATCTAATTTGGTTTCTTAACCTTACAATAAATAGGCTCAGAGATCACAGAAAAAAAAAAGTTTGTTGCAACATATTTACTGCAAAGCCAATGTTAAAAAAATAATTAATGGTCCAGCAATCATGTAATTGACCTAGCTCATGTGCTCAAATTTAGATTACTCAGTCAAATTGCGAATATCAAATAGTTTCATAAATACGCTTAGACCTAGATCATTTACAAAAAACAAAATATTGAGAGAGAAAATTAATATGCACCTTCCTATAATTCCAGCTCATTTTTTATCAAGTTTTTGTAGTTTTTTCTTTTAGTGGGTCTTAATGTTAATGTGTTAATTTTCAAAAGAAATGATATTATTAGCTGATAACTTGGCTCTTACTCAACATACATTTAAATTAATTTTGCCACATGTACTAAGTGAAATCAAGATAAACCATATTACAAATTACTCCTCCAGTTTTTAATATAAGACTTAATTGTCCTTCACATATTTATTAATTTTTTTAAAATTCTTATTGAAGGAATCAAGAAAGATAATTTGGGTGTTTTAAAAAAAATAAATCATATTAACTAATTTAACTAATATTCTTAATATACTCAGATGAATTAATTAGGTTGACTATAGGAGTATTCTTTTTTCAATATACCGCACAAGAGGACTTCAGCACGATGGTCCACTTCAGGACCTCATGCAGCAATGCAGGCTGTGAGCTATATATTACAAACTATATATAGATACAAAGGGATAGTTATCAACATAATAACTTTTTATTTTTATGTTAATAATAATACAATTTTATTTTATCGTTTTATATTTTAAAAAAACTCTTTATTTTCTAGTTTGTGACAACTTACATGTCGCTTAATCAGCATACACATTAGTCTTTATTAACAAGTTATAGGTATAGAAACTAATCCCTATAACTAAGAAAACTGTAAGGACCTAATAAAAAAATTATAATAGCCAATCAATTGAAATTATAAAGATTGACAAATTAATTTTGGTTAAAATATTTTGTTAGTAGATTTATGTTCACTTCAAAACTAACAAATAATCCAAGTTAGAATATATTATGATTATTTGTAGCATGTACAGAAGCTAATCTCTATAATTGAGAAAACTGTAAGAACCTAATAAAAAACCATAATAATATCTGATGAGTTGAAATTATAACGATTGACAAATTATTTTTTTCCAAAATATTTTGTTATTAGACTTATGTTTACTCCAGAACTAACAAATAATTCCAAGTTAGAATATATTACCATTATTTGTAGTATGTAAAATGGAGCGTGCGAGACATCATTGATAGGAAATAACCAGTGGATGAGAAACCGTTTGACCAACAACTTGTTACAGCTTTTAAAGTAGCAGCTCTTCTATTTTTTGTAAGATTCAAATTTTCGAATTGATCTGGTCCTTTTTATAAGATTTAACTTAGGATTGTTAAAACATTAAATGTATTTTTATCAATTATACTTCTAATCAATTGTATTATCTTTTATTCCATATATTCTCTTTAATCTTTTTTCATTATTTCTCTCTCTTACTTACCCTCTTATAAAAAAGGGCATGATTGGAAAAAAAACACACAATCCTTACATATTTGTAATATTAATAAATTTCTTATACAGTGTGATTCAGTTAATTGAATCTCATAAAAAAGATTGGAGATTGTATGTATAAAGGGTGTTTGGATTAACTTATTTTAAATAATTTTGCATTGCATGAGGCAAATACTTGAAAAAAATTTTGTGCTGTAAAGCGCAAATTAAGAGCATATGTATGCCTTTTTATTGAAAGTAGGAAACTAGTAACCATGTAATCTCAGCGATCCATTGCAACTGATAAACCACTCACACAACAGTACTAACTGCTAATACATAACAGTATGCCAAAATAATGGCCCATCAACACACACACACACACACACACACAAATTATCAAAATAGGAACTCATCATCTGGTAACAGTCTCTCTATTGTCAAATTGGAAGGATTATGAGCCCAGAAGCAAGAGAAATAGGCAGAAACTGGGCAAGAGTTCATGATGTTGGAGCTGATTATGCAGAAGAGGGGCCTCCAGCTGCAACAACACAATTGTTAATCCCCACAAATCAGGTCTGTTACAGAGCTTGTGTGTGTGTGAGACGATGTTTGATACAAGTTTCATATAAAAAGATGGCTGAAAACTTAATGACTCAATTTGTTAATTCTTTTAACGATTGACTCAATTTATTGACTGAGTCCATCATGAAAATCTGTGATGTGAGCCTATAGCCTTATAATCTAATGGCATAAATATTTTCTTGCAAGTAGAAAATTATGAGTTCAGTCCGTCTTATAACCTTAAACATTAGTGACTGCCCCTCTAATTCAATATATACTACCTCTGGTCCTAATTATAAGACCCAGTTGACTAATTTGAGGAGATTAAGGAAAGAAGTTAAGTTAGTTATTTGTAATAAATAGATGTTGTCTTTCCCAAAATATCCTTACTAATCAACTATATTGACTAGAGCTACAATTATTAAAAGGACTACCTTGGAAAAAAAATGCATAAATATGAGAGACAAAGTGGATTGGGATCTTATATTCAGGACCAAAATAAAAGTCAAACAGGGTCTTATATTAAGGACCGGAGGTAGTATATGGTATGAGCAGAAATCTTAAGAACAGTACAATTCTTTCATATCCTTTCATATGCAGTTGACTTTGCATGAAAAACATGGATCTTGAAACCAAACAAAGAATTGTTTTGATACTTTAATTATAAGACTGGAAACAAGAAAAACAAAACTAACAAAATATAAAAGTAGTAGTAAAACAAACATCCACAAACCTGAAGGAGTTGGCGCAATTTGAAACCTTGGTGGAGGTGGAGGGAACTTTTGAGGTTTTAATCCAGGATTATTCCGAAAACTGTTAAGAGTGGAACATGATACTTAGCACAATTGCTGATCCCACAGAAATAGCCATGACGGCTAAAAGAACAATTAAAAAAATAATTATTATTAGTACCAACCTCATGGGAGTGAAAAATGCAAAGGAGCCATTGATTGGGATATCTCCTGTTAGATTGTTGCTTGAGAGATCACTAGATTCAACAATAACAGTGGTTTCAAGTTTCAGTCTTTTAAAAATTTTAGATGAAAGTACAACTAATTATCTTTGCATTATGTTGCAGAAAACTAGCTCATGGCAGTAACACTCACAGGACTTGCAGAGAGGCAATGGCAGTCAAGGACATAGGAATGTTTCCTGATAAGCTGTTATTGTTGAGACGCCTGTTTAAAAAGAGCAGAGAGAATTAGTGTTTTTAGATATTAAACTAATGGAACAGTGGAGAGCTAAGTATGGTTCCCAATTCAGAGTGCAGTTATCAAGTAATATGATTAATGTGCTGCTAACCTGTACCAAATTTCTGCTTGGCAAACTAAACGCGCCAAAAATGGAATAAATATGTTAAGTGCAGAGATGAGTGATTCATTTATAACTGAGTTTAATATTCTTGGTTTGGATGGAAAGAAAAGTAGGGAGGCAAAAAACTGAAAATATAATGTCATCATCCCTCCTCTTTGGACAAAGGAGAGAAAATATGAAGGACTAAAAATGAGCAAATGTCACAACGACAATAATATCATTGTATCCTAATTTATTATATCTCATGTCATCATTAACAAAACTATACAAAAATAAACATTATCAAACAATTTTCAAGTAAAAACATCCAAAAAAAATATTTTTCATATTTTCGTATATTTAAAAATAAATTGAAAAAAATATATATTTCATATCTTTTAAGGTGACTCGATGAGTTGGTTGAAGTGAGAAGACAGCATGAGAGGTGTAAGAAGAATTTTCTTCCCAAAATCTCTCCATATTTGAAGAAAAAAGTTGGCAAGAAAATGGGATGGGTCCACCCGTCATTCTCCCTGGTTTTTCTTTCCTCTCACTTTTCTTCCCTCATCTAAACAAGGAAGGAAAAACTCCAATCCTCCCATATTTTCTTCCTCTCGACTTTTTCTGCCATCCAAACATGGGGTATAGTAAATGATCTTCTTGGCAAGGAAAGGATTAGTAAAGTGTATATCTCTTCTTGAGACACATGCTCAATATATATAGTAAGGGACAAATAACAATACCTTAAACTATCTATCAAAGTGGGAACTGCCAATCCTAGAAAGACATTGAGGAAAGCATGACTTACAGAAAACGTAGTCTTTGAAGGTTGCCCAACGTGTCTGGGATGGGACCACTTAATCTGTTGAAGAAAAGATCCAAGCTCACCAAGTTTGTCAAATTTCCAATCTCCTTCGGAATTGTTCCTGATATATTATTGCTATAAACTTCCCTGTGTCACAGAACATTATTTCAGGCTTGAACAAGTATGGTATTAGAAAACCATAATTAAATTATCAGAAAGCATTGCATGAAAAGGATTGAATCCTTGAAATGTAATAGAAGTGGATGTTTCCAGTTGGTGACAATTAAGACAACCAAGCAAATGGCTGTGCCTTTCCAGCTTAATGTTAAGGTTTGTTTAAGAAACACAGCTATTTGCTGGCACTGGTTTCAAACTGATCAACTCTCCTTTGTTTGCTTAATTATTCCTTATCGTTTCTTCACTAGCCTATACCAAGAGCAACTTATTTTAATTATCTTCAGGACAATACAGAGAATCAATACCCAAGTCTTAGGTGATTGTATCAAATGAAGTTTTAAGCTTTGTGGCTGTGAATTAAGAAATCAGTTCATAGCCTGTCTGCTCAATATAGCAGTACGGTTTATAAGATCATTTTTCAAGAAGCTACTAGGTGAAAACAAAAGAGGATATGATGGAGAGTTGGTGGTATTGAAATATTAAATCCTACATTGAGTAGTAAGAGATGCTCAATGGAGTGTTTAAGTGAGTTGGTTCTCCTATCTTAAAAAGCAACCGAAGAGTTTAGACATCAGGACTTAGAAGTTTCAATAGATGAAGAAGGAAGAGCAACTAATTTTATTATCTTCAGGACAACATGGGGAATTAATACCAAATTAATATCTACTAAGGTTTTGAGCTTTGTGGTAGTAGATTAAGATATCTGTTCATAGCCTGACTGCTCAATGCATCAGTAATGTTTATAATTTCCTCTTTCAAGAAGCTGCCAGGTGATAACAGAAGAGAATCCTGATAAAAAATTATTAGTAAACAGCATATTGGTATCAGAAAATGAGGCAAATCAACTTACAAATACTGCAAATTTGAGAGCTGACCAAGCTGGGGAACCAGTGGACCTGAAAGGTTTGCATCTCCAAGATCACTGTGAGAAAACACAGATCAATATTTTAAACTGTGCAGTAAGAATCTCAAATGAAGGTCAAAAATCGCAAAAATTACTTACATACGGACCACTCTATTGTCACTGTTGCATGTAACATGAAACCAAGTGCAAGGATTTACAAGGCTAGCATTCCAACTTTGGAGAACATTGTTAGGATCAACCAACTTGGTCTTCCATGCATACAGCGCATCCCCTGTCACAGAGAAAAGCAATTTTTAGGTGAAAACATCCTTAATATCAAATGATGTTTAGTCCTACACGAGGTGAACGAAGGTGACAACGGACTTCATTTCATCAATTTCATGGGAACACATAAATGTCGACAATGTTGTAATGGGAATTATGTACAAAAATAAGAAATAGGTGTAACGGGCACAACTTCTTGGGGGAATTATACCGCAAAAGCTAGCCGTTGGAATTGAAAAACCAAAGGCTAAGTAAGGCTCCTCTTTCAAGGTAACCCTCTATATGAGACTCATGACAATGCACCTCCTCAAAAGGAGACATCCAAGCGGCTCCATATTATGGCATTTCACTCGGCACTTTAGTCAACCTCTTGCGGGTCAGAACCCTTCATAAGTAGCCTTCTTTGATTGGCCAAGTCTCAATGAAAACACTAATATGATAAACACAAGTCTTTTGAAAAACCACACCCTAAAAGCTAGTTATTGGAGTTAGAAAGCCTAGGTCCTTGTAAGGCTCCTCTTCTCATTCAAGGTAACCCTCCCAATAAAAGACTCATGGGCAACAACTTGCTAAAGTTTAGTCTTAGTCATATACTCCTAACTTCCAGACTCGTAAAAGAATGGGGATTAATGAGAACTTCAAGCCCGAAACAATGAACCAAAAGTGAAAAAAATGAAAAGAAATTTAACATTAAACATGCCACTTTATGATGAAGATGAAAACCTCATCAGATTAACAAAACAAAATTCGTCAAACACAAAATTCACTACTCACCTTCGGCATTGGCAGAAACGTTTAGAACCAAACCCAACGCTAAAATCGCCAGAAGAAGAAGCGAACCCATCTTCATATCTCTCCTATCTTCTTCCTCTACATTTCCAAGAGCTTTAGCTATACTATTATATAGATTAGATTTATGTAAATGAACAGATTCAAGTCGCAATTGAATTAGTCATCAGTCAAATCATATCCCTGACAGCAAGTAATATTCAATGAGAAAAGTATTAGAGGATTCTAGAACATGTTTCGTTATGTTTTTGCAGTAGTGATGAAAATTCTAAGATCTTGACGCTGCAAGTTCGTTGGCGTCGTGTATGGTTTTTTATATTTTATCAGTAAAGGAGAAGGTTGATCGGTCAAATATTGCTGAGTATTTCTATGTCAAAGTCAACCTTCTTCACGGCACATCAAATTCCCACATGTATCAGTGTTTTTTTCCATCCTTCATCCAATAATATAAAACTCACATAATATTCATGAAGGACCAAACACGTAAAGTTATACTTAAAAGTAAAAATTAAAGAGGTGTAAGGAGATAATTATACATTATTTTTATGTTAATAATAAAAAAAATTTATTCCATCATTTTTATTTTTTTAAAAACTCTTTTTCTATTTTATGTTTTTGTAGTAGCTCTGGTCTTAAATATAAGATCTAGTTTTCTTACATTTAGTATCAGAGATAATATTAAATTACAGGACTTTTAGTTAACATCTACTTTAGCCATAATTTATAGATTATGAACATATAAACTTACGCTTACCGTTTTTGTTCCTTAATATAAAAATTAGTTAACTAATTTGATGATATTAAAAAAAATTAATTAAGCTGATTATTTATAATAAATGTGTGTTAGTTTTCTTGAACTATCCTCTTTAATTATATACAATCAACAGGGATCTTTTAGGAAAAAATATAAATTTGTGAGAAAAAATGAATTAAAATCTCATATTTAAGATCAACTCTAATTTTTTACTAATTTTATATTAAGGAGATGAAACTGTAAGGACTCAAAAAAATCTATAGAAAAGTGATTAAAAATTAGATAAAACAATTAACAAATTAATTTTCCTTTTTTTTTCCCTTAGAGCATTGAAACTACTCTCTGTCAATTTGGGGAGCCCAAATTGTTTGGGCCTAGAAGCGACTTTAATGGGCCGAAGATGTCATAACATTTGGGAAGGATAAAAGATTCAGAATAATATTCAAACAAAGTTATTGGTGGCCCAAAAAATGAAATAAAATTACAAAATACAAGCAGGCAGAATTAAATAACAGGATTCATTTGGTAGTTTCGAGATGAAAAATATTTTCTTACGTAAAAATTAAAATGCATAACATTTTCATTCAATCATACTTTTTGGGCCTAGAAGCGACATCAATGGCCCAAAGATGTCATAGCATTTGGGAAGGATAAAAGATTCAGAATAATGGGCCTAATTGAGATCCCATGGAAAATAATATTTCAATAAAGTTATTGGTGGCGGAAAAAATGAAATAAAATCACAAGCTACAAACAGGCAGAATTAAATAACGGGAAAATATTTTCTTACATAAAAATTAAAATGCATAACATTTATTATTATCATTCAATCATACTTTTTAGTTTATTAAGCTCATATCAAAACTTAATAATAGTTTTATTCAAAAATAATATATTTCTTCGTAAAAATAATTTTTCGGAACTAGATTCCGGAATTTCGCAATGTTAAATCAATATTTTCCGTTAATATTTTCTTTTTTTTTAATTAAACGTCAAACTGATCAATTTAAATTCAATTTCAATCAGATTTGCGTAAATTAGAACATTTTGATCATTCTACGTTAACGGCTTAATTTTCATGTTTCTTCATATTAATTAGAGAAACCCGTGCAAAGTACTTAATTACCCCCAGTAATTAAGATTAATATTTCTGAAACTACTAAATGACATGATATGATATCCAACGCGTACCTATAGTCACTTGCTTCATTTGCAAGTATCAATACGCATTATTACTAGTTAGAGTTTCTTTTTCATAGGGGTAAATAATAATTAAGTCTTTTAAAAATGAGATTTTTTTTTCCAAAAAATGAGATATTTTCGACCAATGAGATGAAATATTTTTTTTTAATTACAAAAGACAATAAGCTAGAGCTTGAAGGCCACAGAACGCAGCAATTCAAAAAAGGGACAGAAAATTACTGGAAGAGAGCCTCTCTCATGTGAACATAACAAATAGATAGATTTTGATTATTAATGGGTTTCGTCTCATAGTAGAAAACGCTAACTTTATTTAGTTTGTAATTTCATTTTTGTTAGTTTAATTTAATATTAGGTTTTAGTTTTATTTTCATGGTCTTTTTTTTTTTAATGATTATGTTACTTTTTTTTTTTTAAACTAAGGCTAACGTTATTAGTACTTTTATGGTCATTTACTTTGGTGAGATTTGATTCTCAAATTAAAGTATCCCTTGACTGTTTTTCCATTGGATTGCGTTTACATGAAGTAATCAGTTTGATATAAATGGAGATAAGAAGTCAAATCATTAATTTAAAAAAAACAAATCAATCCTAATTAATTTGTCATGATCAAGTAGTTAATTTTGTGGTTAGGAATAAGATCAGCAGATAGGGGGTTAACTAACTAACTAATTAACGACATGCACAAAGTTAGAAAAGAAAAAGGTCAAAAATATGTGATTAGTGTGAGAGTATGTGTCACAAGTGATAAGAAATGATGCCAACTAAAAAGACCAAATGGCATTGTCTTCAACACCACGTTACTCACTATGATCACTTCAACTTGTAGAGCATTATTATGACATACACGCACACACTGTTCTCTCTCTCTCTCTATATATATATTCATTTTTTAATTCAGGAAAAGAAATCTTATTTTTAACAATAGTATGTAATTTATATGTATTATCCCTAGTCCTTAATAAAAAACCTAATTGACCAATTTGGATACATTAAGAAAATTAGTTAAATTAGTTATTTGTAATAAATAAATATTTTTTTAAAAATATCATTGTTAATCAAGTGTAATAGCTAGAATTGTCATTAATATGATAACTAGTTTAAAAAAAGATAAATATGATAGACAAAATAGATTGAGATCTTATATTTATGACCAAAATAAAAGTCAAATTAGTTCTTATATTAAAGGGTTCACAGCCTAAAATTTTCTAGACCAAATCACTATTTATATGACACTGTATTGATGTATTTTTGTTATTTTTTAACTGTGAAAATTCCTCCAATTAATTCAAAATTAAAAATTAAAAAAAAAGATAATTAGAACATGTATTCTTAACGAATCGTATTATCTAATAAATTTTTTTGTGATATATTATCCAACAAAAGTTGATATAATAAGAAGTTGGCAAGAATAAAATTCATGATGCAAGAATATTACCAATGGGTAATATATAATATATAAATGTCTATGTGGGCACTCTTTAAGCATTTGAATTATCTATTCCAAAGAAACCAATTTACTCTGTCATCTGTCATTACTATGTAAAAATTATGTGTTATTTCTTTTAATAAGGTATCAAATATGGGAGCAAAATCGTGAAATTAATGTAATTAATGTGAAAAAAAATTAAATAAAAGAAATAAAGTGCAATCAAGATAAATTATACCCATGAATTGTGTCATGTGTTGATGTTGTTATTGACGCAAAAGGAAAGTAATTAAAGAAAATGTTTGCTTTGTTTTGACTTTTGCCTTGGGGATAATATCCTCTTTGAAGTATTATTAAACACTAAATATGAGTATTTCTTTCTATAAGAATTTAAACTTTGGTTTACCAAATTATAGAGAACTAACACTTTCTGTTAAATATAATTCTCGTTGGTTAAAACTTAAGATGTTGGTTTTGAATCTCCTGCGGATAAGTTGGGCCCATGAAGGAGAAGAGACAGGCGTAATAAATAAGAAGAGACCCTACTAATGGGGTTAGATCCAGTAAAAGGTACTAGTCTCTCACAAGTGATGAATCAATATTTAAATTCTTATTGGGAGAAATACTCACATTTAATGCGAATAATCTTTCGAATAAGATTGTTTTCAATAAAAAAGATATTTTTACAGAAAAAAAAAGAAAAAGAAAAAGCCCAATTATCATCCGTTATTCTTGTAGTCATGTGAATATTGTCTCCATCTTTATGCTTTAGATGCAAGTTTTAATGTTTTATGCTGACCCACCCCTCCCCCTTGACGGTAAGTCTTGTTGCAATCACTTTTTTGTAAAAAAAGTTTTCCCCTTTTTGCTTTTAATGCAAAAGAGCATAAATGAGTTGGGTTCAAAGTCTCATTCAAAACAGGCATACTTTCAGGTTTAAAAAAAGCAGCTTATAAAAATTCTTATAAATTACTGATTAACAATATCCTCACATTAATAGTGATATTTAAACTCATAACCTTATCAATTGGACTAATTTTTATTGGTTTTATTTTTTTATATTATTAAATCAAGTTCGAGCCTAGTATTTATATATAAATAGTATTATATTGTAGATTTGATTTTTTTTTTTTTTGAGTAGGCAAGCAGAGCTTGCAGACAAGGATCAAACCCTAATAAAGGCCACCGACAGGCAGCTACCACGCCACTGCGCCACAAAGGCGCTGGCTAGATTTGATATTTTAGATTTATTATTGTTTAAATTGTTCAGACAAATATTAATTTTTTTTTTCAAAGGATAATTAATTTACAAGTTCTTATTGTTTAAACTAATTTTTGATTAAGTCCTTATAATTTTTTTATCATATCCTTATACTTTCATCTATTCTTAATTAAGTTTTTACAGTTTTTTTCCCCTTTTCATCAAATCTTCGCAATTTCATCTGGTTTTTTTTATCATCTTGATTTAATGTAAATAATTTAACTCTTAATCTCTAATTTAAATCATTTCTCTTTGAAATTAGTTATTTAAACCTTTTCACTTTATACTGATTTTTTGAATAAAAATCATAGTTTAGAAAAGGGATAATTAATCTGCATCCTATAAAATTGGTATAAAATATGGGCTTAGAACGAGTCGAGTGAGAAATTCATATCATAGGTGAATAGAAAGTAAATTTAGCAAACATGATCATTAGTCATTACTACTAGAAATTGAAATATTTAATCTCATAAGGTCAAAGTTTAGTCTAATTAACCAATAATTAATACACATTTTGAGGTATCGTTGACTAGCTTTCCCCCACTTCACGGCAACTGCATTGTAAATTATTCTATAATTAATTCCTTACCCTTCTCTATATAGTCATCATCATTTAGACTTTCTTCTATTTTTATCATCTCTCATTAATTATTGCCTTTTATTACATTCACATGTCTTTACTCTCTCACTCCTTTGTGTTATTAAATAATTTATTTTGATGCTTTAATTGGATGGAAATCAGACTAATCATTAACTAATCAAAACACTAGTTTATAGTTTAATAATTAAATTGTTGCCAAACTAATCATAATTAAATTAAAAATATTCTAAATAGTGGTAATATATACTAGAATAAAGAAAATAATAATCTGAGTATCATAAAAATAAATATTGACATCTAAACAAAGTAGAATCTACTCAAATAAAAAAGACAAAATCCATTCATAATCCATATTCTTTATTCAAAAGTAATTTCTAAATTATAATTCAATGTTCTTATACATTTCTCCCTATTAAAGAAGGGTATTAAAAAAATATGTTGTATATTTTTCTCTCATCTATTTTTTTATTGTATTCAATAAGGGTAAAATTAAAAAAAATGTTATTAATTACTCCTACAGGCGTTCTTTGCTTTTTATGTGCACATGACATTGAAAAAAAAAAACAAATTAAAACTCATGGGAATGTAGTTCCATGAATGAGCATAAAAACAAATATGTTATAGATAGAAACCAAATCAACTATTACCGGAAAAAAGCAGTTCAATTGATTTGAATATTTGATCATCAATTTTTTTATCAGTTCAGGATCGATTTATCCAGTTCTCTAACCCTTCTGTTTTACTTACCTGTTTTCACACCAGACATTGGATAATCAAAGTGGGCAGTACATTCTGATTTTCAAAACAACGCCAAATACCATAAATATACTTCTCAAAATTTTTATTTTGATATATATATTGCTTTTTTGTCTCAAATATGTCAAACATTAAAAAATAAAAACAATTATCCAAAATATTAGAGCTGGTAATATGCGGGTTAGCCTGCCAACCCACAGGTTAACCTCATTTTTAACCCACATCGCCAAGCCCGTAACCTGTTACGGGTTAGCCTGCCAACCCACAGGTTAACCTCATTTTTTTTTACTTTTTAAAATTTTTTAATTATTATGATTATATTATTATATTATATCCTATCTAAAAAATTAAAAATACTTATATAATTTATTTGGTACTTTCAATCAAACATTTCAAGAAAAAACAAAAAATTTATTATTATTTTGAGATATTGTATAAAAAAATATTAAAAAGTAAAAAATAAATTCAAAAAAATAATAAATAAGTGCTGGTGGGTTGGTCCTTGACAGGTTAGGGTTGGCTAAAAATCAACCCGCCTTCAAACGAGCCTTTTCAGCACGATTTGTCATGGGTTCAACCCGCCACGGACCAACCCGCAACCTGCAGGTTGATCATATTACCAGCCTTACAAAGTATAACTCATATTTTTACTTTTTGGATGGCACGTATCATGATACGATTTGTTTGCTTAAATACCTCTCATCAAATTCTATTTGAGAGAAAAATTGGAGAAGATATTGAAAATAATTTAATTTACTACTATAAAGGGTGGTCAAGCATTAATTAGGGGAAAATTTTAAAAGTAATTTTTCTTTGACATAGATTCATTTAGTTATGGGAAAATATTTTTTACTTGGAGCATAACATGATCAATTTCATTCTTGTTGTCTTCTTCTTCTCTTTCTTTATCATTCATTAATGTCTTATCACAAGCTTTGAATTATAGTATATGATAATTATTGATGCAAAATGTCTTATAAATTGAAATATAAAACCTTAATAAATACTATGTCTTATAATAATAATACGACATATACCATTGACTTTAATCACCCTATCCAACGTTAGGAGACCATTATTAAATTAATCCTTTAAATGAGATGTATGTATGATTAGAGGCTATATACAAATTTAGGGCAATTATTTTTGACTTAGCTAACATTGTACAAAAAGTAATTGATACTTAATTGCTTTGAAAAGGATGGAACCTCATTGAATACATATGATTCCCACTTAAGAGAAATAAATGAAATGAAATTCAACATATTAATACTTATTATTGAATTATTAGTGTGTCAAAACACGGACCCCACAAAGTGACCCCACCATGTCCTTAAGAGATTGAGACTGATAAACCCACAAGCTTCACAATTTTTTTTTTTTAATTAAGGTGGCATTCATGTTATTTAATCATCCCATAATCGCTTCCTCCTTCCTGTCCTTATTATCTTTTTTTTTTTTGGGGTGAAAATCCTGTCCTTATTATGAAGAACTTTAACATGTTTTATAATATATAAGTTTTATTTGAAATATTATTCATCCAATCATAAATTTAGGAGCTAGTTATGAAGTTAATTTTCATTCTCAATATAAAATCTAATTCATTTTACCTCACATATTTATCATTTTTTTGAATTAACCTACCTAACTTATAAAACGATACATATAATATTACATAAGAATATTTTAGAGAGATCACATCACACGTGTTAGAATTAAGTAATTTATTAATTTTTTTAATTTACTCAAATTAGTTAAATCTTATATTATTAAAGACCGAAGGAGTTTTTTTTTGTGTGCATGGTATCTTTAACTAATTATAAACTTCCTAACTAATTTAATTAATGACTTTTATTTAGAGAAACTTTGATATTTTAATAAATAACTAATAAACAACTAAGTTATTAATAGATACTTATAATGAGAATGGGACTTGTATAAATTTCTACCTTTTTTCGGTGGCCTTCAACAGCTAGCTAGCTTGTCTCGTTGTCAATCATAGTCTCACTTACTTTTAATCTATCACCATACTAGTATGATTCATATTAATTAGTTTTGTCCTTTTTCGTCTTCAAATTAATTGATATATTATTAATTGCTGTCTCCCGAATATTTTGAACTGTATTCGAATGTATAGTTTGAAATATGTGACATGAAATTACTTGTAATTCTTCTTCTGCTTACATTTGTCCAAATAAAAACAAACGCAAGTGACACCATGTTCAACAAAGACACCTAATCCATACAAAAGACGTACACGATGTGAAGTTTAGAACAAAAATATTAAGTGGTTTCACATTACAAGGTGGAGAATACAAATTCAAATATTGAGAAACCCACTTTTTGGGAGAAAAGAAAATCCTTTTGTGCTCTAAACCTTAAAAAGTCTATCCTTAATAAAATCAGAAAGAACTATAACCTTTGAAAGTTGACTCAATTAAGTCCTATTCTATATACTACCTCTGGTTCTTAATATAAGAGCCAGATAGAAGTCATATTTGGTACTAAATATAAAACTTAATCTATTTTATCTGTCATTATTCTCCAAAATATTCCTATTAATTATAGGAAATTTCCACCAAGAAATAATTCTAATCATCAAATGCACATAATTGAGGATGATAGTTTAGGAAGACTAATATGCATTTATGATGAATAACAAGTTTAACTCATTTTCTTAATATCTAAAAAATAATCATATAACTCTTATATTAAGGATCAGAAGTAGTATATAAAGTTTGCAAAATCGAATTCATTTTAAATTTTTATGGGAAAAATGAAAAGAAAACGATGGGAAGAATGATATGTAGTACCAACTAGCTGCTCATCTTACATCCAAAACAAAGCAAAAAACAAAAAAGGGACATAAACAAGAATAGCACGCTTGATTCCCATTCACGCCATATGCTTTTGTGGGACCCTGCGTGAAAAATACGTTAAAGGCATCACTAAATTAATTCATCCACATTATATAATATTTCATTACATCTTAAACATAAGAGTTAGTATTTTGATCATAAATAAAAAATCTCAATACTGTATCTCTTAAATTTATAATTTTTCCTAAATGTTTCTACGAATTTCACAAATAAAAGTTTTTTATCAATATAATTTTTCCTAAATGTTTCTATGAATTTCACAAATAAAAATTTTTTTTATCAAGAAAATAGTTTTCACTGTAAATAATTAAAATAAGTATTTCGAAAAAAAATACCACATTTTTCCTTACAAATAAAAAACTTAATTAATTATTTTTAATATTAATGACAAATGGTAGCACCGCCCGCCACGCTTAGGAGTAGAGTCTCGGACATGAATATAGCTTTGTGACAGTTGTGTGTTATTTAAATTGTATATAATTAAAAAATAATTTTCTCAATATTTACAAAGTAATTATTTAAATATTACATTTAGGATTGAATGGATCATTAATCACTCATCTATAAACCAATGGGACTAAGTCGAAGGCAATGGATTAATCTTTTACAATATAACGAATCAATAATTGAATTCTCAATAAGAGATATGTCTCTTATAAATTAACAAATCAATATTCAAATTCTCGTTGTGAGAAGTGCTGGCATTTAGTATCGATTATGTCTCAAACAAAATTGTTTACAATAAGAGGAAACCAATAAAAAAAATGCTCATATATAATAATTCAATAATATAAAAAATGATATAGTTGTTAACGTAACATGCATTGAAATCGTATCATTCTTGGTAAATCAATTTGAACCTTTTTATATATGTTTGTGCTTACCATGTTCTCTTTGTATAGAATCATTAGTTATACCAGTCAATTATTTATCAATGGCCTACAAGCCTAACACATTATTTAATTTCTTAACTATATATTGTAGCTTTGTGGAATATATAATATATAAATGTGTATATAACGAGACACACACAGAGACAGACGCACGTGAATAAAGACATATTTGGCTGGCATCTCCAGTAATGTTGCATGGCATGCCTTGTTTTTTTCCCAATTCACATGTAACAAAAATTACAATAAGAATAATAAAAAAATTATTGTGTCTTCAAAGTTTCAATTATTTTATTTTATCCTGTTTGTTACGTTACGCTATGAATATTACGCGCGCGCACACAACCAAAATGCTTTTCCATTTCAGTACAAATTAAAAAATGGCAGTCTCAATTATGATATTTTCTTAAGAATAAAGATGTGTAGCGCAATAGAGATGAATGGTGAAGGAATCGAATCATCTGAAGTACTTTTAGATAGAAGATGAAGTTAATTGGAGGGAAATAAGAAAAAGAAGGCAGATTCTAAGCGTCCTCTAGAAATGGGATCCACTCCTACTTCTTTACCATTTTTTCTCTCCCTCCATCCTAATTTCATCATAAATAACAGTTTAGAATTAAGCAGCTTTTTTTTCCGAGACTCGACTTATTAGCTCGTTTGGAATGAATTATAAGTAATTTTTTAATCGTGATTTATAAAATAATAAATAAATATGTGATGAGAGTTTTGTTTTTATTCACGTGAAAGTGCTTATACACGTTGCAAATTCAAGTACTTACAGATACAAATCATCCTCTAATAGTATTCTCACATCCACATGCTACTACGTAGAAGGTTAAATTTGATACTCCTTTGGTTCTAAATATAACGCTCCTTTCGTAGTGTAATTACACTACGAAAGGAGCCTTATATTTAGGATTTGAGGAATAATTATAAACTTTTAGTGTCGTCATTTATAGGCATCAAATTTTCCCTTTTTTTTTGGGTAAGCAAATTTTCCAAATTTTGTTGTAGTGATAATGATATTTGGACCCACAGTTTTATGAATTACAAACAAGTAAAATAGTAATGTTATGTCCCAATTGCATCCAACATCTTAAATCTTAATATTATTTATTGTGACTCTGACACTCTAATATTATTTTTCATGTATTTTTAGCATGTTAATCTTATTTATAACGCAACCAGCATCCTAAATCATGAATAAGATTAGAATTTTAGACGTAAGTATGTAATTACGTACCTAATTGGAAAATAATATCAACGAGTAGTAGATGCATTAAGAAATAATATCAAGATAATTAGTAATTACCATTAATGAAATTAGCATGCTGAATGTTTATGAGAAATAACATTAGAATATTGGATGCTATTTTTCTCATTATAGAATATTTTTTTTTAACTAGATCAATCTTTATTATTAGTAAATTAGGTGACTTTTAGGATGGAGGAGTATCAAATCTGGGATTGTTTTTCAAGATGGTCATTATCAGAATCACATGGGGGTAGGAAGGAAGATAACCATTCGTCTCCAATCATGTACCAATCAATAATATCATTAAAAATATGAGAAATTTCTATACCAAATACGACCTACCCACGGCTAATTATGGCATTAGGCCTAATGATTAGGGTTTAATCCAATAAACATTTTTCACGCTAAATATTGCCCAAATCAGAGCATTGAAATTCAAATAAAGAGAAATGAAATTTTGTTTTTTTATCATTAAAAATATGGTCTTAATTAACAAAGCATCTAGATTCTTTAAAAGATTAATCCTTTCAGGACCCCCAAAGTTCACCAATCTCTTTTTCTGTATACTTTGGAATGCAAATTTTGGAAGGTTCACTGAACATGGAAGAAACATTGTGTCACGGCAATCATTAATAAAGATTAAAGACAGAAAATTCAGAGCCATTACGATTAAATAGATTTTGTCATTTTGTGCTTTCAAAAGCGATACTCCCTTCAATTTTACACCTATATATAAAATATAAAATATAAAATAAAATTATATAGATTAAAACAAATATCCTTCAATTGAAGGCAATGACACTGTTGGGTACTAAATATGGGTACTTCTCCTAATGGAAGATTTGATCCTTGGTTTACTACGTTTTGGAAAACTAACTCCTTCCGCTAAACCTAACCCCATTGGTAATATATTTTATTTTTTAAAAATACTTTTATTTATGAAGAAAGAGTGAATGAAATAGAGAATGAATAAAAAAAATTGTATAAAAGATAATTAAATTAATGATATGACTAGAGAAAACATATATATATATATATATATATATATTGCAACTTCTTTTTCCATCATTTCGCAATCCAACTTGTTGGATTAATTCAATGATCAACACATGAATGAACCCAATACAAATTAATCATTAAATAACTAATAAGATAGGAGTAATTATTAGCTATCTTTGAATTGAACAAAATGCATTAGATTACACCTTGGAAAAATTGGAATTGTTTTTCCTGATTGAAGAATCTAATTTGATTTTGTTTGATTATAGTTAACAAATTTCAAGTGGATGCTGATTTTCCCCACTCATGTGTTCCCCACTGAAAGTCAACTAAGTCGCCTGCAACACGACATGCCTCACATTAAAAAGAAAAAGAAAAAAAAGGAGTGTATCTTGAAAAAGTACTGTGTCTTCCCCTTAAGCTATCTGTTAAATATTATTATAACCCGCAAAAAAATATTTTTAAAATTTTAATTTTATATTATACAACTATAATCTAAACTTTGGATAAAGTATGTTTTTAATTTCCTAATAAAAGTCTAATAATGAATACCATAGTTTAATCCAAATTTCAATATTATTAGAATCAAACCCTGTGTTTTTTATTATAATAGCCGACACATATGATATTATTCAGATTATATGATTTCAAAACCTTAAATCACATTTGTTTTCTCCTTTTGCTATTTATTTTCTTAAAATAGCATGGTTTTTTGAACCATTCATATTCCACTTGTGAAGTCCTTGGTCTAGACCTAATCTGCGACAATTAGGGCAGATTGGCACTAAACAATTGTATCAAAAGGAATTGACTCCAGCTAGCTACTTTGAATTTTCACAATTATTATAAGTCTTACTTGCATGCTCAGGTCAGTCTTATTTTCTTATAATTAGATAAACAAGATAAAATTTATTTGGAACCTAGCAAGTTTATGTTTACCCTTGAAAATTAAGCATCATCACAAGTTTGACTTGGGGAACATGAGAGATTGAAACGCCCTTAGATGAAGTGATTTCATTAATTAATCCCAAAAAAGAAACAATTTTTAGGTTTTAGTCTTTAATTCAAAAGAAGAAAATAATTTATGAATCTTACCATATATTAGCAAGCCAAAATGAATTTGATTGACATTGCAAAATTTCTACAAAGGGGTTCAATAACTAATCAATCCATTAACCTTAATTAAGGACTTCAATTGATGTAATAAGAAAGTACATTGTATATTTATGTTTTGGCAAAAACAAAAAAAACAAAAGAAAGTACATTGTGAACAAAAAATAGGTATCAAGTTTTTTTTTTTTCAATGGTTCAATGTACTTTTGTGATGAACCTTCTAATAGAAAAGTACTCTCTCCATCCCTTTCTTATAATTTGGGAAACCCTAATTAATTTTTATATTTAAAATCGGAGGGACAACTGTTTTATTATTATTTTTTAATTTTATTTCATTGGGAATAGGGAATGAATAGAAGAAACGTGACATTTTGTCCACCAATAATATAAATAAATATCTAGATTATATCATGTTAAAAGGAGGGAAAAATGGATAGTTTGGTCCAACCATGTCAATAATTGCAGGCCTAATTTTTGGAGCCTTATGCCAGCCAACTTGCTGTGATAGGGTAGGACTATACCTTAATGTACCCTTCTTACTTCCTCCTTACCCTACTCATGTTTTGCATCTTGCCATTTTTTTTATTTTTTAATTTCTATATAAGTATTTAATATTTAATATTATTAAGTTAAGTTCGAGTATTCTTAGTCTCCTCACAATATTCCTCTCGATAATAATGTGATTCATGGGCATATCAATATACTAATAATATAAATATGAAATAAAAGTCACTAAAGTTAATGTTCTTATTGGAAAATGGGGAAAGAAGTTTGCAACTTGCCACTTTTTGTTAAACATTTTTTAATAATTGTATAATACTCCTCTGATCCTATTTATAGGGCAGAGGGAGAATATTTTTTGTCATATTTATAAGTTATTTTATTAAATTTTCAGCAAAATATACTATTTTATCCTTTATTTATTATAGTGTAGGTAGTTATCTCTTTTGAAATGTGTATATATTAAATATGAGTAAAGTTAAAAAATTATTATATTTTAATAGAGAATTAATGCATTTTAGTTTTTTTTGTCTGTGTGAAATATATTAAAAGTACCTTATAAATAGGACAAGAAAAATACTTGGTATTGATGGATTAAATTCAAATTCGCACACAAATCTAAAAATGTTTGGCCTTAAGTTTTGGAATAGCTCTCTTAATATAAATTTTTTGGCATGTCAATATTTTAAAAAAAGATATAGAAATGTTATTCAAGAATTATAAGTGTTTTAAAAAAATTATAATATAAAAAAGGACAAATGTGTAATTAGAACAGTCAATAAAGTGAATATTCTAATGTCCTTCCGGTGTATCAAAAAAAAAAGTGAATATTCTACTTAGGAAATTAGAATATAATTTGAAAAAAAGGAAAAGAAAAATAGAAGAAAGGAATAGAGTGGTTTACAGTAAGGATCCACCTAAGCACCACATTGCTGGTTTCCGAATCAAGTTGGACCCCGTTTGTGTCTCCCGTGACTACCCTTCTGCTCTGCGAATGCTTATCGTGGGCCCCACTTATCCAAATCTCCTCCCAGCATTTCATTGGTAGGTCACACCATGTGGTCCAATGCTCGCCTCCACCCAAATACTACCGCTACCCCACTTGTACCTCGTCAGTCATCAAGGATAGTAACGTAAAGTGACCATTTTTCATTAACAAAACTTGAGAAATGAGATCCACCGACTTCTACATTTTATTTTAAATAGTGGAAATTTTTATTTTTTTTATTTTGTATAATTTCATTTTTCCCAAAAAATTGCTAAGAGTGAAAAATATATATAAGATTCATTTTTGTCAGACATGCATATTATATAATTTGGCTCTTACTTTTTAAATACATTAAAATAATTTTATATATTTATTTGACGCATGTAAAAAAATCCTCAATTAAAACATTTTTTATTAGGTGAAAATGTGAAATAAAAAAATTTAAATATTTTTTGCCTAACAGATTTAGATGATAAATATTTTGTATCTCTATTCAAAGCAATAGGATATAAATTAAAAGTTATTTATAAATTACCTATATTAAAAAGATTAACTCTTTTTTTTTTTAATGCTTTCGTCAAATTTCCTGCTCGCTCAATGGACAAAAAGGTATCAACTCGGCTTTGTCGGCTTATTGGCTTGGATTAGCGAGTAGCTTGTCAGTAAAAAGAATTTAGCCGGCCCCAAAAAACTATTATTCCTGGGTCAAAAAATAACAATACAAAGACTACTTTTTCTTATGAAAGTGACTCGACTAATTTAATTTTAATGCATGTCTCCAAATTATTAGGTACCTTCTTTTGTGTGATATCAAATAAAATTTAATTAAATAAATATAATATGAAATAAAATATAAAACTATCAGAAAAGCACACTATTTATCAACAATGGATAACACTGTTCTTCTATTTATTCGGACTTTGTGCATTTTTATTTTTTGACTAAAATATATATTTGGTCCTTTAATTTTATACATGGTTTCAATTTGATCTCTTAACTTTAACAAATATATTTTTACTCTATTAACCCTAAAAAATTTTAAGAAAATGATGACATTAAAATATTAAATATTGATGAAATATTCTCAAATGTTAACATATTAAGTTTAATTTTCAAAAAAATCTATAATTGTTACAAAAAAAAATCATTAAAGCCTAATAATTTTAAAGTTAAAAGACTAAATATATGCTTTTTAAAGTTAAGGGACCAAATTAAAACCTTATATAAAGTTAAAGGACTAAATGTATACTTTAACCTTTTTTTTTAGATATTTTTTTCACACATTTTTGCTTGGTTTTATTCATTTCTTTAAAAAAATTTAATCTTTTTTTTTAACACATTTTCATCAAAATTGAAATGTTATGAAGCTTTCCCTCTGAGGGTACCAATTGTCGTTTTTACTCTATAAGATGTACAAAACACAATAAATGTTTCATTTACAAAAGCAAGGTTAATTTTCTATGCTTCTTTTTTTTTTGGCTAGCATTATCATTTTTGTTACCCTTCAACTAAAAGCAAATATAGAAAAGGAAGCTTCTCCTAAGATTCATTTTTCAAAAAGATGACAAAATCACATCCCCAATATTAATTTTTTCTTAGTACATACCAATAATTAACCACCTACCATAAGTGATATATATATGAACAATGAAATGCATTACTCATACACCTCAAATGTTTGAAAGAAAGAAAAAACTACTGCGGGGACTAATCCCCATTAATATTGAGGTTAAGGGGGAAAAAAACGCATTAGTGTAACTTTTTATTTTAGAAAAATTTAAATCATTTAAATCTAATTTGATTATCTGTATTCAACCTAGATAAACAAATTTTTAATCATTTGGTTTTTTTTATAGTTTTTATCTCAATTGTAATTCAATCATTAAACTTTAACTCACTCAATATAACTTAATTTCTATAATTTTGATTCACACAATACAACTTAGTATATACATCTAGTTTAGCGATTGAAAATAGAAGTTCATAAATCTTGATAAAATAATTTTAGTTCTTATAATATTATTTTTTAAAAATGCAATGACCAATATTTTAAATGGTTAAAACTATAAAGATAGAGTTATACAAAGTTTAAAAATTAAGCATGAATAGAGTCAAAACTAGATATTAAGTTGTATTAAGTTAAAGTTTAGAAATTAAGTTACGTTACAACGAAATCGAAAATATAGAGATCAAGTAATTAAGAGTCCCAAAAAAAATATCAACATTTATACAGAATTTACATAAATCTTCAACCCTATCTGAAAGGAGTATGACAAGCTTGTTATTGCTCAATGATTTACATAAAATTAAGGGATTTATCTTTGGAAAATATGGAAATCACTTATAGTAGCCTAGAAGAGACATATGTTAAGACAAAGATAGAGAATATAAATTCCATGAACTATCTAGTCCCTAATGTCTGCTCCTTACCTAGTTTAAAAAAAAAAAAAAAAAGAATTTGGTTTGTTCATGAGATGCCAACAACTTACCTTTGATCACTTGAGTGGCATGCATTAAAAATGAAAATGACATCACATTTCAATTATTTTTAATCCATCCTTTCAATCCTTCACAAGTCCAAGTTGGGATTTGTGAGGAAACTTATTCCTGTTTCACCCTTTGTTTCAATGAACAACCCTCAAAATCTGCATCAGCCCTGTCTCCTGCCCTCTCCTCCTTCTTCCTTCTGTGCCATTTACAGTCCCTTGTGACTTCTTCTGTTTTCTTCCCTACACCTTTGTTTTCTTCATTTCAGACACTCAATATTTTGGTTATATACCAACCAAACAGTTCACTTGGTTTTTTTCCCCCTAACTACTCATCAGTTTCTGAAATCTAAATTAAATCATTTAGCTTATTTTAAGTGACTCTATACTGTTGGAAATAAACATGTAAAGGGTTTTGTTAAGTAAAATAAAAAAGCAATCTTTTGAAGAGATGCCATACACCCACTTATCCTATTGAGTTGGTTCAGATCAAAGACTTGAATTCAAAACTTTACACTAAAGGAGAACAAGCGGTAAAACCAATAAAGACCAACAGCTAAATTTTACATTCCATTTTTTAACTCCTAACTTTCTTCAAATTTGATTGAATGACGCCATTTTCCTCCATATATCAATCAAGAGGACAATGTCAAATTTGGTCATATTTTACTCTCTACCTTTCTTGAAATACCCACTTTTATCTTATTTTACCTCAGAACTTAACTAAGACCATCACTTCAACTCGTGAAAAATGGATTTTTTTAAACCCAAACTAGATGCTCTGTTTTCCCAATCGGATTGCCAATCCCTATAAACAGAGCCAAAGTTGTAGTCATCATGTAACCAACCAACTAAAACTCACGTGATTTGCCGTACTGACCCTGTATATTTCAATGTACGAGAAAAATAATTAACCTTTGTCTCACAGTATATGTGGAGCTCCCAAACAAAACATGCTCCCCTTAACACCCAAGAGAAAAAGCATTCACGGACTCTCAGAAAAAATTACATTAGATTCTTTACAGTTGTTCTCTTGCATGCCTTAGCCAAAAGCAGCTACCATTAATAGATGTCTCTTTTTCACCCCAAAAATAAAAAAATAAAAATACAGGTCTCTCCAACTACTTCCCATACACACATCACGGGCTGCTAGAAAACAACGTGTTCTTTATTTATATATAAATATGTATCGTGCCAGATTCATATCAAGCATACTCTTTTGAGTTTTGCCTTTAGTTTTTTCATTTCAAGGTCACAATGGCCTGCCATGAAAACAGAGCACTCTCTGCTCTGCTCTGTTTTCTCACATTGTTCATTGCTTTGTTGATGAGTTCGTGGCAGGTTTCAGGCCAGGGATCGGCTGTGTTTGCTTGCGACGCCACGAAGGATCCGACGGTGGCTGGATATGGGTTCTGCGACAAGTCGTTGGCAGTGGATTCGAGGGTGGCCGACCTGGTGAAGAGGATGACATTGCAGGAGAAAATAGCGAACTTGGTGAATGCTGCAGGAGGTGTGACCAGACTTGGAGTTCCCAAATATGAGTGGTGGTCTGAGGCTCTTCATGGCGTCTCTTACACCGGTCCCGGAACTAGATTTTCCAATGTAGTTCCAGGAGCTACAAGTTTTCCTATGCCTATTCTCACTGCAGCTTCTTTCAATGCTTCTCTGTTTCAAGCCATTGGAAAGGTCAGATTTCTCTTCTTCTTCATCTTCATCTGTGGTTTTTGTCTGTGTTTGTTTTTTTGTTTGTTTCTGTGCCAAGTTGGCTTCAACTTGGATCCAAACTTGGATTTTTATCTCTGAAAATGACTTCAGGATCACTGAGCGAAAGCTCATTGACGTTATATCATTTCAGTGTCTGAGTGTGTTTCTTGATTTGATTCAGTTTTGAACTAAACATGATATACCAAGTTGATTTAATTGGTTCTGTAACAACGGACGATATATTTGACTTCGGGTTTTTATTTCTTTAATAATTGTTTTCTATTTCTAAATAATTTGATTGGGATTTTGATGAGAAGATCAATCCCAAAATCATGTTGGTAAATGAAGTTATGAAACTTAAAAATACCATTCCATTGTGGGTTCAGTTTGGGCAGATTCAGTTCAGTTTAAGTCAGTTCAATAAATTTTCGTAAATTTTTCAACAACACCCTCACTGCTTTGTGTCTTTTCAACTTCTTTTCTGATAGTTTAAGAAAATGGTTTGTCAACAAAAAGTGTTGAAAGTGGATAATTTAATGCATTAGGTTGGGAGGGTAATGTTGTTTATACTAACATATGACAGAGTTTGGTGAGATTTGAATATTACAGATGATTTTACAGGGTTGATTCATAGGACATATATGAAGTCCTTTGATACAGTTGGTAGTTTCCTTATTTTCTAGTATATTCTTAATGCAGAACATTATTGTCTTGTTCATTCAAAGATCCAGATGCAGGAGAAAATATCTTAAAAGAGAAAAAGGTGGTGGTTTTTAATTAGAATGTATTAATAATTACTAGCATTATGTCAATAAGGGTTATTCATTATTGACATAAAGAAGTAGATGGGGTGGATCAAAACGTGATTGATTTTTCCAATATCTCCACTGTTGATTGCAATCTTCTTCCTTTCTTTTGGTTCTTTTTATGCACGACAGAATATTAATTAAAGGGACCAATTAATTAAGTAATTTAATGTTTAAATAAGGCATGGCGTTTTCAATGAGGTATTCATTATTGATATGGTGAGGTAGATGGGGTAGCTACATGATTGGTTTTCCCACTATCTCTACTCCTTATTGCTTTTTTTTTTTTTAAGAAAAAGGGTGAAAGTGAACATTGAATGATTTCTTTCCATTCCAAAATTTCTGGACTTTAAAAAATCACGAGGTGGAGAATTTTTAGGAAGATTATTGAATAATACTTTGCTCCACTCTCCAATTGAAAAAAGTTCCAAAAAGATATCTTATCCAAACTTTTCATCATTTTGCCTCCTCATTTTCCTCAATCCAAATATTCTAGGCAGGTAATACAAATGTATGATTGCAAAATACAATTTTTTATTTAGAAAAAAAAAAAACAGAATAACAATGCAGAAATCGTCTTGCTGGGTATATGCAAGAAAGCAAATACATCATCTAAAGGTTCCAGCTTTGCATATTGAAAACCAGTAACTAGAAGATTAATCAGTCCTTTAAACATTGCTCATAATACTTTTAAATGGATGATTAACAAATCCCATTAAGTCATCAAAATGCAGGGTTCATGGCTTTGTACTATTCTACTTTCCTAGCTGATATTTTCCTGCAAAATTACCATCTTTGTCACTAACATTGGCTTTCAGATGGACTTTAATGATGAATTCAGAGGTTTCAGCCTGTAAAACAGTGAAATAATTGAAGACTAATCACTTGCACACATGATGCAAACATTACACTTGAATCGCACATTTCATAATACTTTAGAAAACAGGACGATTAAGAATGCTTCCAAATGATGTTTATGGCTAAATTTTCTTCTGATATACAGGTGGTTTCAACAGAAGCAAGAGCAATGCACAATGTGGGGTTGGCTGGTTTGACATATTGGTCTCCAAACATAAACATATTCAGAGATCCCAGATGGGGAAGAGGTCAAGAAACACCGGGAGAAGACCCTTTACTTAGCAGCAAATATGCATCAGGTTACGTAAAAGGCCTTCAACAGACCGATGATAGCGATTCGAACAAGCTCAAAGTTGCCGCTTGTTGCAAGCACTACACAGCCTATGATCTTGATAACTGGAAAGGAGTTGTGAGATACACCTTCAATGCAGTGGTAATTGCAATCTTAAGTTTGGAAGAAACACCTTAAGAGACTGTTTGAGTGTGTATTTATGGACATGAATGAAGAAAATAATTTGTTTTGGCTTTATGATTTGTTGGTTTTTGTAGGTTTCACAGCAGGATTTGGATGACACATACAACCCACCATTTAAGAGTTGTGTGATTGATGGCAATGTTGCTAGTGTCATGTGCTCTTACAATCAGGTCAATGGAAAGCCAACTTGTGCAGACCCAGACCTCCTACAGGGAGTCATCAGAGGGAACTGGAAACTAAATGGGTATTTATTAATTCTCCTAAATCATATACACATTTACTTGTTTCCTGATTAATTCAAAGAAAAAAAGGATAAAAATCAGTTTCTCAGGAAGCACAGTCAGTCTAGTGCTAGCCTGTAAGGTTATAGTCAAGAAGAAAAAATAGTTTCTATCCTTTATTCTACCCTGAAGAAAAAAACTCCAATTTTCTGCATCTCTCATAAAAGAACAATTATATTATGCTGTCTTTTGGAAACAAATGTTTGCTTTGACTAGATATAAAACCTAAAAAGGGAAAAAGAAATGTTTTTCTTTTGTTTCATCATTAACAAAACAAGCTATTAAAGTGCTTTGCATGTATGGGATATGCAGGTACATAGTTTCTGATTGCGATTCAGTAGATGTGTTTTTCAAAAGTCAACATTACACTAAGACCCCTGAAGAAGCTGCGGCCAAGTCAATTCTAGCAGGTAAGTGAACACGAAAGGCTACAATGTTTGGATTTAAAAATAATATGCATATTTGCTTGCTTATGCAAAATTTTGATTGAACAGGGTTGGATCTGAACTGTGGAAAATTTCTGGGCCAATACACAGAAGGTGCTGTAAAGCAAGGTCTTGTGGATGAACCAACCATTGACAAGGCAGTGTCCAACAATTTTGCCACATTGATGAGACTTGGTTTCTTTGATGGTGATCCAAGCAAGCAAACTTATGGAAACCTTGGTCCAAAGGATGTTTGCACCACATGGAACCAGGAATTAGCCCGTGAAGCCGCAAGGCAAGGCATTGTTCTGCTTAAAAACAGCAAAGGATCACTTCCTCTTAATGCAAAAGCCATTAAATCCTTGGCAGTTATTGGACCAAATGCTAATGCTACTAAAACCATGCTTGGAAACTATGAAGGTACTTTTATGTGCATACATTTGTGCTGTGTCTGATACGTGTTGACTTCTTTCTTTTCTCACACAAATGACTTTTTTTTTTTTTTTGCAGGTAGCCCTTGCACTGTGATATCGCCTTTTCAAGGTCTAACAGCTCTGGTTCCTACAAGCTATGCTGCTGGTTGTCCGGATGTGAAATGTGCCAGTGCCTTGCTAGATGATGCCAAGAATATTGCAGCTTCTGCAGATGCAACCGTGCTAGTAGTGGGGGCGGATCAATCCATAGAGGCTGAGAGTCTTGACAGAGTTAGCATTCTTCTTCCAGGACAACAACAACTTTTAGTTACTGAGATTGCTAATGCTGCTAAAGGACCTGTGATTCTTGTCATCATGTCTGGTGGAGGCATGGATGTGTCATTTGCTAAGTCAAATGATAAAATCTCAAGCATCCTTTGGGTTGGTTACCCTGGTCAAGCTGGTGGAGCTGCCATAGCTGATGTCATTTTTGGGTTCCATAATCCTAGTAAGTCACTAATACTCTCTCCAATCCTCATGGTGAAGGACAAGTCTCATGTCTATAAATCTGTTTGGCACAAACACTACTCTTTTTGAAGTTTCTAGGACCACGTCACCGACTAACTTGGGAATTCATGGGTGACATTTTTGACGCAGGTGGAAGACTACCTATGACATGGTACCCACAATCCTATGTAGACAAGGTACCAATGACCAACATGAACATGAGGCCAGATCCTGCAACAGGATACCCAGGCAGATCGTACAGATTTTACAAAGGAGAAACTGTGTTTGCATTTGGAGATGGAATAAGCTACTCCAAAGTGGAACACAAACTTGTTAGTGCACCACGATTGGTGTCAGTTCCACTAGCAGAGGACCACGCTTGTCGTTCCTTGCAGTGCCAGTCACTTGATGTTGCTGAAGAACAATGTCAAAAACTTGTCCTTTGATGTTCATTTGAGTGTCAAGAACAAAGGAAGAATGAGCAGTAGCCACACAGTTTTCCTATTCTACAGTCCTCCTTCGGTGCACAACGCGCCTCAGAAGCATTTGGTCAGATTTGAGAAAGTGTTCTTGCCAGGAAAATCAGAATCACTTGTGAAGTTTAAGGTTAATGTCTGTAAGGATTTGAGCGTGATTGATGAACAGGGTAACTGGAAAGTTGCCCTAGGAGAACATATGCTTCATGTGGGACACTTGAAGCATCCTTTAGGTATAAGGATTTGAAATAAGTCTTCAAATCCATAGCCACAAGCTCATCATTTTCCCCTTATTGGTTTCCTTACTACAAGTCATCATTTTTAAAAGGAACCAGAAATAAGTTTGAGGAAATTGTAACAAGTTTGTCTTATTTCTCCAATTTCTCCAATTAAATTAATGGAATCAGAAATCTGAAATTGAAATTATGTTTTTTTTAATTTATTCATGAATATGGACAATTGAAAAAAAAAAAACAAAGATAAATAGAATCTTCACGTTAGAATACTAAGTTTTGAGCATTTTTATATCTTATTTATGTTAAATTGTCACTTAGTCGAATGTGATAGCTTATGTTATATCTGGGTGGATTAGGGGTTTATACAATTTCCATGCGTTATGTTATTAAAACCGAAACATTTCAAAAGGAAATTATTGAGTTTCAAGAAAATTAAGTTTGAAAAACGTAATTTAAGATTTTTTAAAAAAAAGATTAAATTGCCCTAATATACTCCCTTCTCTCTCGTTTTTTTTTTTTATCTCAATATGTTTTATATGCATTCTTTTTTTTTTAACCCCCTGAAATCTTCTTTTAAAAGATGATTACTTAGAAGGGCCAAGCCCATTAGAGAGAATACTGGGTTTGGGTAATCACAACGCTGTAATAAACAGCTCTTGTCTGGCCCAGTTCCCAACAAGTCATTAAAATTTAAAATATCTATACAAATACTACCTCCGGTCCTTAATATATGACCTTATTTGATTTTTATTTTGATCTTAAATATAAGATCCTAATTCACTTTATCTCTTATATTTATGCATTTTTTTCCCCAAGGTAGTCATTCTAACAATGGCAGTTCTACCAATATATTTGATTAGCAAGAATATTTTAGGAAAGACAACACATATTTATTACAAATAACCAACTTAACTTATTTTCTTAATCTCCTCAAATTAGTCAACAAGCTCTTATAATTAGGACTGGAGATGTTTGGTTTAGTTTGGTTTAGTAGAAGAACACAATGCCTAATAGTATGGCAAATTAATATTCAAATTTTCATTAGGAGATGTTCCTGCATTTAGGAGGTGTTTGGCTTCCTTGAAAAGTGCTTTTAAAAAGCACTTTTCTACAAATCAAGATAAACTCTTCCACATATTAACTTCGTATACCATAAAAACAATTTTAAAACCATGATTTTGACTTCATCCAAACACCTCCTAATTAGTATTTGACAACAAACGGAAAAAAAAAATGAATTTTGAAGTATTTTTATTGGCTATCAGTGCTCAAAATCACTTAATATGAGTAAGAATAAGCTTTAGCATTAAACAGAATTGTTAGATTGTATTTTTCTTGAATATTAAATAAAAAATCAATATATCAATAACAAAAATATAGAAAATCACATCAGGAACCATCTAATCCACATTCACTCCCATAAAAACACACATTTCATTCCAAATAGTATAAAATACAAAAAAAATTGCAAGTCTCACTAAATGATTTAACTTATTTTGGACTTCATCAAATGTACGATGTATCCCATTATAATTAATATGAATCAATATATAATATGAATAGCATAGAAAACTATATACTACCTCCCATCCTAAATATAAGAATCAGTTGACTAATTTGAGTAGATCGAAAAAACAAGTTAAGTTAGTTATTTGTAATAAATAGGTGTTGTTTTTTCTAAAATATCCTTATTAATCTAATTTGTTAGTTAGAATTATTATTATTAGTAGAGGGACTATCTTAAAAAAATAAATATAAAAAATAAAATAGATTAAGGTCTTATATTTAAAATCAAAATAAAAATCAAATAAAATTTTATATTAAAAAGCGAAGACAGTATTATAAGCAATTTTTATTCATTTTAAATTTTATGCAGTGTGTATAAGATTCCACAGATCGAAGACATGACGCCTCATATTGAACGGGTCCGCGTGAGCAGTGAGTATGGAGGTGACAACAAATAATCTGCATGCAAAAGGCAGAAGAGTCCAAAAGGGGCGTTAATTAATATTAGTTATATATAATATTTTTATGAATATTTTTAAGAAAACTAGAATTCATGAATGCAAATCAATAATCTAATGTGTTGGTTGGGAACAAGACATTGACCTGCACTCGTCTCAACAAAGTCGGCCTCCCTAGTCCCTATGCATTATCAACTTGGTATTCTCAAATCATTTCATCTTTCAAAACTTACTTAATTAGTTATTATAATAATAATAATAATAATAATATCACCTATTATGTTTAGATGAGATTTTAGGTTTAAATTTGATATTGATACTTATCTGGTCTTATTTATAAAACATTTTCAACATATTTCACACAGATCAATAAAAATTTTAAACTGTATTAATTCTTTATTAAAATATAGCAACTTTCCAACTTTGTTCTTATTTAATCTATGCACCTTTCAAGAAAAAATAACTATCGACACTATAATAAATGAAGGATAATATAGTATATTCATGGTAAAAATTTAATAAAGTGACTTATAAATAAAACAAAAAAAACATTCTCTCTCTACCAATAGGATTAGAGGAGTATGTTTTTATGCATTATAAAAAAAAAAAAGTCTCTTGTTTTGCCAAAAAGAATACTCTTGCTATAATTATAAACCACTGAATGTTAGGGATTCAATACCAATTGGAACTTCAAGTCTTTAATGTATGTCAGTCTCTTTTTATTGTATAAAAACTAGTAATGAAAGTCATTTAGCTTTGAAACTAAAGTCTTCTCATTTTATGGACTCAAAGGAATTTTAGTAAATGCATATTTTTTATTAAAAAAATGCGTATTGTTATTGATCTAGACATTATTAATCCCGATATTGTAATAGCATGATTGATCTTTTTATTTCATCAAAGAAGCTGAATTGTCTAAAATATGAATAAATAAAATGAAGGACTTCAATTTATTTTTGGAATCTATGTTTGAAATGCACTTTTTTTTTTTAATCTATTCCACTATTTATAATATGCGTTTCACTATAAATTCTGTATAGATTTTTTTTTTTACCAAAAACAATTTGTACAGATTTTAAAATTAGTTGGCAAAAAAGTACAAATTTTAAAAATTCAAAAAGAATAAACTTAAGCTATTGTAAGATTTAGAAGATTAGAAATAACCTTTTCGGCCATACAAATAACTAAAAATCTAA
The DNA here is from genome assembly GCF_004799145.2 of Neltuma alba. NCBI lineage: Eukaryota > Viridiplantae > Streptophyta > Magnoliopsida > Fabales > Fabaceae > Neltuma > Neltuma alba. The sequence continues at coordinate 1,478,001 of NW_021636085.1, forward strand.
CTGAATTAAGTGTCATTTAACTCGATTATTAAATATAAGCCTTCAATATTTCATTTAAATTGAAGATAACGTCCCTCCAATGAACTTGTCATTTCCCCTTCTTTTTTTTTTTTTTCTTCTTTTTATGTTCTTCATGTTGTTTTTTTTTTGGCGTATAATTCAGTGAACTTGGTTTTGTCAAGAAGGAGGAAAAAAAAAGAACTTGTACGTACATTATATTCCCATGACATCATCTGCCTCTCATGAATACCAAGGGACAATGGAAATAATTATTAATTACCAATACAAGAGAACTAATTTTATTATTTAATTTAACTAGGTACTAATTAATCCAAGAAATTAAGTATGGTACGTGAATAATGATATAAAATGATCAGAATTAAAATAACAATAATAGCAAGCTTTTGGTTAATGCTAAGAGACAGCCTGCCCTTTAGCAAGTGCAAACCCTAATGTAAATTATTATTATATATCCTATGGATTGCTACTTTGAGTATTTTTATTACATTTAATAGATCAAACGTTCAATTTTCCTGCGTCAGCTCTTCGCGTGCAATAAATCGAGTCCCCTCATCTTATCTTGAGAGGTGGTTGGCATATGTCATATGCCTCTTCTGATCTCATTTACAAGACACTTTCAGTATGTTTTTTACAAATCAAGAAAAACTTTAAATTTTATTAATTCTCATTTAAAATTCAATAACTTTCTAATTTTATCTTTATTTAATATATATTATATCTCACGTAAATAAAATCAACACAATAATAAATGAGGAGTAAAATTACACATCCATACACAAAATTTCTTTTAATGCCATATAAATAGGACAAAAAAAATGTCTTCTCTCTCTGCTATATAAATAGGACAGAGGAGTATTTAATTTTTCTAGAAGTTAAATTTATTTTGGAGAAATTATATAAAATTTCTTGAATTATATTTACACTTGCCAGCCATAGATAATTTTTTTTAATTGCTTATTGGCAAGCCTACAATCCTCTCATTAGAGATAATCTAGATCAAGATACGGTTAAATATTAAATCACATTATATATATTTTCTGTGCAGAGATCAATTAAATCCTCGTTGATATGCAGTGGCTAAATTTTTTTTTTTTTGGCTTACAGCCATTTTTTAAGACTATACCCTTAACCATACCTAAATTTGAGGAAAATATCAAATGAAATAAGGGAAATTAAATTGTTGTATTTTAGTCCATATTTTATATTAATTAAAGATTTCTTAATTTATATGACCTAATCTTAAATAAAAGTGGAATGGACGCTGGAGCAGGAGGGCGTACAAAGAAATGATTGTAGAACAAATTTTTTTCCCAGAAAATAGTCATCACAGGGGGGGAAAAAACCTAGTCAAACAAGAAACTTAGCAGAATTTAAAGTTTACTAGATTTTTTTTAATAAAAAAAAGTCCAAAGAATCTTTTTGTTTCATATTTTATAGTAGTAGTTTATGGCACACCGCTGGGGCGTCACACGTCGATCTTTTCAGGGGGCCAATCCAATAATTATTAATTATTACGCAAAACGAATCCCCTTTCGACACGTGCCAGTCACATGCGATTTACCCACACGTTTCTCGGTTTCTGTCCTTCTTCCCCCATGGTGGCCCCCACGGCGGCCCCCACGGCGCATATGACGGCGTGGGGACCACACACGCTCGAGACGCGGCAGCAGGCGCATATATGTGATCAGAGAGAAGAGAGAGAACCGCTTTTGAAGGGTAGGTTAGGTGGATGCGTGGGTGGTAATAAGCGTACCGGTTCGATGCCGTTGTGTGCTTTTTTGTTGACAGCCCAATAAGAAAGAGAAACGTGGAGTTCTCGTTGATCAAGAGGTTGTTGGACGGCGCCACCTGGCAGCACAAGCGTTGTTGTTGGGTTGATTACTACTTCCGGTAGATTTTACTTTTACTGTGAAAATTACTCTTATTTTTTTGTAAAAAAATAATTGATCCAAAAAAGTAGTACAATTTTATTTAGATCTTAAATATAAGTTTTTTATTCACTTCGTTTTTCATATTTATATATTTTTTAAGATAATCTTTATAATAATAGTAGTTACAACTAATACACTTGATTAGTAAAAATATTTTAGAAAAAATAATACCTATTTATTACAAATAACTAACTGAACTAATTTTTTTAATATATTTAAATTAGTCAACTAACTCGTATATTAAAAATCGAAAATAGTAGAATAACTGAGATGTAAAATCTTTTAGTTGGATTTCTTGTAGAAAATTTTCTGAACAAAAACTTGCTCTATCAATCTTAAAAATAGAACACTTATTTCAAAAAAATTCTATAATTGATTGTGTCACTTATGTCTGCTGTTAAAACGAATTTTGTTACAGTTTACATATTAGTACTAAGTGTTTTTGAGAGATTTCTAAACACTTAATAAATTGAAAATTTTCTAAACCCTGTAACACGATTAAATGTTACTCCTCCGATCTTTAATATAAGACCCATTTAACTAATTTGATTAGATTAAGGAAGTTAGGTAAGTTAGTTAATTATAAGAAAATTGACACATTTTTCCTAAAACACCATAATCATCTTTCTTAATACCCCCTCTCCCACTTCCACTTGATTATGGTTGAGAGAGCATCTATAGGGGTAATTTAGAGAAAACTGATAAATATGAAAAATGGGTCATATATTTAGGATCAAAACCAACTCAACAATTGGGTCCTATATTAAGGACCGGAGGAGTATTATAAAATGACATCACGCCCGTTGGTAAAACAGCATATCAGTTAAAAGTTAAGGATATCAATTACTTCTCCGGTCCTTAATATAAAACCCATTTAAATAATTTGATTAGATTAAGGAAGTTAGGTAAGTTAGTTAATTATAAAAAATGTGACATATTTGTCCTAAAACACCATAATTATCTTTCTTAATACCCCATCTCCCTCTTCTACTTGATTATAGTTGAAAGAGTATCTATAGGGGTAATTTAGAAAAAACTGATAAATATGAGAAATGAGTTTTATATTTAGGATCAAAACCAACTCAATAATTAGATCCTATCTTAAAGACTGGAGGAGTGTATTTGATGTCACCCCATTTGCGTGTGTGTATATATTTTGCCAACGTTAAGGATATCAATCAGTTACTATATTTGATGTTGCCCCGTATGCATTTTTTTCCCCAACGTTACTCCGTACGTATTTAATGCAAGCATAAGGTACAATTATTGACGCAGGTTCATCTCCTCTATTAATTATTAATCGAGTAATGATAATTAGAAGCAGAATTTGGAATCTGTTGGCAACTTGTTCATCGGCAGCACATCTGTCTCGAAAGCAGCATCACATGAAGAATCCAATACATGGATTCTTATTATTATTAGCTGTCCAGTACTATTGTGTTCTGTCGCCAATGACATGAAAATGTACATGTCGGGTGCTCTTTCTAACTACTTCTCCCGTTGTTAGCGTACTTTTCTAATCCTATTTATACATAGGAGAAAGAACATATGTTTTAGTTCTATTTATAAGATACTGATACAAATTTTTTGTATGAATATATAATTTTATCTTTTATTTATTATTATATTGACTTTATTTACATAAGGTATAATGAATATTAAATAAGAATAAAATTGAAAAGTTATTAAATTTTAAATGATAGTTAATGAAATTTAAGATTTTTCTTGGTCTATATGAAACATGATGAAAGTGCTTTATAGATAGGATAAGAGGAGTATTATCTAACTTGAGAGTTAATATTAGTCTTATATATAAAACTTATTTAATATATTTATCAATTTTTCTTGACATAACTATATTAATATTCTCTCAGCAATAATTAAGTAAGGAGAGGGAGAGAGAAAATTAAAAAAGATAATTAAGGTGTTTTAGAAAAAGAACATACTACCTCTGGTCCTTAATATAAGAGTTAGTTTGAATTTTAATTTGGTTCTAAATATAAGACCCCAATCTACTTTGTCTATAATATTTATTTATTTTTTTTCAAAGTAATCATTGTAATAGTTGCACATATTAAAAGTTTCATCAAATGATAGTTCTAACTAATACATATGATTAATAAGTGTATTTTAAAGAAGACAAAAATTATTTATTATAAATAAGTAACTCAACAAACTTTTTTAATCTACTCAAATTAGTCAACTAGCTCTTATATCAATAAGGGAGTAGTATCATGTTAACTAATTTAACTAACACCATTAATTTATTCAAATTAGTTAATTAAATTTTACATTATGGGATGAGTATTAATTATCTCATAATCCAGGACTTCATTTTTCAAGAAAAAACATTAACTTTTACACAATCTAGAGAGAATGGCGCGACTATATTTACAAGGTTAGCTTTATCAGTTGTTATTTTAATTTTTTTAATGCATTGTGTGGTCGTTACTTACGAAAGATCTAAATTTGTCTTTTAGCAAATCTTAATCTAATTTATATAAATAGTTGAGTTTTGTAATCAATGCCATGAATTATGACCAAAGAAATTCGTATGGGTGGGGTACGAGAATTTTGAACTGTGAAAATTTATTATGTTTATTTTTTTTTTCTGTAAACAAATATTATACTTTTACTTTTTTTTTGAATTTGTGTATATTTATCATTCAAATTTCAAAACTATATTATGAATAATAATCAAACCCTACAACAAGAAAATTTACAGTTTATATATTTATACTCTAAAAATTTCATTTAAAATGTGATAAATATAGTGGCATATTAATTTTTGCGAATAAATGTATAAATTTCATTTTTTTTTCCTTTGGCCCAAAAGGTCTATAATTCTTTTTTTTTAAAAAAATGATCGAGTGGCTAATATTTGGACCTGGGTGTCGCAAACGAAGCCGACGTTAATGATTGCGTCACCATGTCTCTATCAGATCGCCCAACCACGCTCCTATTAGTGCTTCCAATCCTCTACGGCAACCTCGACTCTATAAATTTAACCCGCTGATTCTTACACTCAATGATCATTGACTTATATAATTAATCAAATTTGACGGTCATGATTAATGTCTTAATTCGATTACCGCAGGTTATTCTGCTCTCCAACTTTTTGTTCTTTAATGGGGGCGACACGAGCGCGCCACGACAACTCCTGCCTCAGCCACTAAAATCTTTCCGTCATGCCCACTAATGAAAGATGGGCGGACGCAAAAAGACGAATTCACCCTTCCCAGCTTCCACACATACCGTTCTCATCAAGGGTAATTCTGAGATTTTACCGACATCCTTTTTCGCATAAGGGCCAACCATTGCCCCCGGTGAGCATGTGAAGCTAGCTCGTTCTTACTCTTTTGCCCGTTTTCGGTATCTCACACGATCCATTGATTTTTTTCAGCTTCGCAGGGCATCAATTATATATATATTTTTTAAATTAAAAGTAAAAATCGAAAATAAATAAACAGAGCCGCCCCTGGTTCTCATTTTGCTCTGGCCCTTGTTGCGTAATTATATTCTTCTCCTTCCTCCTTCTCCTCCCATCTCTCGTTGCTGCTAGATCCGGTAGGCCTTTTGAGAAATCTAACTATATATATAATTGACACAGCATCTCTTTTGATTTTGCTCTTTCGCCTGATAATTCAGTCTCTATTTGTGTTTCCGTAAGCTGATTGTTTCATACCCTGAAGTTTTTCATTATATGCTGCGATGTTTTTGCTCTGTTGTTTCCTTTTCGTGTTGTAATTTCACTCACCTTGGTGGTTTCATTTAGTCCTTAGTTCTTCTTTTGCTACTGCTTCCGTTCACTGTGATTGTTGTGCTGGTTTTAAAACTTCAGGGGTATGGTTTTGGTTTCGATGTTCTTTCGGCTGTCAGTTGAACTTGGGCTGTTATTTTTTCACCGGAAGTTGTGCTCTTTTTCTTTTGTTGGTATCTAGTCGGGTTATAGATTGTTTTCTCCCCCCCCCCCCCTAAAGGAAGCAGTAGTTTTTGATCTGGTTATTTGGTACCTTCAGTATTATGAGTAAGCAAGCAATGAATTCAATGAATAACATGGATCTGATGTTCCCTCCTTTTAAACATCCACGTAGTATTTTTCATTTTCAATCAATTATCTTCAATTTTTTTCAAGCTAAGGCTCCCGAAAATTTGCGAATTTTCTCTAATTTGCGTTGATCTGCTGTTCTATTTCTTGCAACTAAATTCTGTGTTGCTTTTTTTTTTTAAATTTTTTTTTCAAAAGTTGATTTGTTTGTATTATTATGAAGGTAGTGACTATTTACTGGCAATTTAGCTTGTTTTTTATTGAGTGTATAGTGATTGAGTATTTGAAAACGATGTAGTATGTTTTGTTGGTTATTCTGGTCTAGTAGGAAGCCGTATTTGCCATTACTGCCTAGTTTGAGGCTTGAATTACTTTATATGCTCAAATTTTATGCAGGAGTAAATCTTCGTTTCTTCACTAGCCTTTTGATTGGGGTCATAGTTTATGGAGATTTTATGTCTGGACAGAAGAGAATTTAGGAAATAAGAAAGATTTATGAGCTTCTAATACCTTATTCATGTGCAGTTTTTAATCTGTGGGACGGATAATTTATGTGTGGGAGGTATTGACATTCTCCGGTATACTTGCAAAATTGGTTTCAGTAGGAAAATTCCCATTTAGTTCGTACACTGAAGGGACTTCATGACTTTGGAGTTCCATATAAATTCAGTGGCCATGGATCCTACTGTTAAATTAAGGCAGGTCAGAGTACTTCTTTCTTATATTTTTATTTTCCCATTTTTATCCTTTTTTTATTGGTTTATTTCGTTTTTCATTTTGGTTCTGTTTCACATCAAAGTAATATTTGCACCATCTTTCTTTTTGGGGGGGGGGGGAATCTTTAAATTGCTTTTTTTCTGTATTCTGTTTTGAGCAAAATTATCTCATAAGGCAAAATTCTTTTCTTTGACATTTGACAACAATTTCTCCCCACCGAGAAGTTTATTACGAATCCTGGAAAGAAAATCATATTTCTTTTCACCTCTTGTTACTGGAATTCAAGATGTCTTCAATTGGATTTTTATGAATGACATTATACTCTTTGGAAATCTTAATTTGGTATTCGTTTCTGATTTGTTTCTTCATTTTGATTCTGTTAATGACTCTTCATTAACCAGTATTTCTTATGATTGTTGAACCAATCCTGCAGCATTCTTTTTCTTATGGTGTAGCATCAAAGTATAGTTTAGGGCTTCAAAATTGCTAGCTAAATTGCTATATTACTCTTTACATGTGCAGTCCCCCCCCCCCCAAAAAAAAAAAACCCCGGGGGGGGGGGATTTAGTTATGATTCTTTTTGCTCATGATGATCGTTAATGATAATTCTCTCTCTGCATAACTCTCATTTGTTCTTTGTCTTCAGTCATAATAATTTAGTATGTCCACTTACACTCCCGCCGATTGTGTGTGAACTTGCATCTGTTGCAACGTGTCATTCAGTAATCCTTCTCTTCTATTGATGCCTGAGCTCTTGTGACAATGACTTGATTTTTCCTTTTTCTTTGATTTTCATGAGCTGATTTCTCTTCCTTGGAACCAAGGTTTATGTGGATGAATGGTTTGAGTTAAAAAATGATGAATCTTCTATCGCTTCAGATTTTAATCAAGTCTTCTGAAAGTACTTCGGTGAAAAAACACAAAAAAAAGGTTTCCTGAAAGTGCGTTGCCTTGTTTCTTTGTCAGGGTTGATGAAGCTCAATGATTTGTCCAAAAGGAGCATTGGAAGCTCCAGCGAACTCTTTACATCACTGTTGAGCACTCTTGCTAAAGGTTTCTTTCCAGGAGACGTTATAAGATACTTTTGTTGGTATTGGCTTCGGTGAAAGATTTGTGCAACCTTCTCCTAGAGTACAGTGAAAATGGACAGATCAGATACGTCAGGTTTTGTAAGTGGGGGAGCTTCTAGATTGGAATTTCTTCCTAGTCATGCATTTCTGATGTGTATGTAGACCTTGGTATCGAAGTAGTATGTGGTGAAGTGTTCTGCTTAGTTCAACCTTTTGTAGTTATAGTGCACAACATCTGGATAATGGATCTTAACAAGACAGCTTTATTGTGTCCTTTTGATGCTGAACTTGGGAAAAATGATAACTTTGGTGATACTGCATTATGTTTGAATGGCCTTACGTTGGGAAAAAACAATACAACCAATTACAGGCACACTGAGAGCAATCTTGGGACGAAGCTTTCCAATGCTTCTGACGATGGTTGCAGATTGGTTCTGGGATTGGGCCCACCACCGAGGGCATATCATGATGACATCTACAATGCGGGGCTTAATAAGAAGAAAGAATTGACCACCCATTTTCCGCAGCATATGCCATCGGAGTGTGATTCAATCTTGCAACTTGGTCTTTCCGGAGGAACTAATGATGCGTCTAGTGTGATGGACTACTCATGCTCAACTGAGACTGATGTAAATGTGCCATGTCTTTCGAGCCAGGCATCTGCTGAAAATAATTATTCTATGATACCTGTTGTTGACGAGGGTTCTACCTCAGCAAAGAAATCAGGTGGCTACATGCCATCACTTCTTTTGGCTCCAAGCATGGACAATGCCAAAACTTCAGTGCAGACACAGGAACTGCAAATTCTAGGAACACAAACTCAGTTTTGCCAGGAACCTTCCAATGGCACAGGATACTCCATTGGCACCATATGCAAACCCCAGGCCACAATGATGGCTTCAGACAACCGAATGAGCAATCCAAAAAGATGCAAATTTTTTGGCTGTGCAAAGGGCGCACGAGGTGCTTCAGGCCTTTGTATTGGACATGGGGGTGGTCAGAGATGTCAGAAACCAGGGTGCAACAAGGGTGCTGAGAGCCGCACTGCTTACTGTAAGGCCCACGGTGGAGGGAGGAGATGCCAACATCTTGGGTGCACTAAAAGCGCTGAAGGAAAGACGGATTTTTGCATTGCACATGGTGGTGGCAGACGTTGTGGGTATCCAGGTGGGTGCACTAAGGCTGCAAGAGGTAAATCAGGACTTTGCATCAGGCATGGAGGAGGTAAGAGATGTAAGGTCGAAGGCTGCACCAGGAGTGCTGAAGGGCAGGCTGGCCTGTGCATCTCTCATGGGGGTGGACGCCGTTGCCAGTACCAAGGATGCGCTAAGGGTGCACAAGGGAGCACTATGTTTTGCAAGGCACATGGTGGTGGAAAGCGTTGCACTTTTCAAGGTTGTACCAAAGGTGCTGAAGGGAGCACCCCATTGTGCAAGGCACATGGTGGAGGCAAACGCTGCCTCTTCAATGGTGGCGGTATATGTCCTAAGAGTGTACATGGAGGCACGAACTTTTGTGTCGCTCATGGTGGTGGAAAGAGGTGTGCTGTGCCAGGCTGCACCAAGAGTGCACGAGGCCGTACTGATTGTTGTGTCAGGCATGGCGGTGGGAAACGGTGCAAGTTTGGTGGGTGTGGAAAGAGTGCACAAGGTAGCACAGATTTCTGCAAGGCTCATGGTGGAGGAAAGCGATGCAACTGGGGAGAAGGAAAATGTGAGAAATTTGCAAGGGGTAAGAGTGGTCTCTGTGCAGCTCACAGCAGCATGATGCAAGAGCGTGAAACTGGCAAGGGAAGTCTTATTGCACCGGGACTCTTCCATGGTCTTGTACCTTCTGCTGCCTGCAGCAGTATTGACAACAACAATTCATCTTCAGGGGTAAGTGTTGTGTCTGATTGCTATGATTCCATGGAAAAACCTGCTAAAAGGCAGCATCTTATACCAGAAGAGGTCTTGGTTCCACTCTCAATGAAAACACCATCTTATTTAAGCTTCTTGACTGCCAAGAAGCCAGAGGAAAGTAGAAATGGGCATGTTGCTGCTGTTGGTTGTAGTGGTGTGAAGAAAGGTCTTGATTTTAACGTGCCAGAGGGCAGGGTCCATGGTGGCGACCTCATGTTATACTTTGGAGGGAATCTCAAGAACGCACTTGATGGTGTTTGAAGGGAGTCTAGTGACTCAAAAGATTGTAGGTTCATTATGGGAACCAGGGACATTTCGTGTTTGGATTTGTGTATAGATGTTTGTGTTTGTTCAATAAAACCTCATGTATAGACTTCAGTTTGTTGTCGATGATTAGGCTTTTATTGTTTGTGGGTTTTCATCGTTGTCATGGATTTCATTCTTCATGGTATGGTGGCAAAGTGGCAATGTTAAAAGGTTCTAAATCCATTTCGCTGCCTTGAACAGCATGATGTTGTAAATGCCTCAATTTCTGGACTTGCCCCAATTCAAGCTTTTTGGTGTTAGCTTTTAGCTTTTTCCTTTTTTTCTTTTATTTATTTTCTGCCTGAAGAGTTTGGCTTATTGAAAGTTTAAGGTAATTGTAGTTTTTTCCGACTAGGAGTTTGATAAAAAATTCTTTCACGTAAATCGAAGTAAAAGTTATGGCTCTTTTTTCAGTTTGTACTATAACATTGTTCACCCAAAAAAAAAAATGAGACTGTAACATTCGAATTTGCTTACTCTTTTATTTTAAACATAAGAGCTGGTTAAGGGGGTGTGTTTTAGTCTTTGTTTTTGGGGGTAAATTTATAAATTTTTTCTCAAACAATCCCCATTCATTACATAGATAAAATGGTTTTTATTAATGAAACTAATGATTATAGAGGGTGTTTTAGAAAAATTAACACATATTTTTTATAAATAATTAGCTTAATTAAATTTTTAATATCAATAAATTAATGATTTAAGTCCTACATTTAGAGCTAGAAAGAATAAAAGCCAAGTTCAATTTTTTAAAATGTAAGTTAAATCAATTATAATTGTAAGTAGATATACAAGGATATTTCAGTAAATATATTTTTGTAATAAAATTCACATACATTTATAATTCCTCTGACTTAATGTAATAGAAGATTAGATAACCTTCATAAGCATTAACAATACCTTATGCAAATATGAAAAACTTACACTTAAGGATTGAAATCGTAAATGGCCAAAAAAAGAAATCATTAAAATTACAGAAATCTTTTTTTTATTTTGAAAACATATATGAACCTTCCTTGAAATTAATACATATGTCACACAAACCTCTCTTATATATTTAACTTTTAATTTCCATCCATTCAAATGTTAGATCACTGTTAAGTTTGACTCATGAACTTTTATTTTGACTAAAATACTCTCACTAACGTAAGAATTATTTAAGCATTTATATTTGGTTTTATGCCAAACATTTATATTTTTTCAAAGAATACTTTTTTATACAATCAAAAATTATTTTAATAGATCTATTTTCAAAAACATCTAATATGTCATAAAATTTATTAATTTTGATTATATTATAAAATTTTATAATTTTAAATTTTCATCACGTCAATTCAAATATATTTATTAAGGTTTTTTTAAATGGCTAAAAAATTTTAAATGTATTTTTTATCATATAATATAAATGATTCAAGTTTGACAGATTATATAAATAATTTAAATTTAATATTTAGAATTTTCAAACAAAATTTTTTTACAGATATTTATAAACATATTTACTTAATTATAAATTTATTTAAAGAATTAATCAAAATTTTTTAGGTCTACATTAATCAAGTCATTTAATTTTTTATCCCAAAAACATTAAAAAAGCAAGAATTTTTAAAAATAAAAAATAAAATTAAGAAAAAAAACTTTGAAATATTCTTCAAAACAACTTTAATCAAAATTAGGAATTTAGTATGATGAAGAGTAAAATGGTAAATGACTGTCTTTCTAACATAAATTTTAATTAAAAAAATATTTTTGAAATATTTTTAATAGACTTAATTATATGATTTTAAAATAGAGAAATTTTTTTTATAATTAAGTCAAAATATAAAGAAGGTTAGAATATTTTATGCTTAAATTTAATATTTTTCAGATTAATTGAATTCTGAAATATAACTTTCATGTCATGGCCAAAACAAAAAAAAAAAAACCAAAAATCATCAGGTATAGAAAGGAAGGCAATCGGAAAGTCGCCAGGCTAAGGAGAAACTGCCGTACATCGGCAGTCTCTGGCAGCAAAGGGAAGAAGCAATAGAGAACGAAGCTGGCATTTTCATTGTGCGAGACGCAGAAACAAACAGCCACATGAACCTAGAAGACGAACAAGCGGATATTAAATGACAAATACCACTTTTGGCGCCAGGTTTCAACTTGACGATTGAGAGGCTTCTCTGTTACGGAAGATCAATGTAGAGTAAACACTTATCTCACTTAACTACTTCCTAAGAGTATAAATATAAGCTCAGGTCTCTGTGTCCACGAAGGATTCAGATACTGAAGAAAAGGACAGGATTTTTCTTCCGCGCATCTCCGACTCTCCGATTTCGTGCGGGTAAATTCTTTGTTCGCTTTCCCTGCTTATTCTGATTTTCCTTTTTTACTTTGATTTCTGCTGAGATTTGACCGTATTGCGTTGCATTGATGAATTCGTACAGCGAAATCGGTGGTTGAAACTGATATACGCGGACTAAGATTTCTTCTTTTTTCTGTCAAAAGTTCGATCGGTCAAGATGTTTCAATTTGATAGCTTCTGATTCTTTGTCTGGAATCCGCGAATAGTCAATGGAGAAATCTCGCGGTAATTCCAAGATCAAGATTCCGAAGGCGAAGGCTTCGAATGAGAATATTTCACCGATGAAATTAGAGATGGAGGATCCGATGTTTATTGGAAGTAGACGCTTTCATCAATCGACGGCATTGAGTCCAACCTTTCAATCGTACGCTGAGAATCTTGACATTAACTCTCCGCTTGCGCGTTACTTACTCGCCGGATCTCCGATATCCGGTAGGGTCTCGCCTTCTGGTGAGTCTTTCACCTCTCCGACGATTGGCTCCCGCAAGAACAGGTCTGCATTACTGCAGCAATATAACAGTAGCAGTTCAGGGAGTAGTAGCTGTGGCTCTCGAAATAGGTTGCCGGTTTCGCCCCTGTCTTCAATTGAGAATTTGGAGATGATGCCATTGATGTCGTCACCTGTGTACGGAACACCGGTAAAGGCAGAAGAAGAAGTTCTTGTGATGGACGACATCCAGGTGAAGCTAACATCGTCTGGAGGGAAAAGGCTCTTGACGGACGTCACGAAGAAGGTTGGTTCGCGCCATAAGCTAATCTAACAAGGCCTCAGGTTTTTCCTTATAGTTTACTATTTTTTAACTATTTGCTACTCCTTCGGGGTGTTTATTTATTGGCATGCCTCGTATAAGAAACTTCAAAGAACGAAATTTTTTTTCTCGTGGCTTAAATTACTGAATTTAAAAACTGAAATATTAGAGGGAAATGAATTAAAATAATACTGAATTATGGTCAGCTCAAAAAAAAAAAAAATACTGAATTATGGATTGGAGAACCGGCAATATAAAGCTGCCCTGTGTCACCCAAAAAAAAAAAGGCCGCCCTAGTTAACATTTGATGTTTTTGTTCAAAATGGGTCCTGAGGGAGTCATTTGAAAGTAATTTAGACTCGGTTATCATGTGATAATAGATATAAAATGGTCTAGATTACGTGAACGTTCAGGTTAATTTGGAAGATAGTTAACTTGGAAAGTTAAACATTGAGTAAAAGAATATGAAATATACCTTTTTAGTCATACCGTGTGACTGTGATTATGATCAGAAGCATACTTTTTCTCAAGTATATAATCATTTTAGGAGCTGTCGAGCTTGGGTAATGCCTGTTTGCATAGGATATAGCCTGAAAATTTGTGGCAAATTGTTTGAATTGTTTGAATTCTGGAGTACAAAAGTTGGGCAGAAAGAAATTTTTATCCCAAAAAGAGACGAGTTAAATTCATCCGTCCAAGTGTTAGTGCTGAATTGCATTTTATTTAAATCTTCTTCCGAATTTTTTTTTTTTGCCAGCTTCTTCCGAATTTGTAATTTGTAATAGAAGAATCATTCAAGCTGCCTATCTTTCTTAGTCAACGAGATTTTCCTCATTGACCTTTTTTATCTTTTATTTATATTTTATATTGTCTTTTGCTTTTTCGCTCAGGGGTGACCATTATGATGCTAGACTCTTTTATGGTGGCTTTTCATTGTTTTTCGGGTTTAATTCACATGATGTATTTGAAAGATCTTGAAAAGTGATCGGCAAGGATTAAACTGTTGATGGGAAAATAAATAATGAGATGATTAGGAAGGATTCAATTAATGTTTTGTTAATTCATTATTATGACTTGATTCTCTTTCCTATTACGCTTTCGTAGATTATTTCCTATTTTATGCCTTCTTTTACTTGAAGTTTAAGTTAGGTTTATAATTGTATTTAGGCCTCTATAAATAGCCCTGAGATTATTTTGATGATAAACCGTTTGATGAGCTGAATAATATTAAGAACTTTACAGTCATTCTCTCCCCTCCATTCTTTCCCTGTCCTTCATCAACTGTGTTAGGCGATAGAATTTGATAGCTTGGCATACAGTTGTTTACTTTGCCGGATTGACATAATGCAGTTTGCAAACGGAAAAGAGCAGCGTCCTGTTCGTCTTTCCAGCGCTCACAAATCTGAGGTATACAAATATATTGTCTTGTAACATAATAAACGGTGAATCAGGTAATTGAACATTTTACCAGCTGACTAGTGTGCCTTTGTGGTTCACTTCATGGTTAACTGTTCTGTAACGGGGTTCAAATGCTGGTGGCTAAAAAGGAAAGCTAACTGAATGTTTCTTATTCTGTGTAGGCACATGCAAGCAAGTCATCTTCTGGTACAGGATCAAGCGCATGTGGTCCAAGGAGCCGCACTTTTCGTCACTTCCAGGGTGCAGCTGTATCTGAAGAAGCGGTTAAAACATCCAAACCAGCTTCGCCTGTTAAACCTGAACCTGACCATGCCTTAGCCAATTCTCACACCAATGACTGGTCACCCCTGGATGATAACATTGTGCTTGTTGTTCCACACGCTTCACCTAATAATTCTCCCTCAAGGGAACATGTTGATGCTTATATTTCCAGCGTTCTCTACGGCCCCTCCACTAAAAACAGGCTACCAGCTTTTGCTGAACTTTGTTCGGAGAAGCTATCTCCATGATTGAAAGCCCTATATTTGCTGTCAGAAGGTAATATTGCACATTCTCATATCCTATCCTCTGAAATCCTTAGTTTCTTTTGCTGCTGAAAAACTCTACCGTTTCAAACATGTTGGTTGTACCTGTGCATACTTTAGTATCCTGATTTCTGAGAAATCATTATTCCCCTAGCTTTCACGAACGAGGTCATTCATGTGCCGTGTAAATAGCTGTTTCATTAGGTGCACCGAAAAGCTATCTCTAGCACTATGAGCTTCATCTTATATCTCATTCGTTGTTGAAAATTACAATGAATCAGTAGACTTCTATACGCTACTAGATTGAATATTACCTCCATTCGTTTTTTGTAAAGAAGCAAGAACCCTGTTTCTTTGGTGCTACATCCACATTCTTCGAGCCCCCAAAAGCCTTATCATTACGAGATATATATTCTTTAAAAATAATACATATTTGTGGTTCAAAGGGCTCAGTGCAAACAAAACAAGTGCTCTTGATAATCTTATACTCACTCCGTCCCTTTTTATAAGCAACATTGGAGCTCACCACGTAGATAAAAGATTAGTTAAAATTAGTTAAAGACAATAAATGTATAAAAATTAGAAGTTCTTTCACTAAAACACCTTTATTTATAGGGAGAGAGAGAATGTGTGATGGAAAGATGATGGTTTGAAAAATGAGATAATAAATATATTGAGTATTAAAATAAATAATTAATGAGGATAAAATAGAAAATTCGTTATAAAAATTTAAGATAACTCACACATGTTGCTTATATTTAAGGACAATGAGGAGATAATAATTGTTGCTTATAAAATGGGATGGAAGGAGTATAGTTGCCCGCATGCTCAAATTAACGCATAAAATCTTCTCTTGTCCCATTGAGGACATCGTATATATTTTTTCCCCTTGATCTTCAACCCAACTAGTTTCGATTACAATTCGAAATCGCTACGTGTAGGTCAGAGTAGAGGGAGAAATTACAAACAAATGTATGCCAAGGGTTGATGATCGCCACGAGATGAACATAATTTTCATGATCTCCACGAAATGAAAGCTATTTTAGTTTCATTTATGGGAATTATGGGAATATCCTTTGCTGGCCTATCTCCATATTTTGTGCAACTATACAAGGCAACAAATTTTCTACCTCAAGAAGTCAATTAGATAACAATGCACTCCACCTTTTTACTTGGGCGCTTACGATTACATCGAGTATTCAAAAATCTATCTATATAACATTTGAACATAACATGTTTTGTTATTTAAAAAAAAAAAACGTTTGAACATAACATATGAAACATTTAAAATCTTTTGACTCCGATGCAACATGCCTTGACCCCGACAAAATAAAAAAGATCATCTGCAATATCTGATGGGTTCCCTTAAGCGCCTAACTCTTGGAAAGCAGAACCTCATTCACTAACTTGTCCATATTCAAGGACGAAGACCCACCAGCTTGTGTAGCTTCTTGAGCCATTTTCTTCCACTTTCTGGCTTGATGCCTCAGCTTCACACCCTTTTCACCTTCCATCAATTCCCTCACAAGCCTTTTCACTTCATCTCTCTTCAACTCCTCGCTCTCCATCTCCATCCCACAACCCCACTCCCTGCTTACAAACCTGCGATGCAACATTTGGTCATTGAAAAAAGGACAGCATATCATAGGCACACCATTGCTTATGCTCTCAATTGTTGAGTTCCAACCACAGTGAGTCAGAAACCCTCCTATTGCTGGGTGCTTCAGAACTTCCTCTTGTGGACACCAACCCAGAATCAGACTCCTCTCTTTGATTTCCTCTGTGATTTCTTGTGGCAGAATGGCTTTACCATTAGCTACCAAATCACCCCTTATCACCCATATGAAACTCTGCTTGCTGTTTTCTAGGCCCCATGCTAATTCAATGACTTGTTCAGGTCTCATGACTATGACACTACCAAAGTTCACGTATAGAACTGAACTGGGTTTCTTTGAATCAAGCCATTTCAGACACTCTGACTCTTCTTTCCACAGATTGCATTTGATGGACTCACAGTTGTTGTCTGATGAGTTTGGTGTTTGGTTGTGAAGGAGCAAGTCAAGTGGGCCAATTGTGTAAAGTTGTGGGTACATTGAAGAAAGAGCGTTTAAGACTTGAGGTTCCAAGGCATCAAAAGTGGGAAGCATGAGAGCAGAAGCTTTTGAGGCTGCCTCAATCTGTTGTGGAACAAAGTCCAGAAGAAAATCATTTGGATCTGTGGTCCTATATATCCCAGGAAGGTCCCTTAGTTTTACATCCTTCATCCCAGGTATCCAATCTATCTTGGTGTCTAGATACCCATTTGTCAGATAGCTTGCATCTGGAAAAAAGATCAGGTTTTTTTAAGACGTAAGGTGAAATCACTCAACAACTTTATGATACGCTGAAGGGAAAGGAAATGAGAAAGCTTTCTCCCGTAAAGATTCATAAAAAGCTCTTTTTTTCCAAGCCACTGTCATTCAAAAGGCCGAGTAAAAATATTTTTTCCTACCTTTTCCCTTTCCTCAATCCATTTTTTATGTATCAAATTCACCATTCAATGTACATCTAGCTACTTCAACTCAAATTTCTGAGGTACCACTCAATAGTCTTATTATCAACTCCTGAGGGATTATATTATAAATCTTAAAGAAAGATCAGATCAAAACAAAAACAGCTAGCTTACCTTTAAGTGGTGTTAGACCCTTTTCCTTGAGATTCTTGCATTCTCTGAAGCTCATGAAGGCACAAGCACTGTGAGTCCAAAAAGCGACATTAGGGATCCCAAAATGTTGAGAAGCTCTAATGGTGAAGGACATGATTCCATCAGAGACTATGCAAGAAACTGGAGGAACATCATCGTCATGAAGCATCTTTTCAACAAGGTGGAAGAAAGGACCGAGACAGTGCTTGTCGGTGGATTCACAGAGAGCAGGGATATTCTGTGTTGCGTCCATGGTAGTGAGAGGCAGACCATCAGGGATTGTTTCAAAGCAGAAATCTGTGAAGCCATTGAAAGCATCAGAGCCTCTGGAATTGAGCAAGCGCTTGTGGTTGAACTCAGTGTTCACAAAGGTAATGTGAAAGCCTCTTGCGTGAAGGATTTTTGCTAGTTTCAGAAATGGGTTTATGTGACCTTGTGTTGGAAATGGGATCAGAAGAGCATGAGGTTTCTGGGTTTTGGAAGATCCTTCCATGTCTTCTGATGATGAACCTGCTTGGCTGTGTCTCTCCTTATAATGGCCACAAATCTATTGTCTTCATTTTTTTTTTCGCCTAAAATAATTGAAATTTTGTACTCGCCCCATCTTTTCATTGGTTTATGAATTTTCCTTGTGACCAAAGATAATCAGGGAAACAAAACACGTTTATTATGATAAGCCATGTTCGTTTTTGAGAAAACTGGGAAAAAAAGTATCCTATTAAAAATCTGGCCTGAAAGACACGTGGGAATGACGAAATATCCTTTATTATGGCATGTAATAAATACTCCTAATATACAATATAAGTCATTTGTATAAAAAAATTTTATTTCACAATATAAGTCATTTGAAGAGTAATTAATGTTTAAATGTAAATCTTTGTATTTTTCTCTCCCCTTTATAATCTTATTTAGTATGGATAAAAGTGAAAAAAAATTCAATTTGAAATAAATTTAATGAGTTAAATACTTTTTATTAGTTTTGATAAATTAGTTAAAATGACTTATATTTTAAATCATGATTTTCTGTTGGGAGCACCTATATTACCCTTCCCAAAACTTAGTCCAGGTCATAGGTAAGTTAAAAGTTTAATAAATCATATACTAGAGTAGCTTCTTGACTTTACATGAAAGATGAAAGTCTACACCTTTATTAAATGCCTGTATAGATGTAGCTTGATTTTTACTTGCATAAAAATATTTTTGCAATTGTAGCTAATTAACTAACAGATGTCATGGTTCAAATTAGAGTCGAAATAATAAGTTGGGTCTGTTTGTTGGCTAGCTCGTTGGACTCCAAGAATTGCTAAGATTGAGTTTTGGATATGGACTTTCAAATATATGTGCAAGAGAATAAAAAATTCACAGGCTCAATACTAATAAGTGTTTAGCTTATCTTATTTTAATTGATTTTATATTATACAAAATAAATTTGTTAAATAATTTTCATCTCATAAAATATAAAAATATTCAGTGTGTGTTTGGTGCTGCAGTCCAACAAGTAAAAATAATTTATAAATGGAAAAAATTAGTTTGCATATTGAAGGAGACGTTTGGTTGAGCTTTTGGCCCATCCTCCTTTTGGTTTAAGCAGGTGAAGAGGCGCTTATGAGTTATGGCTTATGTATTCTTGTGCTTAGTCTAGTCTCCGGTCCTGAAGGCATTTATTGGAAATTGAATACCAAATTTGCTCTCTTTTTCTTCTCTCTCATAAGCTGATTTTTTTTTATTTTCAAAATTTTTAATACTAAAATGTTCTAAAAAAATTATCATATTATAAATAACTTTATGTTCTCTTAAATAAAAATAATTTTTAACATAGTTTTTATAATATTTTTAATTTTTAATATTATTTTTATTTTATATTTACATAAATTGTGTAGGATATATCTGATTATGATATATTATTTGTTTTAAAAATTTCACATAGCTATATTTTTTAAATATATTTGATTCATTAAATTTAGCTTCTTCTTATTAAAATAGTTTAAAATTATTATATTTTGTAAATTTATATTTTTTATTATTTAATAAAAATTACACTCATTTTGGTCATTTTACAAATGAAACTTACTTATTCAATTATAATCCAAATAATTTTTATTTTGACAAATTAATTTTTATAAAAGTCAATCTAAACATAAATTATACTACCTTTGGTTCTTAATATAAGACCTTGTTTGAATTTTATTTTGATACTAAATATAAGACCCCAATCCATTTTGTCTCTCATATTTATGTATTTTTTTCTAAAGTAGTCTTTCTAATAATAGTAATTCTAGCCAATACACTTGATTAGTAAGGATATTTTAGGAAAGACAACACCTATTTACGACAAATAACTAATTTAATTTATTTTTTTAATCTCTTCAAATTAGTCAACTAGCTCTTATAATTAGGACCGGAGCTAGTATTACCTAATCTAAATTATTTAAAAGTCAAATTGAACCTAAGTTATTTTTTCTACTAGAATACATATGGCCCCTTGATTTAGGAGTAGTCACCGCAAAATCCAGGACCGGCTTTTTCAACAGATAATTTTTGCATGATTTGTAAGCCTGGAGCTTAATTATTATGTACGGGGGAAAAACTCAAAAAAGAGCTCAACTATAATCCAATAGACCAATACCAATGATCATCATTTTACCCGCCTTTTTGGCGTTCCCCACTCCCCCGGCACGAGACAGACAGACAGACAGTATCACAGAATACTGTATAGTCTCCACTCTACAGTCTCTTATCCCAATTGGGAAAGAGAAGGATATGGAGGGAGACCGAAGCTTGGGCGCCACCCAATGTGATGACCACTCACGACTCTACGAAGCTTACAATGAGCTTCATGGGTTGGCTCAGGAGTTCGAGACACCGTTCGACGCGCCGGCCGTGCTGGTGGTGGGTCACCAGACCGACGGCAAAAGCGCCCTTGTCGAAGCCCTCATGGGCTTTCAGTTCAACCATGTTGGCGGCGGCACCAAGACCAGGCGACCCATTACACTTCACATGAAGTACGACCCTGATTGTGAGTCCCCTCTGTGTTATCTTGTCTCAGATGCTGACCCTACTCTGGCCGAAGAGAAGTCTCTTATGGAAATTCAGGTCTTTTTAATATCTGCTTTTTTGTACTTCGATACTTCGAAGCTTTCGCCTTCCCTTTGCCTGTAGTTGTCTGCATTGTAAAATTGCAGAACTTGGCAAGGAAAAACCGTCCCCCACAACTGGTGTTTTGAATTTTCCCACAGGCTAAATAAGTCCAGTCCTTTCGTTTTTTTTTTTTTTTTTAAAACCTTCTTTCATGAATTTTTCGTGAACTATCATATGACTCTATATTAGAAGGTTACTGTGGGAAATAGTGTTCTGGATACAATACTGACTGTAGAGAATTTAACATCCGTAACTAATCTTAGGTGTGTGATAACCTGCAAGTGCATGCATATTCAACCAAAGAATAAAAGATATAATGTAAATAAGATAAAGAAGTTGGTAAAATTCAGATAGGGTTGAGCGTTGCTATATGAACTGAAAATATGATTGAGCTTTATTTTCCTTTAAAGAGCGTTTTGTGTTTTTCCGTCACTGAGGCTAAGGAATGGAGGTTCGTCCACGGCATTTGGCCTCTTTGCCTCATGGCTCCTGCCTGGTTCATGTGAGATCCATGTTTTGGGGTTGGAACCCCACTGCACTGAACTGCAAAACGGAATGAAGGAAAAAATTGAGCGTCCTATGGCTAAAAAAATGTTACAGCTCGTGAACCACTCAAGCTTATTATAGTTCATTGTTTGACTTATTGGGGTCGGAGATCACAAGTTAATTATGTTTATAAGAAGCCCAACAGCCCATTCTACTAACATAAACTGTGTTGTTTTCCTTGAAAAGCCACCTGGCTGATTAAGTTTGGCTTCATGAAGAGTTTGTGACCTATGTAGATAAATGTGAGGAACTAGGGACCCTTTGCAAGTCTTTGATTATCTATGTTCGTCCATACATTTGTTTGCAATATTTTGTAAATGTTAAGTTATTCTTGTATGGCTGTTCTTATAGGCGTATATTGAAGCTGAAAATGTGAGGTTGGAGCACGAGTCTTGTCAATTTTCAGCTAAGGAAATAATTATTAAAGTGGAATATAAATATTGCCCGAATCTTACAATCATAGATACTCCAGGACTTATTGCTCCTGCTCCAGGTCGAAAGAATAGAGCATTACAGGTTAATTTTAATTCTTTTTAAACATATGCATTAGATTTCTTGTGGACAATGTTCTTATTGGTAACGGTGGATTTCATAACATTCATTGCAGGCTCAAGCTCGTGCAGTGGAGTCCTTAGTGCGGGCAAAAATGCAGCATAAGGAATTTATTATATTGTGTCTTGAGGATTGTAGTGATTGGAGCAATGCTACTACACGGCGTGTAGTAATGCAGGCATGTGCCCTCTTCATGTTCCATACCTGTTGTCTTGTAAAGTACCCCTAAGGCCGTAATATCTTTGCTTGCAGAGTGCATGGTGTTTTCAGTAGAAATCAATCAATATAAAATATGAAACATATAGCAAGCTGCATTAGTCCATGTAATGCGTGGGCACTTCTTTTGTATAAATACAGAGTTCCAAGGCTCCAAAAGTAAGTTCCCGTTTTGGTTTATTTATAGATTGATCCAGAGTTGTCAAGGACTGTAATTGTCTCAACCAAGCTAGATACTAGGATACCTCAATTTGCACGTCCATCAGATGTTGAGGTTTTCCTTTCACCACCTGCATGTACCCTTGATGGCTGCATTCTGGGTGATTCTCCCTTTTTCACATCTGTGCCTTCTGGAAGAGTTGGTTCTGGAAGTGATTCAGTATACAGGTCCCATGATGAGTTCAAACAGGTTCATTCCTTTCGGCAATTCATTATTTTCATTTGCTCTTTTGTCTCATATTGAAAATGTCGTATTAGTTGGCTCCTCAGAACTTACTTGATGCTATACATTTATATTGCCTATGCTTTTGTAATCTTTGGATTTTTTTTCCTTTTCTTTTGTTGATCAGGCTTGGAATAAAGCAGTTGCTTATTTGAAAGCTTCCATCCTGTTATTATAAAATGCCAGACAAGACTATAGAGAGAGTCTATGTTGAAATTATGACTGATTTAAAACACTGTCCATTTTGAGTTAGTATAAGTGAAAAATGTTTCATTAATGTCCTCTGGGAACTCAACCCGCATAATAGCATAAATATGAGCTGTTGTGCTTATGAATGTAGGCGGTATGCTTGAGAGAAGTCGAAGATGTTACATCTTTGGAGGAGAAGTTAGGCAGGCCATTGTCGCAGCAAGAAAGAAGTAGGATAGGTGTAAGCAAACTGAGGTCATTCCTGGAAGAAATGCTCCAAAAGAGGTATGCATTAGACTTGATTTTTATTTTGTTAATGGGTCTAGAAATTTTTATGATCTGTGCCTAAATGATAAAGAATGTGCTTGCAAGGTATATGGATAGTGTACCATTGATCATTCCTCTTCTTGAGAAGGAGCACCAGAGTGTAACAAGGAGATTCAAAGATATTAATCAAGAACTGAGGTTTGTGTGAAACTAGAAATATTTTTTGTTATATGATCTGCAATGGGCGGGGACGATACTGGTCATTTTACCTTTAGCTTTTGCTGTGTTCGGTGCTCATGCTTCTATCATCACTAGTCACTTGATCTTTTCTTCCAATGTTATACAGTTCCATGGATGAAGCCAAATTAAAGGAGAAGGGAAGAGCCTTTCATGATCTGTTTTTGACCAAGGTATTCATCTAACGGGCTCTTGAATCCTGCTTTGTTAAAGTTTCATCTTTGGAGTACAAGAACTCTTATTCTACTTTATATTGTTAATTTACTGAATTTCTCACATCTAAAGATTAGCTTTTCCCTTCAACATTTTATACAGACTGCTATAGGCATGCTTGTTCATTTTTCTGTAGCTATTGGAATTCATAGTGCTTGAATATTGAAAATAAACGTCCTCTGGGATTTATTTCTACCTGACTTTATAACTTTCTATTATTCAGTTGTCATTGTTGCTTAAAGGGACAGTTGTTGCGCCTCCTGATAAGTTTGGTAAATTATCTCAGCACTGCTCTATAAATAAGTCTATAAAAAAATTGGTGGATATTAATTAATAATATTGATGTCTAGAAACGAAAGCTTATCTTTTTTGGATATAGCCTTCTGCTTGATAAAGAAACCATGTATTTTCTTTTTGGTTCTGCTTCAGGTGAAACACTACAGGATGAACGAACAAATGGAGCAGTATTTGTTGGTACTGATGGGGTGCAGTTCCCTTGCAAGCTAATACCCGTAAGTTACAACACTTTCGGTTTGTTTCTTCTTCTGCTGACTTCCTGATTTATATTTTTAGAGGAAGCAGATCACTCATTTATTTTATCGCCTTCTTTCTTTATAGACAATATTACTAGTTTTTGTCCTTTTGGCTGATGTTCTGCTTATTTATGGATGCCTTTTAATAATGAGCTTCATTTGATGTGATATTTGTGTTTTGGACACAAGATATTCTTGTGAAGCAAACATCTGATAAACTGAGTTAACACTGTATGTAGAACGCAGCGATGCATCTCTATGGTGGTGCACAATATCATCGGGCAATGGCTGAATTTCGCTTTGTGGTTGGAGGAACCAAGTGTCCCCCAATTACACGGGAAGAAATTGTAAATGCCTGTGGAGTTGAAGATATCCATGATGGAACAAATTACTCTAGGTATTCTGGTTGTCCTCTGTGTTTTCTTTCTTGTAATACAGGTACTGAAGTTTACTTTAACTTTGATCCTGAATAGGACTGCTTGTGTAATCGCTGTTGCAAAGGCTCGTGACACATTTGAACCTTTTCTTCATCAGGTAACTAGTATTATGAGAGTGAAGTTACTCTAGCATCTTTTCATTATATCTGAGTACACCTTTGGTACTTTTACTGCAATTCTTGGGTCAGTCTCCATCTAAGGCAAAGTAGCTACGTCTTACTAGTTTCTTTAACCATTATTTCATGGATGATTCTATGTTGAATAACCTTATCTAGTGGCACCTATCTATGAGCTATCAAGTGCATTTGCAAGCATGCTAATGTGTACCAACAAAAATGTTCTTTTTGGGCACAGTTGGGTTCGAGACTGCTGCATATACTTAAGAGATTGCTCCCCATCTCTGTGTATCTTCTTCAGGTATTTTGTTTTTCTATATTTCCTCCTTGTCAAAAAATTTCTTAGAGTCATCAAATATCTAGCTTGACCCCTTTCCAATTTATGTTTTTGTTTTCTGACAGAAAGACGGCGAGTATCTTAGTGGTCATGAAGTGTTCCTTAGACGTGTTGCTTCTGCCTTCAATAACTTTGCAGAATCTACTGAGAAATCATGCCGTGAAAAGTTAGCTCCTTCTCCCAGTTTTGACCAGCTCCAACGTTTTTTTTTTCTTTTCAACCCACGCTGTTTATGTATTTAAAGTATTGCACCAACATGGTAAAAATCGGTAACTTTCATTCAAATGAAAAGATTGTGAGTAAACTCTTGCTAACTTTGGCGGTAAAATCTGAAGAGAAGGAAGTATAAGAAGATGCGTAATTTTGCTTGTAAAGGACACACAAGATGTTGTGCATAGGATTCTCACATTGATTTGTTCTTTTGATGGCATTATGGTGGATTTTACCACTTTGTTTTTTGCAAAAAGCTGTAACACGATCTGCTTCAAATGTGAAGGAACCAAACTAAATGGTCAGGATAAAATGCTGAACGTTTCATCTTAATATGCTCATCAGTTCGCTCTGCTAGTTTGCTTTCCCCTTTCACCATTTTCCATGTAACTTATCTGTACAGTCTTGGCCATAAGGAGAAAAGATCTGTATTGTCACTTTTAATTTGTCTTCTCTGCAGATGCATGGAGGACTTGGTAAGCACCACCCGATATGTCTCATGGTCTCTCCACAATAAGGTATCCTTGATCTATGGGTTCATCCTTTCATCCTTTCAGGGAGAATCTGCTTTATCTTAACTCAAGCAAGAGCACATGGTTGGTGGTAAAATGTTTGCTTCAGTAAGTTTGCATTGATAACTTTATTGCTCCTTTGATGTCAACTATGTAGAATCGGGCCGGGTTACGCCACTTCTTAGATTCATTTGGTGGAACAGAGCATTCCTATGCTTCTAATAATTCTCCAGCAATGGGTCTATCACAAACAAGTACACACGAGAAAGACGACACAAAGCCTCGACCAGATGTAAAGCTCAGTCATCTGGCCTCTAGCATTGATTCCACTGCATCTAGTCAGACTGTAGAAACAAGGCTTGCTGACCTTCTTGATAGTACACTTTGGAACCGAAGGCTTGCCCCTTCATCTGAAAGAATTGTTTATGCTTTGGTGCAACAGATATTTCATGGCATAAGAGAGTATTTCCTGGCTTCCACAGAATTAAAGGTTTGCGATGTTCATCCTGCTCGTTTGTTTATGCATCTGTATTCTTGTTAGGTTTGTGCCTTGGACCGCTTTACCTGCTTGAAGCAGGAACATGCCGAAGTGAGCATAGGAATTGAGGGTCGATAAATTGATAATTGTGGGAATATTTGTCTTATTTCTAAGAAACTTGGTCTGCCCCTGATTTTTTAAGATATGATAATGGTGCTTTTCTCTAAAATAAAAACCTATTTTGAACTTTAAAGCTGTAATGAAAACATTAAACATTGTGAAAAAGACAGAATACTCGATGAATTTGCAATATTTTTGTTGATTTTTTCCCGTTATTCCTGAAACTAGCAAGAAAGATTTAGATTGTGGCGAAGCATCTGATATCGTTCAGAAATTAGTTTTTGCCCATCTAAATGTATAACATCTTTTCCTGACACTCTACGGTTGCAGTTCAACTGTTTCCTTTTGATGCCTATTGTGGACAAGTTGCCTGCTCTTCTTCGGGAAGACCTAGAATCTGCTTTTGAAGATGACCTTGATAATGTTTTTGACATAACCAACCTGAGGCACTCATTGGGCCAGCAGAAGAGAGATACTGAAATTGAGCTGAAGAGGGTATTTCCTACATGATATTGGCTTTTCTGCACAAAACATTAATGTTTTACCAAATGTTACTAATTCTCCTGTCTCCCTTATTCACTCTGATGTAAAACTATACTGTGGTTTTGCAGATCAAGAGGCTGAAGGAGAAATTCAGAATGATACATAAGCAACTAAGTCTACATCAAGCCTTCTGACTATGTCAAGTCGCTGATGGAATTACTATATTTTACGTAAATTGTGATGGGGATGTGCTTTGAGGATCTGTGATAAAATGGGGTTTGTGACCCATTTCTTCTGGCTAGACAATTTCCCTTTATCACTTAATGTTTGAAATGTGCTGTATTATTCATAGCTAATGAGTAGGATGGCTTGGTATAAATTTTATATTATATATTGATATGTTGATTTGAATACTTATGAAGCGGTTTGCCCTAAAAATAGGATGATTAGGTGTTCTTATGAGGACTTCTTTGTTCTGATTCACAGAAATCCCTCCCTTTTTGTTTTTCAAACAAGTTTGGCTCTGTTGTTCAGAATTATACTTTTTTAATGATCTTAAAAACTACTCCTTCAATCCTAAATGTAAGACCCGTTTGGTAGCGTAAATTTGACTGTAAAATGGGTCTTACATTTATAGCCAAAGAGAGTATTAGATATGAAGAACAAGAAGCATGCATAATAAATAGAACATTATAGTATGTGAAAAATTTTAAGACACAAGCATGTGTAAACTTGTTAAAGAAGTTCATTATTTACAAGTTTGATAATTGATTTCTTTGGCCAAAGGTTTATTCTACAAATTTGAGAAAATGTTTAGTGAATGTGGGTATCAATGCATGTGGGGACATGTATTAACTAAATTATTAATCCCTTGTTGTTTATGGGTGTTTCCAATTGTTTTTCCAATATCCTCAGGAATACTGATGTCCATAGGCTTTGCTCTGAAGTGGCATGGTTTGGAAATTGGAGTTGTTCTCTTAAGTTGCTTAAAATGCTCATGTGATCTTGAGGTCCATTTGGATTAACGATTAGAAAAGTAACTTATTATAAAATTATCAATTTACATGATATAATAATTTTAAATTATTTATAAGTTCCCGTTGATCTCATATATTTTCTTTTATTTTTTGATAATTTATTATAAGAGCATATTTGAAAATAAAAATATATTTTTAACTTATTTATTGCTTTCAACTAGTTTTAATAGATTTTTTGTTATTTACAAATTAGTTATTTGAGGCTTATAATAAGAATGAGAGAAGGTAGTAAATTTCTTAATATTTTCTCTCTCCATATTTTAAAAGCCATGAATTATAAGTAGCTAATTTTTATTCATAACTTATTATAGCTTTTTATACGAAAGTCAGATTGCTCCATCGTCAACCCAAATATCACAAATTTTTAAAATGTGCTTCCGCTTAAAAAAAAAAAAAATTATTGCCCTCCAAACATTGAGCCAAGCAAGCTCTTCATCTTCCTCGGCACGTTTGTTTGTGTGTTGGACTTTTGTGTTTTAAATTGTTTGTGTGTTGGACTTCTGTGTTTCATAGTTTTAATTTTTTTTTTCCTTGTTGTTTTTATAATTGTTGGGCGTTTTATTTTTCCTGCTTTTCCTTTGTTCCTTTCTGTTCTTGTGTTTCACATTTGCTTATTCCCAAAGGCTAGCCGCAGCAGACACACTTTTATGTGCTATCATTTTATTTTCAGTAATGAAATTGTCCCTCACAATAACTAAAAATTATTACATAAGGGAAAAGGAACATGAAAACAATTAAATCTTAATGTCTATATTCTAATAAGTTATAAATAAAAATATAGAATAACTTTGGTCTAGAGTTTTCACAATTTTTTTAATTCATTTTTGTAGAGTTTAGTCATTTATAGGATTTCATTCAAATTTTTTGAACTTTAATTTGTCCCGGATTTCATCTCGCGCGTGTGTTCCCCTCTTTGGTACGAAGAGTGTGTGTTTTTTTTGGTGTCAACAAGTCTTTATTGTTACTCCTTCTATCCTTAATATAATACCTAATTCTTGAGTTGGTTTTGATCTTAAACATAAGACCCATTTTTCATATTTATTAATTTTCTCTAAATTACTCCTATAGATACTCCTTCAACTATAATCAAATAGAAGAGGAGATGGGGTATTAAGAAAGATGATCATGATGTTTTAGGAAAAATGTGTACTTTTCTTATATATTAAGTAACTTACCTAATTTTTAATCTAATCAAATTAGTTATATGAGTTTTATATTAAGGATCGGAGAGTATTATTTTTGGCCAAAAGAAGGGAAAATGATAGAAAAATTACGCCTAAACTTAGAAATGTTAAAATGATCATTTGAATTTGTAAAATTCCAATTTTGTCACAAGCGACCATTTGATATTTATAAATTTATAAAATGACCATATTGTTCTTCTTTTTAGTTTTTATTTTTTAAAAAAGCCAAAACCCTCACTATTTTACAGGTTTTGGAGCTCCGGTGCTGGTAGCACAGTCGTCACCAGAGCTCTGACGACTGGCCGACAATTAGTCGCAAAAACTTCGACAGTTAGAAACAATTTTTTAAAAAAATTTTAAACTACAATATAACAGTTAACAACTTTTACAACGCTATTAACAACTTTAATATAACGGTTAGTAGGTCGCGAGAGCTCCAGTGATAGCCGTCACTGCTGACTCGGAGCTTCGGCAATCAACCAGCTAGTGAGGGGGCTTTGGTTTTTTAAAAAATAATAAATGAAATAAAAGACAACATAGTCATTTCAGTAAATTTATAAATGTCAAATTGATCACTTGTGATGAAATTGAGATTTTATAAATTCAAATGACTATTTTGATATTTCTAAGTTCAACTATATCTTTGTGTCATTTTCTCCCCCAAAAAAACCTTTTTTTTTAATAAAAATAAACTAAAAATTGGAATCGAAGTGTGGATGTTGCAGTCGAATTGCCTCCATGGATCTCTAAGCCCCGGCGGCATCACCAGTTCAGTCCAGCAGTTCTCCTTCCTCTTCTTTAAGCGATTCGTTCTTCTCCTCACTCCGTAGCGTGGTCTTCCCCTGCGACGGCGACGCAAGACAGCCTAGTGGCGCCTTCTTCGTCCTGCTTTTCAGTTCCAGTAGGTAAGTTTTTGTCCCGTTTGAGTTCGCACTTGACATGTTACTTGGGAGCCTTGAGGAGGTTCAGCTGATGAACACTTAAGCGTCGATTGAAATTGACATTCATCCTTCATGTTTAGGTAGAACCTCAAGTTCTTATTCGATTGGTGATTGGCATGCATTGCACCATTTTTATTGCCTTAGATAAAAATATTTCATTTTTCATTTCGAAATTTGTATATATTATCAAGTTTTGCTTTGGGTTGATGCAGAGCTAATTTCGTTTGTGACTTACTGTACAAATTTATGTTCAGATGGGTGACTTGCCCAAGAACCAAATTTTGCTCTTCATGGGATTGCTGCTGCTGGGTCAGTGGCTTTGGCAACAGCCCTCACTTATCCCTTGGATACCATTAAAGTATTTCACAGGTTGTAATTTGTCTTTTGTGGTGATCCATGATTACAAAATTCTTTTGAACTTACCTCTTCTTATCCAAAGGTTGGTTCAAGTTCTGGTAAGGAGTTGACCGCTGCCCAGGGGTTGATCAGAGTACAATCATTGTCGGGAAGTGCAGGTATACTGGTTTTTCCAAATAAGAAAAATAAAACAAAAGAACAGAAGGATGACTTAGTTAATTCTTAATTTGCTTTGGTTCAATTGCATATGGGATATTTTCATTTTTATCCCTGAGGTGAATCATTGCATAGTGCGTAATTGGATTACAAAACAACGCGTTTTCTTATCTGAACTTTTCATGTTTAACTGAGAACTATGGTTATTTTGGATTTTACAGGTCTTTACAGCGGATTTCGCTGGTTGGCATTAGGAAGGATTTTAGGTTTAGGGACACGTTCGGGGTCTATGAAATCTTGACTGCCTTTCATAAAGGTATCTTTTTTTAAATGAAAATATCAATTGGAAAGGTTAGCACTGCTTTGTTTTATAGGAATATGTCGTGCCCTTATATTTGTATATCTTTAACCATTCAAGCATCAAGTTGTAGCAGCCGTAGGTTGCACAGTTTTATATATATATATATATATATATATATTATATTGAAGATATTCTATGCTCATGCACACTTTGATGAGACATTTCTTGTTCTTAATGTGGTAACATATCCTTGTTAATTGTGTCACCTCAGGGCCTTTAGCAAGGATTTTCTACCCAAGCACTATCTATCTGGGTTCTTAATTTGTCATATATGATCAATTTGCGCTAACTTGTTTTGAGTGACATCGGTGGTCACAAATACATTTTAAACAGATGGTCGGGAAGGGAAGATAATGATGTATATGCATCTGAGGCCCTTATGGCTGGAATGGTAGCTGGCGCTGCAGAGGCACTTGTAAGCTCTCCATTTGAAATCATCAAGCTTCGTGCTCAGGTCACTTCTGCTTCTGTCATGCCACGCTCAACCTTTGCTTTGGAAAAGGGAGCCGGTGCACCTCTAATTGCAAGATTAATTAATGGGTGTTATCCAGACAAGAGGTCTTTGAACCATTATGTTGGACTCATTTCCATGTCGTGCCCTTATTATTTGTATATCTTTAACCATTCAAGCATCAAGTTGTAGCAGCCGTAGGTTGCACAGTTTTATATATATATATATATATATATATATATATATTGAAGATATTCTATGCTCATGCACACTTTGATGAGACATTTCTTGTTCTTAATGTGGTAACATATCCTTGTTAATTGTGTCACCTCAGGGCCTTTAGCAAGGATTTTCTACCCAAGCACTATCTATCTGGGTTCTTAATTTGTCATATATGATCAATTTGCGCTAACTTGTTTTGAGTGACATCGGTGGTCACAAATACATTTTAAACAGATGGTCGGGAAGATAATTGTGTATGCATCTGAAGCCCTTATGGCTGGAATGGTAGCTGGCGCTGCAGAGGCACTTGTAAGCTCTCCATTTGAAATCATCAAGCTTCGTGCTCAGGTCACTTCTGCTTCTGTCATGCCACGCTCAACCTTTGCTTTGGAAAAGGGAACCGGTGCACCTCTAATTGCAAGATTAATTAATGGGTGTTATCCAGACAAGAGGTCTTTGAACCATTATGTTGGACTCATTTCCACCCTAACAACCAAAAGTTCAAACGTAGCAGGTGCTCTATTGGAATATCCATGGACAATGACTGGATCTGGGAAGCCACCCTCAGTTTGCCATGTGAGGAGGCCTTCAGACATTATATCTTTGGAAGGATGGGGGACGTTATGGAGAGGAATTCGTTCTGGTGTTGCTCGAGATTCTGTATTTGGTGGTGTATTTTTTTCTAGCTGGCAATTCTTGCATCAAGCACTGCTTGATTGGAAAGCTGCAGGAATGGATCCTCCGCCCAGGTTCATTTTTTGGACATTGGAGTTTTTGTCTTTTAAGTTTTTCAAAACAGAATTCTTCCTTCTGCTTTGCCTAAGTTTGACACTTTAAATTGTACCCAGTATTCTGTTTGGTTTGTGGAAGAATCTTAATTTACGAGAAGTCAGATCACAATTGATGATATTTAACACCCCATAACAGATGATATCTAACACAGTTTATCAATTTTCTGGCATTAACTCTTACCTTTTGATCACATGTCATGCGAAGTCGCAAAAAAGGAAGTAGTAAATAGAGTATGAGGTCCATTTGCTTAGATTATCATAAGCTTCCAACTGGTAGGAATCCAAATAGTATCTGGACTTGCTTGTGAGTCCTCGTGTGCAAAGTGGATATCTTGCCAACAAATGGCATTAGATTATTTTTCTTTAGATTATTTTTCTTTGTAGGCATCATGCATACTAAATATATTTGTATGAATTAGGGCATAACTATGGTATTCATGAATAAATTTGGTTAAGAAATCATACATATAGTACAAGCATAGCTTTTTATGGGCTGAAAGGTTGCAAAGACTCGTATTTGGCATAGCTGGATATCTGCTACTATGAATTAGGGTACTATTCTGAAGTTTGGCTCTTGCCTAGTTGGCAATCTGGAAACACCACTAATGCAAATTTTTACAAGTTTTTAAATAAAAATCAAAGCCATTCAAACTGATACAGGGGTTTCTTTGTTTCATTGAACTTTTCATGTGAGCTTTACTCTTAAATTTGATTTGCAAATGAGGTTAGTGGCTTTTGAATACTTGGATGTATTTGAATATCCATCAAGGAATCCAGTAGTGGACCCGGCTAATGTCAAGCAAGTTTAATTGTCTTTTGTTAAAGTAAGTTTTGCTTGCTCAGGACAAATGAAGAAATTGGAACATTGTCTCCTTTGACTGTGAACCTTTCTGCTGGATTCTCAGCATCAATTGCTGCTGCTGCTTCTCACGGTTTTGATACTGCACGAAGTAGATCACAGTGTACTGTGCTACCAAAGGTATAGTCACTTCTACTAAAAGTTTCAACTTTAAAAACTAAGTGCATTGTTGTCTCGGGTTTACCTTTTTCCCTAGTCTCACATGACTTGTTAATTTACCCTAGTATGAGACAGAAAAATTTAAGTTGAAGCCTAAATGTTAAGAGATAATGATTTTGTGATAGAAACTACAAAACATGATGAAGCTCCATCCTAGGAGTTGGCAAGAAGCACAAATTTTGGAATTCTTAAGGAAGACCTCAGATTTGAGTTTTAGGTGAGGGCAGATAATCGGCCTTGTGGTGCACAACCCTTAAAAAAAAATAATAATAATTAAAGCTTGTTCGGTACCATTGGGTTCCTGTCATCTGAGGTGATCTTTTCTGATTCTCACAGTTGGTGTAATTTGTTGTTAGTCAATCCTTGAAAGTTGAGAGACAGCACTGATTTTGCTGAGTCATATTCTTTAGTATAACATTACTCAGATCTTAATATTTCTTCACTTGGACTAGCAAAGGCATACAAACTAGTGGATAATCACTGAGCATCTAGAAGTTAAGACACAGTTTTTGATGATGCAATGCCTTATGGTGAATATTATTTCGTAAATTCAATTCACTACGACAGTAACTTCATACATGTTGCCAACCAATCTCGCCTGTAAGATCAGATACTTGGAGCTTTGTAACTCTTGTTAATATTTTTTGTAATTTGGTGAAATTAAATTTGAGTAAACATTAAAATGATCTAAAATAATAGTTTTTTGTTTTGTTTCTTCATCTATTCTGATTGTTTGAGTTGAGGGGATCTGAATTTAGAACGTGGAATTTTTTCCTCAAGTTTTTATTTTTGTTGAGAAGGCTCTTCTTTTTTTTAATTCCCTCATACGATATTTATGAAAGGCTCCTTTGAAGTTGGGGATTTGAATTTATAATTTGGATTTTCTCCTAATGAGACCTTGTAAACAATTGATGTTTACGTTAGCAATATTAAATTTTTAGTTTCCCATGTCTTCTTATTATAGCAGTCTTCTCTTGAAGAAGAATAAAATGTATTTCAATAGAAAAGTGACTGGATTCTAGAGTATTTTATTAGTGGAGGTATGTAGGCACCCTTACATCATTCAGTAGTCTACATAATATGCTTTGGAAGAATATTTAAATTGACCCTTTTCTTCTCTTATCAGATGTTATAAACAACATAGTAGAGAACAGCAGCAGCAGCAGCCATGTCCAAGCAAGATGTTGTACATAATATACAACAACAGCAACAATAACTGTGTATAGGATGCTTAAGTATTATGGCTGATACGTAAAGAAATAAATAAAGAAAAACAAATATCAGCAGTTCTTATCATACCAAAAAAGAAATCATTTGTTCGTGTTTTACAGCTTATACCTTTACTTTTATTCGGAGACTACGGTAACATGGAATCCAGTCTCCTATTGAATAGTATATGGTGTTTTAGGAGTTACTCCCTCCGTCCCTAAATATAGGTCTCAGTTTATCTGAACACGCGAACCAAGGAAACACTAAAACCTCCGTGATGTGCAAGTATTAACCTTTTTCTTTCTGAACATGCCCTTAATTAAATGCCTATCTGGAAAGTGCATCCAGTGGTAATTTTAATTTGCTATAAGGGTATTTTAGATAAAATTCATTAATTACATCTAGAATTTTGAATTGAGACTTGCATTTGTGCACAAAATTAATATGAAATTTAAGACTTACAAATACGGATGGAGGGAGCACTTAAAGTACATTAACAGCTCCCTATTGGGGTTATTCACTCTACTGAAAAAACCATCTATTGATATCAGTATTAGAGGTTGGTTTAAAAGGGTTATTTGTGAGGAAAACAAGTAAATTGTTGCATAGAGTAGCTGATTGGGATGTTGCCTTTCTAATGGCAGCCAGCTGATTAAAAATCAAGGTTGTATGGGATGGATAGTCCCATATTAAGTAGTATGAGATGTTCTATGAAATACTTATTGAGCTGGTTTCCTTACTTCAATGGCTGTTTTTTGGGGAAGCATTCTCCATCCGACTTAGTGTTCATCAAGTTTTCTTTTTGTTGAAGGAGGGTTCATCAATGTTGTCTAATGCATACCTTACATACATACATGTGTGTGTGTGTGTGGCCCTCAGTTTTCTTATTAAATCCTTTTGGCGCAGAGCACAAGAGTATCTTGTCCTCTCTCGTGGATTGTTTTCTATTTGTTTGGACTCCATCACTTGTGAGGCAAGTTGTCTTTTCCTTGGCCATTTGGGTGTATCTTTTGAAGTGGGGTTGACTTAGTTTGAACTTTTCTGTTGACTTATTGATGGTTGCATGGATAGAAGAATCAATGGTTTTAGCATAAATTAACTTCACTCAAAAGCTACATAGTTATTGGCCTCACAATCATGCCTGCTAGTTGCAACTTTTTGCCAATGCTTTTTTTAAGGGAAAAAGAAGCCATCATCATACCTAGAAAACAAGCAAGCCAAGGAAGGTCAAGAGGGTTGGGATGGGTACATGTCAAACACCTGCCTGCTCCCTTTATGTCTTTATTTACACATAAATTTTGTTTCAAACAACCCAAAGCTTTGTGAGCAAGTTGAGAAAAACTAGGCCCATTGGGAAATGGTTTCATGACCTGTGTAATCATTATAGCTTTCAATTTGATTTGGCATTTTCGGCTTTGCCATGTCCAAACAAGAAGCATGTAGTTTCTGTTACTGTCATATATGGATAGCAGTTAGACACTTCTCTTTTGGGTATTTCTGATGGAGTTAACAGGTCATGTAGGGAAATTCCCCCAAAGTTCTTATTATCCAGTCATTTGTCAAGCTCTTGTTGGAGGTCAAAATTATATCTTGATCCAGTTTTCCCAATTTTTGAAGGGTGTGAATGATACACACAAACACATATGAAACTTGGTCTGTAGTGAGATTTAATTATGTGGGATTGAGAGGGACAGAGTCTAATAATGTATTGCTGGTAATGATGCTGTTGGTGGCTTTGAAGTTGCCACTGAAAAACACATGCACCTCTCTCTCTCTCTCTGAGTCTGTGTTTGTCCATCTCTATCTCTCTCTTTATTATGTTAAGGCGCATGTGGAATGTTAATAACGAAGAGGAGCACGAGTGAGATGATTAGGAGGCTCAGTGGTTACGAGCTGATTAAGCAATGAAATACTATTATTATAAACACACACACTTTTTAAAGCCATGAAGCAGATGGAGCCTCCCAGGCCAACATTTTTTTCTTTTTGGCCAATCAAGATCGATTTCCTTGCATAAGGACAAAACCCCGTTTCCTTTTATTTCTATATTTTAATTTTCACCAAGTACGAAGTTTCAGATGTTGGATTCTATTGCAAGGTAAGGTTCAATAATAAAAGTTTAAAATAGAAGTACTTTTTTTATATATTGTGTAGTGTTCGGTATTACTAGGTTACGTTTAAGTATTATTGAATTCAGTTGAAAGTAAGTCCCTCAATATGATTTTTTTCGATCTAAAAATTAAAGCTCAAAGTTTTTACCCAAAAAAAAAAAATTTAAAGCTCAAACTATCATTTTCACTTGAGAGAAATCGAATCTTTTCCCTTCAACTTAACCACGGTTGGCTACAAGTATTATTATTATTATTTAGGGTTTTCAATTTGAAGATTAATTAAAGGAGCACATAGAATAAATATTCAAATCAGAGGATTATCTCTTTGGACTTTTGGTTTCTAATAATACAAGATATTCCACTGACTTAAATATGTGAATAACTCTTTCATTGAAAGAGGTTGAATACGTGCAAATAAAGGTGAGAAATTTTAGGGTAATTTTGACCAATTGCTTTGACATTTAACATGCATTTTCACACCAACAAGAATAAAAAATCGGCGTATAATTCATAAGGTCATAAGTTTGTATCTTACTGTTGATATGAAGACCTTGTTGATGAGCGATCTGTGCATGTCTTAGCCCTTGTAAGACCACGAGACCCAACTCACCTAAAATTTTTTATTATAAAAAAATTAACATGCATTTTCATGAATAAAAATAAATCTTATTTATGAAAAATAAAATTTTTATGAGTAAATAAACTTATTAAATATATCAATTAATAATATTGTGGAATAAGCAAAAACATGTCAACATGCTTGTTGACTATTAAGTTATGTTTTCTTTTTTCATAAACTCAATAAAGGATTGCCTTGTTCATCCATGTCTATCATCAAGCCTACTTTTCTATTTATTTATTTATTGGTTTTGGAGGTCAATGAATGAAACCTACATGGTGGAAAGGAGACATGTGACTTGCGATTAATAAAAAGGTGGTTCATAATTGAATTTCTACTTACTTGTATAGTTGTGAACCTATGACTTGAAACACAAGGTTATACTTCAGATACATTATTTTCTTTATGAGTTTGTGATTGTAATTATCGTAAATGTGAACATGAAGGAAAACAATGTGCTCAATGCCAACACAAGTATAGTTCCCATTGGTCTACCTCAAAAGCTAATACCATAAAAAATTGTGTATATGTTTCTGATATCCTTCAGATCTCATTTCCTATATCTCATTTCTCTTTATTTTTATTTCAACTCTAACAAGAAAATATTTGTTTATTAGAGTAGTATTCCGTCCGATCCTAAATATAAAAATTAATATATGATTTTTTTAATTTTAAATATAAAATCTCAATTTTATTTTGTCTTTTAAATTTATAATTTTTTTTTAAATTATTCATATTAAAAAAATTTAATTGAAAGAGTAGTTTCCTATATAGATAATCAAATCTTAAAATTCAGAAAGCAGTTACGTACATGAGTATTGACAGATCATCTACTAATAATAGAATTTGAATCATGCCCCTTGTAAGGTACAAGTCACATCTTTGCTGACTAGACTAATTTTCATCGATATTTATTATACTCTTTCTGATTAATTCTAAATGCACAAGTCCAATAACTTATTTATATATATTTAGAAAACTAATTAAATTATTTATTTGTAAAAAAGTACGTGTTATTTTTCTTAAAATACTACATCCAATCTTTAATATAAAAACTAGTTAACTAATTTGAGTATATTAAAAAAATTAATTAAGTTAGTTATTTATAATAAATATATGTTACTTTTTTAAAAATATTATTGCTAATCAATTGTATTGGTTAGAACTACTATTATTACAAGAATCATCTTTGAAAAAAATGGATAAATATGAGGGGCAAAATAAATTAGGGTTTTATATTTAAAACCAAAATAAAAGTCAAACGAGCTTTTATATTAAGGACCGAAAGC
The DNA here is from genome assembly GCF_004799145.2 of Neltuma alba. Lineage (NCBI taxonomy): Eukaryota > Viridiplantae > Streptophyta > Magnoliopsida > Fabales > Fabaceae > Neltuma > Neltuma alba. Next base: position 1,516,486 of record NW_021636085.1, read on the forward strand.
AATATCTTTTTTAATCACTTACATTTAATCTACTCCATCAATGAAAAATTCTTTTTAACATGAGCAATTAATAAAGGATAGTTTGAGAGGAAATTATAAATTTGAGGGATAAAAAAGATTATAATATTATATTTAGAATTCAAACAAATTCGGTAACTAACTATTATATTTACCACTAATTAGAGGGAGTATTTTATTTATGTGAGGATTAGAAACCTACATGAAAATGTATGTTGTACGTGGATTATTGATCTGAGCTTTCATTATTTTGAAGTTTTAAAAAAATGTATATTAGTGTTTCTTAATTAAAGGGAACTAAAAGTAAGTGGCCCAAATGCATGATTAAATGTACTAAAGTTGGAGAACTGAAAGCAACTTCAAAATAGTGTTATTTCATGTAGTATGGCCTAAATATCTGACAATCATTAACAATGGTGTCAAATCATGGTAAAAATATTACACGACCAAATGCCCATAATTAATATTCATCTCCATATATATTTTTGCTTCAATTGACATTTAAATTAAAAAAAATTAATTTAATCATCATTCATCCCTAATGATATCCACATATGATTAACCCCATTTTTTGGAATCTTCTAACTTGGAATCCATCATATAAGTTCACCCCATTAATCAAGAGCTTAAAAAAGAAAAGGACATAATATTGTCCTAAAATTACAAACTAATTGCTTGGTCATTATCTTGTCTGCTCAAGTGGGATATACATGAATACCACCTTGTGGATATTACCATGTTGTGACAAACATAAGCATATAAATAAAAAATTACAATATATAGTGCTTGTGATGATGCTTCTAAAGCATGCCAATATATATGCTTGCATCACACATGACTTGATGCTTCCCTAAGCAGTCACCAATTTATAAATGATATATATGAGCCAAAAAATAATAATTAGTAAAAAAATTTAAAAAATATTGAAAATAAAAAAAAATAGAGAGGGAGCGAGAATATTGGGGAGAGCAATATATTGTGAAACAAGACAAGTACCAAATACAGCCATCAAAGCAGTAGGGCAAAAGCTATAAAGGCTAATAGGATTATTGCCACAACAATATGCTCAGTTTCAAAGCTTTCCCCCTTCTCACAGTGCTCAATGGGCTCCACAATCTCCTCTTCACGTTTCCATGAACTTATTTATAATTAATAATAATATTTTCTATATATATATTCCCCTATACATATAAATATATATACACACAAACGTATATGCATCCACAATGCCTCCACGTGAGATCACTCCCAATGCTTTGAAAGTATACCAACGAATCATCCTCTTCTTCTACTTGCAACTCAAGTTTCCCCCTTCTCTAGGTCTCTTTCTTCAAGAAATTAAATAAACCCCACCTCAAGTGCATATCAATTTAAACATCCTATTTATGTGGCAAGATAAACTGTCCAATGCTTGAAATAACAATTTTTTCAAGATAAACTATTCGTAATTCTTAATATAAAAGCTAGTTTGACATTCAATTTGGTCTTAAATATAGGACTCTAATATACTTCGTTTCTCATATTTATCCATTTTTTCAAAATAATTATTATAATAATTACATATATTAAATGTTTTATCAAACAATAGTTCTAGGTAATACACATGATTAGTTAGAATATCTATTTCATATAAATAATTAACTTAATAAACTTTCCTAATATATTCAAATTAGTCAACTAATTCTTATATTAAGAATCAGAAATAGCATGTGTGTGAGTATATAAAAAGAAGCATATTTTTAACGGGTTTCGAGAGTATTTTTACTTTCACGTTATTCTCTCAAGAGCATTGAGTATTTTAAATCATCAAGTGATGCAATTCTCTATTGAAGTATTAAAAGAAGAACAATGTTACCTTTTTTGCTAAACATCTATTATTTTGATAGATAGTTGAATGAAAAAATTGCAGAAAAGGCTTCCAAAAATTATAAACAAGTACTCTATAAAACTTTAATACCAATTAAATAAACAATTACAAATAAATGTCAAGAGACTAATATTATTTCTTACCCTTTAAAAAAACTAAAATAACATTTTAACTAACTAATTTGACTGGCTATTAATTAGGTGATGATGGAACCACCATCGTCGATAAACAACACTGATAAGTAATTAAAGTATCACATTATTTTAATTCACAGCTTAGCCAACATAAAAACATATTTAATTACAAAATCTTGAATACATCAGTTAAGTTGTAAATTTTTTTAAGAGAAAACTTATAATTTATAACACCATTTTAATTTGTGTGAAAAATACATATTCACCTACAAATCTTGGATACATTAGTTGAGTTGTAAATTTTTAAAGGGAGACTTCTAAATTTTGGAGGATGATTTATAAATTATCACACGTTAAATAAAACAATAAACACACTAGTTAAGTTGTAAACTTATGGAGGGTTGTGAATTTTAAAATTTGACTTGTAAATTGTGTGTGAATATTTGTAAATAATATTGATATTTAAGTTATTAAATCTCAAAGTATCAATACTTCAAGTATTATAATAAAAATATTTTTTTTAATAACTTACAAACATTATCATCAACAAAGTAATTGTTCACCTGGCTAGGGGTATTCAAGGCCGGCCCGTCCCGGTCGGCCCATTCCGGTCCCGGTCTTATTGGGACGGGACGGATCCGTCCCGAAATTTTTCGGGACGGGACAAACCGGGACGGGATGGGACACGGGACGGGGTCGTCCTGTCCTGGTTCTTTTTTCTTTTAATTTTTTTAATTTTTTTAATTTTTTTAATTTTTTTAATTTTTTTAATTTTTTATCCTATTTATATAATATCATTTTTTTCATATTTTTTTAAGATTTGAGACTATTGTATGGAACTATAGATATATTTATTTAGAGTTTTTATATTTGTTAATGATATGAGATTATTGATTATTAGAATTTTTAGTAAGTTTTTATTGTGTTAAAAGCTTTTGTTTAGAGTTTTTAATGATTATTATATGTAATATTTTGAGCTTTTGTTTAAGAGTGCCCAAACAAATAAAAAAAATAAAAAGATGTTTTTTATAAGGTTTAAGCCCAAAAAAATATAATTAAAAAATTCATATTTTATTAAAAAAATTTTAAAATTTTTTTAAAAAATTAAAAAATTTAAAAAAAAAATGTTCGGGACGTCTCGGTCCCGTCCCGACCGAGACCGGGACAACCCCGAGACGGGTCGGAACACGGGACAGAAAATCTGTCATGTTACTGTTCATCGGGACGGAACCGGGACGGGCCTGTCCCGGTCCCGATCCGTCCCGTGAACAGCCCTAGCTACCAATCAGTCAAAATGGTTGGTTAAAATAGGATTTTATCCTTTTTCATTGGTAAGAAATAACATTAGCCTATGGGCATTATTTGTAACTTTTATAACTCAATTGGTTTTAACTTTTTTGGGGTACTTTTTTGTAATTTTCTTTGATATTTTTCGATATTTTCTCTATCAAATAACTGTTAAAATAACCGATGCTTATCGAGACAATATTGTCTCACTTGATAGTTCTGGATACCCAATGCCCTTTAAGAAAATAGTTCAAGAATAAAATACCCCTTTAGCCCTTATTATCAAGTTATTATTATTGAGTCATAAATAGTGCAAACTATTTTAGATTTAATGCAATTAATGCATAGAATACATTATATAGGAAAAGTTCATCAATAGCTAAGTACAATAATACTAGTAGTATCTTGTTTTTTAATACAATAATTGATAATTGATGGGAACTCATTATGAAGAGATTGAGGGCTTTTTTTTTAATTTAAGAAAAAAGTGATTTTAGTTAACACTTAAAAGTTTTGTACTTTTCTCATATTTAGCCTAACTGAAATCACTTTTTTTAACCTAAAACAAAATAAAAATAATAAATTTGAATATAAATATACCAATAGGGATTGGTCAAAAGGTTTTGATAAGATCTCGAATTTAAATTCATGTGAATGCAAAAAAAAAAAAAAAAGGTATTAGGGAGAGCTACTCTTATTTGAAGCTGAGAACATTCAAATCTAACCTGATCATTAGATATCAAATATTCTTTTAAAAATATCGAATACAAATTTAGTGGTTGTCACAATTGCGGCAGTTTTATGATTATTGCTTATTTAGTAGTGTTATGATAAGATTTTATTTGCATATAGTAGTATTGCATTTATCCAATTGAATCAAAGGTTCATGCAGCAACAGGAGAAAGAAAGAAATGCTGCTGATAACGAAGGATATTAGCCATGATGATGATCCCTTTGGCTGCATTATTTTCTCTCATGTGTGTGTGTTAGTGGCTATGAGCATCCCACTTGATGATGATATGTACAAAAGAAAATTTCCAAAGAAACCTCAATGTGGGATCTTTCAAAGGCATAACGTCACCCTGCACATTTCGCTTTTGTCCGTAGATTTCACACTTAGTGCCCCACTTCAAATCCCCTATTACACCTCTATAGCAGCCTTCACTGATGATTGCAATATTAATATACGGCAGCCATTTATATATATTGGATTTAATTTATTAACTACATATATATGTAGAGGAATTAATTAGTAACTATATATCGATAGATTGTGATAAGAAAATTTAATTAGATGCAAGAATAGTCAAAAAAAGTTGGATCATGAATATTAAGTGAACTTTTTTTTCCTTGTTGATAAGTGTCTAGTGACTGCAGTAAGTAGTCTTGCAATTAAGTTGGGAACAAGCTATCTGCTATATATGATATTTCTTTTTTTCCTTTTTTTTTTTTTTTTTGGGAGAAGTGGAGGGAAGAAAAGGTAATTATGATGCATTTGCACAATGCAGCTAAAGCTAGCCTGGCTAATTTAATGGGGAAGGCTGATTTCATCAAGATCATCCAGTGACAAGAAAACTTCATCCAAACAAGACAGCTCAGTTCCTCCATCATTATCATCGTCGTCACGCTCGTAAACTCGACAGATCACCCATTTACAGTAATCCTGAAAACCCAAGAACACTTACATATCAGAATGATCAGAGACTTCAATTATATAATCTGAACTGTGAGAATCTTGGTGACTTGTACTATTCGTGTGTGTGTGTGTGTTGTGCTTACTGTTTTAGATTTTCTCCTTGAGGATCTGCTAGAGGAAGAAGAGGAGGAGGAGGAAGAAGAAGAATCAGATAGACGATATTCCTGCATTATCCAATTGGTTTTGATACCAGAAGGAGCTTCTCCCATGAAGAACATGAAATATTTCTTCACTCCAACAAGGTTACTTCCTGAGCTTGTAACTATTGGCTCTTCCATTCCCATTGGTTTCCAATAGCCATTATTAGTGACCCTATTCTGCGTCCTTCTGCTGAAGTAGTACCATTGATTGCCTTCACCTAAAGCCTTGCCTGCAAAAATCATCAAACACCCTCAATACTTCATTGCTCTATTTCTGCTACTCACACGGAAAAGGAAAATATTCTCAACTTGACCTCATCCCCCCACATTCTCTCTTTCAATTTAATCCCTCACTTAGATGCAAAACCAAAGCTTGCGACTTATTGACTTGGCTGTATAATAGTTTGCATTCCTATAACACCCATGTCATCAATAATAGTTGAACAGATTAGTAGGGAGCCAACTGAGAAAATAGGATATCTATATAAGCACACATACCATGGAGGTCCCAAGGATCATAGGGGAAGAGGTCAAGATCAGGGATGACATCTGGGTGGCAAGGCAAGAGGGAAGCTTTTCTGTGAAGGAAGTGGACAACGAGCTCTTCATCTGAAGGATAAAAGCGAAACCCAGGAGGAAGATTGACATTCCTGTGATGCTCTGGATCTCCCATATATGTATATTAAAAAGAAGCTTATAGCAGCTTGAAAAGACCTAGAAGAAGAGGAAGAGTGAGAGCTAGAAGCGATATCAGAGTGAGAGAGGGGAAAAAGAGCAAAAATGGAAGATGAAGATGGGTGAGAAGGAATATAAGGTTTGAATTTATAGAAGATCAGAGAGAGAGAGAGAGAGAGAGATGGCGTGAAAGTGAAGGTGGTGTTGAATCTGATGGATGGATATAACGTACGTATATCAGAGACGCAAATTAAGAAGCACAGAGGAATTGAAGGTAGGAAGCAAGAGGGGGAGGCGGCTGATATCTAACGGAACCTGATATGTATATATAGAGAGAGATTGATAGATAGTCCCAACAAACAAAGCAAACAAAACGGGATCAATCTCCTAAAGTGTGTGTTGGAGGGAGCGGCTAGCTGGTGGCAGAAATTAAAGCTAGGGTGGCATACCCAATTCCTTTACAAGTGTTTTTTTTCTTCTTTAATTTCACTTGTATAATATATATATATATATATATCCATGCATGTTGTTTGAGAAATTTCTTTCCAAAGCAAATTTGATTAACTATTTAGTTATAATTATATGAGTAGTGCATATGTCAAAAATGACTTTTTCCTAATATAATAATATGTGTTTATTATTATTAATCAGCTTGGTCTTCTGACTTTTTAATGTTGTTTTTGACATATTGGCTATTGGGGAAGACATTCTTAGATCTTGTCTAGGCTTTTGGGCTATTTAAGTAATATTATGTTATATATATTCTAAAACTTTGAGAAAACTGAGATATCTCTCACCCTCCCTCTCTCTCTACACACACACTATAATGAGTTGAACTTTGGAATGTCTCCAAGTTTGATAATGAGTGGGATTTTTTTCATCAAAGACTATAACGTTTTTATAAATAGCTATGGACTCTTAAATTGTATAGTAAAAGTCAAGATTTTAATTTTAATTTTTTTATTTGAAATTAAAATTTAATTGACAAGGTTATGAATTTAACACCTACCCAAAGGCTTAGGCTTCATTAATGTGAATTGTGAAAAAATGTATTTTCGTGGCGTACAAAAAAATATATTAAATTATTTATTATATTGTTATAGTTATTACCAAATGAATTTATATCTATAAAATCATAATTAATTTCTTATTTTTATATTATTAAATATTTTTATTATTATAATTTCATCTCGCTTGTGTATTAAATTATGAAGATGGTGGTAATTCCCTCTTTTTTTTAATATATGTTTTGAGGAAAAATGAAAGAAAATTCGGAATGTGGGAGCATGATGCATCACACTTCATGCTGATATCATGCACCGGCAGCAATACACGTGGCAAACATGAGTATGAGCTTGGTCATGGACCAATTGAACTGGTGTGACCCACCCTCTTGGGGGGTCCCCTAGCCTTATTCATGATTATTAATATTAATTCATTCTCATATATTTTTATTTTAATTTAGTAATCTTCCATTCAATGGCAACTTTGTTTTTCACCCCTAACACTTTCATGTGCAATACAAGAATTTGCCTATATAATGAAAAAATTGTGTTTATCAATAAAAGTATGCAACAAAATTGATGTGGGTCAAAACTTCATAAAATTAAGGAGTTATTCCTAATACAGCTCTCAAATCACAATTATATGGTTGAATTTGATCAAATGGTGATTCCTTCAATTCTAAATGCATGAGCTAGATTTATAAATATTAAAAAAATTAATTTAGTTAGTTATTTTTAAAAATTTTGATTAACTGATAATTCTTTAAAATACCATTTTTAATTAATTACATTGAAACACGCTCCATAGATAGAAATCATTCTTTAATATGTACAATCAATATAAATAATAATCTAAGAAGACATTATAAACTTAAAAAATAAAATAGAATAAAATTTTATATTTAGAATTAAAGTAAATATCTGAACTCCTACGTTTAAGATTTGAGTGTATATTACCATGTTTACTGTATGCATAAAACATAATCAAAGGATTAGAAGAACCAATGAAGGCAATGAACAATTAATGAATTTGATGGGAATTAGGACCGAGTTAAGTTGATGTTACAGTGATTTGCTAGGGGTGAAATTTCGGTGGGACCCAGGTAAAAAGGGGACCCACAGGACTTATATATAATTACTCAATTATTAAATCTTGCATAAGAATGAAAAACACATCACATACAATAAATAAATAAATAAATAATATAGGATGGCTAGTAATGAGCTACTTTGCTTATAACTTTTCCAACCACGAAATTGTATTACTCATGCTGCCACCTCCTCTCTTGATTATGATCTTAGTCGGCAATAATATTTCTTCCATTCAACTAGACAACATTATTATTATTCTTCTTCTCTTCCTGTTCACAAATCTAATCATAACACTTTCGTGGTTGACTTTAATTAACCTTGATCTTACTAATTAGTTCTCATTTGAAAAATCAAACCCGGATGGCCTACTTCGATATTTTTTACAAAATATGGAATGAATTGTATTCACTATTAGCTGATTTAATTTATTTGTAGAATTTACTTGTCTAGAATTTTTTTTAAAACTAAAAAAATGATCAAAATTAATTAAAAAAAGTTGAAAACTTAATTAATTTTAATCGTTTGAAGATTTTCCCTATAAAGTCAAATTTCTTGTGTTGGGAAAGTTTAAAACACTGAAAAAATATGAAAGGTAATAAGAAAAAGAGACTTTAAACGGAAGAAAAGTTTGTGTGTGTGTGTGTGTGTGACAATATTAAGAACTTTGTCATCAGTATTTATTAATTTGGGGCCACAAACATTTAATATTTAAGTACTAGAAATTATTCTTTAGGATATGTTTGAATCAGAAAAATGAAGGGACTAAGGGGGGAGAGACAACTGAAATTTAGTTGACAACATTTGTACTTGAATTTCAATCCCATGCATAATATTTTAAGTTGAAGAGAATAGATAAGAAGTAATTAAAAGGGGAAGTATTTACATAAATCCTATTAAAATCAGTTTGATTAAGATTATTTAAAAAAGTGATTCTAATCAAATTAAACAAAAAACATGAAGTTGTTGAGAACATGAGAGGTGAGGGATGTCTTTGGAAAAAAATATTACGTTTACGGCTTATTTTGATAAATAGATTATTAAAATAAGCTGAAAACATTTTTTCAACAAAATCTTTATTATTAATTACTTAGAAATTCTCCTAATAATTTTCCATCCTTCTATCAACTTCCTCGTAATTCCAACAACTTTCCCTGCCTTAACTTAATCAAAATCACTCGTTTTCTTTTTATTTTATAATCTTAAACAACTTGGCCCTGAGTAAAACTTTTAGCGATTAATTGGACTTCTTTCAAGGCATTCTGTGAGAACAACTTTAGAATTAATAAGGAGTTCATAAGGATAATTCAAGAAAGTGAATTAATTTCATATACATAAATTCTTATACATCAATTTTGTTGTTTATCAGTTCGCATGTATATATTTTCTCGATTTCCCCACACACACACACACATATTATAGGGTTAAGGTGTATCTAACATCTTAAAATATCTTTTGAGATCTATTTAGTGTCTTAAAGTATTTTATGATGCATTCAATATCCTAAAATTTTTTTAAGTATGTCTAGCACCCTTCATTATGTTTTGGTGCAACCAATACTCCAAATTAGTAAGTATAAAACTAAAAATTACTTTAGAGTGTTGGACACATCTAAAAAAAATATTTCAGGCTATTAGATATATCATAAAATATTTTAAGATATTCAATAAACTTAAAAAAATATTTTTAAATGCCAGATGCATGTTCAACATATCTCGTATACAGTATCATAGAAGTGAAGAGTTGGGAGGTTCAGTTCATGCAGTCTTGGATGAAAGAGACCGATGATGTTGAACTGAAGAGCATTGATAGAAGCAGAATACCTTTGGTTTCTGCATTGATAGCAATTCTTTAACCAATCTCTCTAATGAAAGCTCTCTCTTTTATTAATTGTATCAAATTCTCTTATGAATTAGTTCAATCTAAGAGGATTTGGTACATCACAATAACTTCTTATATTGGTGACTCCAAAAACATCATGAAAAGAAATATTAATATATAAATATTGTCGTGTCTTGTTATACTCATTCTTGTCTAAAAAAGTTGGTTAGTGTATCTCTAACCAATAACTCAAAAATATCAGTTCTTTCGTATACCTTTATTTGTTGTATGGTTGTCAAAAATTGCAATGAATTCTTTGAAACACTTTGAAGACTGGCCATTGAAGATAATCTCTAATAATTATTAGTATAACTAATGCATAATTGTAAAAATGAGTAAAGAGATTAGGTGAGAAGAAAAATTGTTAATATAACACGTTGTCCTATTTTTTGGACAAAATAAGGAGTAGTGAGAAGTAATAGACTTCAACCAAACTAGTTATTCATCCTCATTTACTCGCCCTAGTTATCGAATCCTGGAAATTAAAGTAAACGTTTTTAAATAATGACAGTGAATTCTTAATCATATAAAAAAGGAAAAATTTTCATGTTTCATATAATTATAACTCGATCGATCTTCTCCCCGTCATAAAAATGCTCTGAGTTCATTGATGCCTTTAGATGAAAATATATAACATCTAGTTATATTAACTTTAATTTAACAGTCTAATTATCACACGACTCAGAGACCATGAATATATAATATATAGTTGGATTTGAATATATATACATACAAACAGTTATTGGCATATAAAAAATGACATATAAATGAAGATAGAGTTGAGTTGTGCATATATTGTGTGTGGTGGGGTTATAATGAGAAAAGGACTCTCGCAGATTAAGACATGGAACACTGACAGGAAAAGCATCTCTCTCTCTCTCTCTCTCTCTCACACACACACACACACATTCTTACTTTTGTTTTTTGTTTCCTCTCTATCAACTAAGTTACACACACAAACTCACTTATTGCAATATTACATCGAAAGACATCGACTCGTGGGTGTTGGAAACATTGGAGTGAGAAGAGGATGATGCATATTATTCGCGTGCAATTAATATTTCCATGTCATTGCCATGTTTTGAAGTAATTATATATAGCAACTTTTAATTTAATATACGTAGTGTCAAAGGAAATCAAATAATCTTTGATTAAGATAAATGAACGACATTTTTTTTTCTTTAGTGGACTTTTGGTTGATTATACTTTTTTATATGTTTTTAGTTAAATTATAGGAATCTAATTTAAGTAAACCATGCATGTGCACTACATGCAATTTTTTTTTGGGGGGGGTACACTAATTGTAATAATATTTGACTTGTTATGATTTTTATAAATAATACATCGTCATTTACTTATTAAATTTGCCATTAAAGTAATATGTATTAAATAAATATAAAGTTAAAAAGTTATTGAATTTTAAAACAGAATTGATGAAGTTTAATATATTTCTCGATTCTAGTAAGACATTTTTAAAATTAAAAAAATTTTAAAATATCTTACAAACATGACTAGAGAAATAAGTGATGTATAATTAAACCCAAAAAAAATGAGAAGAAGATGATTTAAGTAAGAAAAATGGGGTGTGAAGTGGGGGGACTAGATAGTAGCTAGGGTTAGGCAAAAGCTGGGGAAGAAGAAGCTAAGTGAGAGGTATTTATCTTTATATTTTATATATGCCCCCTTGATGAGTTTGTTGGCCGACATGTTAAGGTAGGGGAAGCATCTAACTGTATAACATCTACCGATCATTTACTGTTGCTCTATCTCTCTCTAATATATATGAATATATATATATATATAACTTGTATATATAAAGTACTATATATATGCCACTATCATTTCATAAAAGCTAACCTTCCCTTCATTGTCCTTTTCTCATCACTCATTTTCTACCAAACATTATATGTACACATCAAATGTACGTATCTATCTACACTGTAAAAACTTTTAGCTTAATCAATGTGATAATAAATAAAACATTTTGTTATAATCATGTCTTATGGATGAAATGTTGGAAATATGATGGGTGACATTTTCATGAGTATGATTCATGATTTTTAACTTTCTACACTGGTTGTGGGAACAACCAACTTTTTATACCGATTGTTGTCAAAATTAGTGTAGCTAAGTCATTTGAAGAGTAGAGAGATTAAAAAAAAAAAAATTTTGGTTAATCGTGATATAAAGAGGTTTTCCCACTAGTTTTATCTAAATCTTGAATAAGCACATGACATATATAATATGCCAATTTCTAGTTTAAAGCAGACAACCATTTTAATGCCCCTATTAATTAAATAAGAGACTCTATTATAAGAAATTGGATGGATTATCACTTTTTACCGTATTTTTAAGGAAGTCAACTCTTGCATTGACTTATTAATTAGTTCATATATATATATATATATATTTCAATTTGCATGCCATTGATCAGATCAAATATGAAATGTTAATTATAGCGTGAAAAGGAAACGAATAAGGCTTCCATAGTTAAAACAAAAGGCCATGGAATCCGGATATTAAAGATGCTTTAGGGCTTACCTTGGTGAGTGAAGTTGAAGCAGCGAAGCGCGCAGGTTGATTATAAGACAAAAGGACCAAATGCTACAAAACTTATTTCCGTTGTGTGCAGCTATCAATCACTTTTCATGTTCTTAATGGACCATGTTTTTCGGGTTTGACTCATAAAACAAGGTAGAAAAGTAGAATATGTATAATATACAATTAATATGCAGATATAAGATTTCAATATATATATATAGAGAGAAAGTTAATCCCTATATCCTCATACTTTAACTCAAATTAGGTCCGTGTAATTTATTTTATTTAAATTAGACCCTTATTAGTTTAATCCATTATAGGCATTTATTCTTCACTATAGAACAAAGGTACTAAATACTGAATGATTATTGAACCAATCAAGACAGTGATTCAAGAGCCAATAATTTAAACTAGAGTCATCTCAAAGGCAAATAAGTCATGATGGAAATAATATAATTTAATTAAAATATATAAAATAATATTTATATATGACATTGAAAAAGTTATATTTAAATAAAAAGACAATAATTTACGAGTAGATGGAATATATATCTATAAAACTACACATGCATAACCTAATAAAATCTTCTTACTTAAACACAAATATAATAAACTGACTTTTAAAAAAATAAAAATCAAAACGATGTCTTTTCAGGGTTAATAAAGAGAGTAAAAAATAAAATAAAATTCAACTCGGTTAATCTGTTCAAAACAGGAGCTAGTTTACCAAGTTACTGGGCAGATGGAGTGACCCGAGTGGGGCTTTAATATCATAGTAAAAACCGTTAATTTTAATTTATAGATAATTTCATAAACCTTATAAAATCTTTTTTATTTCAATTTACATCATTTTAACACCCGTGCATTTTTATGAATGAAATTCCATAAAGTTTATAAATTAATAAACTAACAAATCAAATAATATGAACCCAATTCAAATAATAAGTAAAACTATACGAAATTGATTTAATGGAAACAAAAAAGTATAAGGATTTACGGATTAACTTTATAAATCAACAAAATAGTAGAATGTCTTTTATGTATCTTTCACTTGGATGGATGGATTGGATAGATTAGGTTACCTACTACTACCACTTCATTTGATGGATGAAACATTTGTAAGCGTAATTTGGGTTAGCAGTTAGACCATCTTTATCACTTATATCACTCTGTCTTTATGCCGAGACATATTCATCCATATTACCTATTACTACAACATGCTTTAATTTTAACCCTCAAACAAGCTATAGTGGGGAGAAACAAACAAACAAGGAGATAAACATCACAGCACTATAATTTTTTTTTAAAAAAAAATTGTAACAACGAAAGCTGAATTAATTAGGAAAAAAAAGGTGGATATTCTTAATTAAAGTTGAAGATTTAACCTTGGAGGATGGGGGAAAAATCATATATGTCGAACAAAAGTATCTTTAATTGACAATATCAAATGTTAAAAGTATCCTAAGTAAAGTTGAAAAATGTTATTATATTTAAGATGATGTATTTGAGTCGCGTTATTATTAGATTTGAAAAGTGAATGGTAAATCTAATTATCAATTACCGCTAAAATTAGTTGACTAAATCAATCATGGTATGTTCAGATGATTACACTTTTGGTCTGCTTAATTTAATTATAGCTCCATGCTTGATTCTTAATAGTTAATGAATATAATTAAAGAGTATGGTTTAAAAAAGCCAACACATATTTGTTACACATAATGACTAACTTAAATAATTTACTTAATATTCACAAATTAATTAATTATTTAACTTTCATATTAAAGACATAAGATAGCATATAACTATGCCTTCATCTACTGCTAAAATTGAGGCTGTGGAAAATCTAATCACCTGTCATTTTGACTGAGAAAGTTACTTATACCTGTCTCTTAACTTTATTAAGAACTTTGCTTTTTGGTGTACCACCATCCGTCTTTGTTTCTTTCTCTCGAATTATCCCTTTCTTTGCTCTTAAAACATGCTTTTTTCTTCTTCTTTTTTCCACACTACTTTCTATTAAATGACCTTTTCCTTTGACACACTTTAGATCAAAATTCTTATACAAGAATCAACCACACACACACACACACACACACACACACACATATTTGACCACAATCAACCACATATATATAGAGATTATTGATTCATCTAATAAAAAAGTATAAAATTTGACATCATAGGTTAATATATATAGAAATACTACTATTATTTAAGGAAGCGATAATTGCTTAATTTATTTATACATTGGATTACTCTGAAAATCAAAAGATTACTGCTTTAATATGTGAGCCTCTCAAAGTTTAAGAACGTCGATATGCGCGCGCGCGGGCGCGTGAATCGTCCAATACAAGTCGATCTAGGAATGAAATGTTGAGCATGTAATCCAAAATTTTTTTGAAGGATTAATCAGAAGGGAAGAAAAGTAAGTTGAGATGACATCAAAGCGCCCCCTTTAATGACCTTTCCCTTTCATGAAAAAACAAAATTGGTGCCGACTACTATATTTCAAACTGCATATTTCCACATCATGTATTTTCTTTTCAATCTTTAGTTACACAGAATTAATATGAGTTAAATGCAATAGGCCCATCTCAAAGGACATCTAACGTAGAACTCAAACAATGTTCATAAAGATACTTGTTTATTAGTGTTAGATTTCCGGTCTTTCCTTGATGACCCTAATTAAGTATAATAAATTAAATCAGAATCTAATTTATTAAGAATTGTGGTAAATTTGCTGCAATTAGTTGATTTGGATATTTTTATGCCGGTTTGCTAAGATATAATAAATACTTATATCAAATTTTTTATATTAATTGTATCAAGTTTTCTAATCACATGTAACTACGTGTCATATTTTTAAAATATTAGTATTTAATAATATTAATTTCTAAAATATCGTCTATTTGATGCTATAAATGTCCTAACTGTTGATTTTTTTTTTTAGTTATCTTTCATTCTTCTTTTTTCTTCTTGTATGGTTGTGTCATTGCAGTTTCTAATAATCTACGAGAGAGGATTTTTTTTTTGAAAGAATTATAATGAGATCCCAAAGAAGGAAAACAATTACTAAAAAAGTTTAATAACAACTTAAGTAACCTGTAATGATCAGTTTTAGAATAAGAAATGACATTTTTTGTAATTATTTTTCTTGTTTAGAACCTCATTATAATTCTCCCTTTTTTTTTTGCTAACAAATTAAGATATATCAAACACAAATAGTCAGGCACAAAGTTTATGCTAAGAACAAAGCTCCAAGCAGATAAGGTTATTCAAAGCAAAGAATTGAAGTATATGATACACACACATACCATTTTTTATCCTTAATATAAGACCCAATTGACTAATTTAGAGAAATTAAGAAAGTTACTAAATTACTTTAAACTATTTATATTTATCTTTTTTTCCAAACTAATTTGCCTCACTTATAAATTGATATATAATCTAATAATCCATATAAATATTTTAGAGAGATCATGTAACATATGCTATAATTAAGTAATTTACTAACTTTCTTAATTTTTGCAAACTGGTCAATTGGATTATATATTATGGACGAGAGGTAGTGTCTATCTATAGAGAGAGAGCGAGAGAGAGAAAGGCCTTACTCATTATGCATGATTAAGATTAACTCTTATTGTCACTATATATTCAAATTTTCTGCTTGGATTACACATATCTAAATTCAAATCCTGTGGTCATTTCAAATGCGAGTACTGTGTGATTCTATTATATGATCACCATTCGGGGGGGGGGGGGGGACCAAGACTTTTGTTGTTTCTATCTTTCCTCTAGGGTCTTGTATTTGTTACTTTTTTCAGGCAAATAAATCAGTCGAATCAACATGAATTTTCTTTCCTGGCTCTAATAACTAGAAACAATATTTAATCTTATTTTTATAATTTAATTTTTATGATGATAGACATTTAGTGTATGAATAGGTTTGGTCAAAACCTTTTTTATTTATCAGGACGATACATTCGTCAAGTCTGTATGAACGCTCCTATAAAGTTAGTTTGTTCTCATTAGAGAGTTAATTATTGTTCAAAATAAATCCGGCAGATTGTACCTTTTTGATCAAAATAAAGAGAACAAGGAAAAAAAGAAAAGTTCTTTAGATCAAAGTTCTTTGTAATATTCTTCAACTTGTTCTTTTTTTCCCTTGCAGATGTGAAATGTGGTTGAAATTTCTTTATATGCTTTTAGAAATATCAAGAACGTACGAGGAACTTTCGTGCTACATTTTTCTAGGCAATAGGTCTCCCCTGAATCAAGTTTTCAAAAGGTAACCAAGCCAGATTCTTCTGATCGACCATCCCCTTCACATAAAAATATATTTTAAAAAAATTGTAAGTTGGGAATATTGAGTGCAAATCCCTCACCGAGAAATTAATTAGCAAATTTTTTTAAGGATTTTATATAACTTGACTTTTATTATGTGCAACTTAGTTTTTTTTTTTTGTATGCAATCATATTTTCTTATACGACATCTTCCCTTTATACAGCTAAATTTTTTGTGTGCGCAATCCGTCTCTACATCAATGAATCAGTGATATAAATTCGGAGAAATTCAAGATGTTCATGTTTCTTATACTACCTCCGGTTCTTAATATAAAACCTCTTTTGACTTTTATTTTAGTTCTAAATATAGGATCTCAGTTCACTTTATCTCTAATATTTATGTATTTTTTTTCTTAAGGTCGTCTTTCTAATAGTTCTAGCTAACACATTTAATTAGTAAGGATATTTTAGGAAAGACAACACATATTTATTACAAATAACAAATTTAATTTATTTCTTTAATCTCCTAAACTGAGTCAATTAGCTCTTCTAACTAGAATCGGAGGTAGTACTTCTTTTCCTGACTGAGATAAATTTGAACAAAGTTAAGGTTTTCAAGCCTTATTTCTTAAAATTCTATTATTCTCTATTACTGGGTTTAACACCTTTCCCTCACTCTCGTCATTTTTGCACGTTGAAAAATTTTAGGGTAACTAGATTGTATCCTTTGAACTTACATGTTCCAATTATTTTTGTCTTTAAACATTAAAAACATGTGATCTAATTTAATCGTGGTATATATGTGGTTTGGGTTGTTGAACTGATCATTATCATAACTTGAGGAATAGTGTGAATAGTCGCTTCACTTGGCTCATATATATCAGGTTGGTCACTTAGTGAGTTAGGTCAATCCAACTTCTTTTCTTGATGGGCTGTGATTTTCTCAGCCTAACTTATCAAGAGTTGGCAGAGGCAGATAAGATTATGTAATCATTAATCTTCTTACACAACTCACCATAATTTTTAAGACAAATTGACATAAATTCAAAAATTTTAAATCTTATAATATAAGTCAATATTCTTTAAACACTAAATATAAAAAATCCTTTCAACCAAAACAGCCGGGAGTGTTTCAAATAGAATTATTTCTAATAATTAAAATAGTACCCGTGCGTATCAAAGAAGTATAAAAAATCCTTCCAATCTAAATTCAAGCATCAAATATGACACATAAAAGTTCTTTTTATTTTTTGTTAGGAAAAGAAAATGCCAAGTCATTTAACTCGTAGGATGAGTGGGTTAGACAAGGATTTACACGACTTCAATTAATAAGTTGGGAATCTGGCAACACAGCCTGCATTTTTGCGAGTTAAGATACACATTTGCTTGCTTCTTAGGCTACATATGTTAGGTATTCATCTCAAACACAATGTTGACGACTCTTACTTTATACTCCTGCGTTCCTTGATACTTCTTCAGAATTTAATATAAAACCCATTTAACTAATTTGATTAGATAAAGAAAATTAGGTAAGTTAGTTAATTATAAGAAATGTGACACGTTTTTTCTAAAATACCATAATCATCTTTCTTAATACCCCCTCTTCCTCTCCTCCTTGATAAGGTTGAGGGAGTATCTATAAGAGTAATTTAGAGAAAATTGATAAATATAAAAAATAGGTCTTATATTTAGAACCAAAATCAACTCAATAATTGGGTCATATATTAAGAATCGAAGGAGTATAAGATCTATTTAACTAATTTAATTAAATTAAGAAAGTTAGGTAGGTTAGTTAATTATGAGAAATATAACATGTTTTTTCTAAAACACCATAATCATCTTTGTTAATATCGTCATTCCCTCTCCTACTTGATTATAATTGATGGAGCATCAATAAAGGTACTTTAGAAAAATTTGATAAATATGACAATTAAATCTTATATTTATGACTAAAATAAACTTAATAATTAGGTCATATATTAAGCACAAGAAAAGTATATTAATAATGAGCAAAGTTGTAATTGACTTATTTATTTGCACATATAAATGTGTGCGCGTGAAGAAAAGAAAAAGATATAAAGCTAATGGTCAAGAACGTTGAAATATTGGATGGAAGTATCCCAATTGTGACAATCCGAAATCTTCGAAAGCGACTTGGCCATATCCCTAAGAATTAATGGTTATTATTGGTTTGATTATTCAAAAGTGTGGTCATGTGGAGCCATTGTAATTACAAGTCTAAAACCACCGAGCACTTAGTCCAATTGATAAGAAGTTGTGCCAATTTCATTTGAAATTTTAAATTCAAGTCTTGAAAATGCAACACATTTAATACTTGGTAGCTAAGTTTCTTAGTTTGATTTGGATTTCTTTAGGCTCCTGATAAATTTTTCATTTAAATGTGAAGTAGGCTCTATATACGGGGTGCACACAATATTTTGAATCATCTATATAAACATAAAAATGCTCTTGAATTGATAATATTTTATATTTTGAATCATGTAAATTACAAAGGACAAATTAAAAAGTGAATGTAAATTTTTTTGAAAAAATTGAGGTTGTTATATCAATAACAAATTATTAAAATTTGTAAATAAATTTTAAAAAAAAGGTTCTGTTGATGCACTTATTTTAATGCTTAAAAGGAAATGGCAAATCTATGTGAGAGCTACCTGTTATATAAAAATGCTTAAAAATTACCAACTGGGTTGTAAAGAATTATATATACATTGAATCAAAGTGAAAGGGACGTTGATCCCTAATTTAGTAATGTGAACTCAAAGATTTTCTCTTAATTATTAGCAAATATAGTACTATATGACCAATTATTTTGTTTAGGTAATCATCCAACGCCCAACTTGATTATGCAATTTGCAGTGATAATTTGCCTTTACTTGCCTTGATTTGGGCATATAATTAGTATATATCATATTATATTTATAATTTGCCTTTATTCAATGTTTTTTAAATCTGTCCCCACTTAATTAATTACACTAATTAGTGCTATTGTAATTTGAATTAGCTGAAAGAAGGCGGAAAATGGTATGAGGTTCTGTTATTTGAATTCACTTTTCATGGAAAAGAGAAAAAAGGGAAAATGTAAAATTGGATATATTCATTTAAATCTTAGAATTAAAGATGATATCAAATTAGTTATTGGTTCATTGGCTGAATTTACATATTAATAATTATGGTAATTGAAAAAAAAACATTTGACAAAGATATTTTTTAATTTTATCTAAGCTCTATCACCTTTCTTTTTTCACCATCAAGTAAGCCTTCGAATTTTCTTTTGTTGCGCATGGCTGTGAGTTTACGCTTGTGGGAGTGCACACAAGAAAAGGAATTTTTTTATTTCATTTTGCTTTTGACAAGTGAGTTGATATCGAGATGTTAGTTATTAACATCAGGCCTGAGAGGTGGCCCAAAGGACTTGGTTATGGCCTTATTGGGAAGGTAAGGCCTATTTGCTGATAGTGATGAGCAGGCTGAGGGCTATGGGTTTCTAGGCCCAAACAGTGGAGGCTTCATTTTGTTGCCAAAAAGTAAGTTAAGTCTCAAAGGAAAAAAAAATACAAGTTCGACTTTTAAAAAACATACTTGTTGAAAAGACTTTAATTTTAATGTTTTCAACTAAATAAAAATTATTTTCAAATCCGAAATGACTTAAAGATATTTTAAGTTGTTAAAAAAAAAAAACAAGTGGAGTCTCGTCTCCAATGCCCAACTTTGGTAAAGATAGTGAAACAACAAAATGGTGATTTTTCTGTCAAGAGTGCTTATTATATCACTGAACCAAATCACTCTAACTATTATAATTCCATCTACGAACTTGTATGGAAATGGAATGATGCTGAGAGGATTAGATTCTTCATATGGTTAGTCTTTCATAAAAGACTTCCTACTAATTTATGGAGGAGCAATTGGCCATAATGGTCCCGTTTAGTACGAAACATTAAAAACAAGAGATTGATATTGAAAAAAAATTATTAAAATAGCATTTAATAAAAGTAATTATTTGTTATATGATATTAGACAAATCTATAGAGGTGATATTGGGAAATACCACTTCCCTCCATGATACTCCCCAATTTCACATACATAGATTTAGTCAATCCCATATAACAAGTAATCTTTTATGCTAAATATTTTTTTAATAAATTTTCTCAATCCCAATCCTAACTTTTACTTTTACTTTTTAATGCTTCCTATTAAACGGGACCAATGCTCCTCTCTTTGAGACTGGTGTCATAATGAACATATTTTGAGAGATTGCCGATATGCAAAAAGCCTCTGGTTGATTATTGTAAAACCTTCTGCTCGTCAACAATTCTTGTCAGCCTCTACTTCTGATTGGGTCGCTGTGAATCTGAAAAAGGATCTTGGAATTATGCAGAATATGGAATGGGATACCATAAGGGGTGTGGCCATACGGAAGCTTTGGCAGTGGAGGAATGATTTCAATTTCAAAACTGATTTCACCATGACCCAGCTCTTGTTGTGTTGAGCAAGATTTCATCTTTTTCTGTTGGAAAAAAGGAATATGGAAACAGGTCCACATATTATTTCTACTAGAAAGTAACTCTTCACATATGGCAGCTTGTGGTGGGATATGTTTTGAGATCATCAGGGCACTTGGATTGTGGGGTTCTCTTCTTATCTTGGTAATTGGACTGCTCAGGAAGTTGAGGAATGGGTTATGCGAAAAGGACTCAATTTGGATATTTCGAGAGTGCAGTGTCATTGCGGATGCTTTGGCGAAAATTGACTTCACTACCTCTGCCATATATGGCACAGCTCCTCAGAATTTGACGGCTTTCGTTCACAAAGATTCTTTGGGATTGCAATCCCCTTTAGCTTACTTTTCCTTTAGGCTGTTGCTTCTTTTGTACCCCAAAAAAAAAAAAAAACCAGCAAGTGAAGTCCAAGGCATGTAAATCTAGTACAAGCGGCTCATTAAAGAAGCCAGCAAAAATTTCTCTAGTTGGTAATGAGTCTATTTATAACCTACAAGATTTTGAGAATCTTATTGGTATATAATTTGTAAGTATTGCTATAAACACTTTGAGTCTGGAGACATATTTTTGTCTTGGTGAGTTCCTGAGATTCAACTCACATAAACTTTTTTGGTACCAAGAAAAACTCATAACAAGAATTAAAAAAAAAACTGTAAAAATGTGATTACAAATTAAATAAAATTAAGACTTGCGTATTAATTGTTACTTTTTATGAAATTTCAAAATTACTCTTAATAAAATTTAGAACCAGGGAAAAAGATAGAAAAATGGCATGTTAACTTAGGAATGACCAGAACGTCCGCTTAACTTGCAAAATCCCATTTTGGTCATATGAGACCAAATTGGCATTATCTTATGAAATGAAAAGATCAAACTGCCTCTCATTTATTTATTGTTTTTAAAATACCAAAGGCTCCTACTGGCCGGCCTGTCGCCGGAGCTTTGGTGGCGGTAGTCACCGGAGCTCCAGTGACCAGCAGACAATTGGTCACTAGAGCTCCGACGGTCAGAAATAATTTTTTTGAAAATTTTTACAATTTTAGTATAACGGTTAACAACTTTTGTAACGCTATTAACAATTTCAGTATAGCAATTAACAACAGGTTTTCTGGGAAAGTCAACAAGCTCCGGCGGCCAGAAACAATTTTTTTTAAAATTTTTACAACTTCAATATAACAGTTAACAACTTTTGTAATGCTATTAACAACTTCAGTATAGCAGTTAATAACAGGTTTTCTGAGAAACTCAAGAAGCTCCGGTGGCCGGAAACAATTTGTTTAAAAATTTTTACAATTTTAGTATAACGGTTAACAACTCTTGTATGCTATTAATAACTTCAGTATAGCAGTTAATAACAGATTTTCTGAGAAATTCAACAAGTTTCGGTGGCTGGAGACAATTTGTTTTTAAAATTTTTACAACTTCAGTATAACGGTTAACAACTCTTGTGACGTTATTAACAACTTCAGTATAGCAATTAACAATAGGTTTTTCAGAAAATTCAACAATTGGTACCAGCGGCTGGAAACAATTTTTTTTGAAAATTTTTACAATTTCCGTATAGTGGTTAACAACTTTTGTAACGCTATTAACAACATCTTTTCTTAAAAATTTAAAAAAAATAGCATTTTTACAACTTTAGCAACTACTTTTTTTTTTAAATTTTTTTACAATTTCAGTATAACGGTTTACAACTTTTGTAATGTTATTAACAACCTCAGTATAGCAGTTAACAACAAATTTTTCAAAAAATTCAAAAAGTAGCATTTTTTACTGAAAACTTATTGTTAACTGTTATACTAAAGTTGTTAATAGCATTATAAAAGTTGTTAACCGTTATACGAAAATTGTAAAAATTTTCAAAAAAAATTGTTTTCGGTCGCCGGACAATTGTTGAATTTTCTGAAAAACCTGTTGTTAATTACTGTACTGAAGTTGTTAATAGCGTCACAAGAGTTGTTAACCATTATACTGAAGTTGTAAAAGTTTTTAAAAAATTGTTTCCGGCCACCGAAACTTGTTGAATTTCTCAGAAAAGCTGTTGTTAACTGCTATACTGAAGTTGTTAATAGCGTCACAAGAGTTGTTCACCATTATATTGAAATTGTAAAAATTTTCAAACAAATTGTTTCCGGCCACCGAAATTTGTTGAATTTATCAGAAAATCTGTTGTTAACTGCTATACTGAAGTTGTTAATAGCCTCACAAAAGTTGTTAACCGTTATACTGAAGTTGTAAAAATTTTCAAATAAATTGTTTCCGGCCACCGGAGCTTCTTGAGTTTCTCAGAAAACCTGTTATTAATTGCTATACTGAAGTTGTTAATAGCGTTACAAAAGTTGTTAACTGTTATATTGAAGTTGTAAATTTTTTTTAAAAAATTGTTTCCAGTCGCCGGAGCTTGTTGACTTTCTCAGAAAACCTATTGTTAATTGTTATACTGAAATTGTTAATAGCGTTACAAAAATTATTAACCGTTATACTGAAATTGTAAAAATTTTTAAAAAAATTATTTCTGACCGCCGGAGCTCCGGCGACCGGCCGGCTAGTAGGAGCCTTTGGTATTTTAAAAACAATAAATAAATGAGGGGCAGTTTGGTCTTTTCATTTCATAAGATAATGCCAATTTAGTCTCATATGACCAAAATGGGATTTTGCAAGTTGAGCGGACGTTCTGGTCATTCCTAAGTTAACATGCCATTTTTCTGTCTTTTTCCCTTAGAACTATGTATATGTTAAGTTGCTTATATTTATTATGTCAAGTTTTTCAATCATATACGTCTACGTTCGTGTGTCTATCTTTGAAATATCATTATATACTCCATTCAGTTCATAATATGAGAAGTTGGTTAACTTTTCTTACATATTAAAAAATAAAAGTTTAGTCATTAAATCTGTCCTAAAATGATAAAATTTTTCTATTTTACCCCTAAATAATGATAAAGTTGCATTTAATGTTGTACTTTTATCTTCTCTCATTTTTTTTCTTATATTTAATAAGAATAAAAGTAAAAAAAATCAAATTAGTTATCCTTTTTTTTTTTGACCAGAAATCAAATTAGTTATCCTTGACAACAACGTCTTATTTTTGAACCATTT
This sequence comes from Neltuma alba, assembly GCF_004799145.2. Taxonomy (NCBI): domain Eukaryota; kingdom Viridiplantae; phylum Streptophyta; class Magnoliopsida; order Fabales; family Fabaceae; genus Neltuma; species Neltuma alba. Next base: position 1,540,718 of record NW_021636085.1, read on the forward strand.
TCAGTCCAATATCTTATATTATGGATAGACTTCCCATGGAGTGGTTGAGATATGTTTGTTTATTTATTTCTTGTGTTTTGAACTAAAGCAGGGCCGGTACGAGGTATGCTTGATGTTTCTTCACATCCTCATTTAACATATTATAATTTTAAAATTCTAATTTATGAGCATCACTTTGATTTATTGATGTGACATTTTCATATTTATCATTTTCATTTTTAATTATGGTTGTTGAACTTGGGCCCCTTATATTAATCTGGTCATTCACTCGTTCAATTGAATTCTTCCACTTCATAATTATTTATCAATTAAAGAAATTGGTTCTGAATTATCGCTTTTTAACCCTTGATTGTTAATTTGGGCAGTGAACATGATTTTATGTAAATTTCTAAATAAAAAAATAACATAATTTTTTTTTCTGAATAATTTATGAGTGTTGAATTTTTAGTTGCGGCAGACTTTGTTTGCCAATTATTTCTGGATGCTGAATTTTGGTGACTTTTTGTTTTGGGCCTGACAAGAATCTTGCTAATTAAATTAAAACTACAGATGGTATCACTTTTTGAGATTTTTTTTTTCGACCTCGAAATCACTTTTTGAGATTTGATGACTCATTGAATCCTATTCTCATACAAATTATTTGAAATTTAGGCTGTTCATAATATTTTATTGAAGAGTATACATTTTATTATACTTTATTATTAAAGTTTTTGATATTTTTATTCTGCCAACCACAATAAGACTTGCCCACTAAGCAAGGTTGATTGTTCCCATATTACATTTTGGCTAAAACCCATATGTTCAAATCTTTTTCATTAGTGATAGGCTTTGTAGTTCAACCCAAGTCATGCACCTTTTTTTTTTTTGGAAGGTTTTTTTTAAGCATGAAATTGAGCTTTTACTTGTTAACTTTTTTTGATATGAAATATGACAAGGCGCGTGGTTCATGCAAAAAAAAAAAACTGTTTTTTTGGTGATATAAAAAATCTTTCGTATTAGAGTTCCCATTGACCAGTTGACTATAACAAACGATTTTATTACTTTAGTGCGGTAAAATTTTGGAGGTGCGACCTATCAGTATTTATAAGCACGTTTATATAAGTTGAGATAATTTTTTTTTCATATTTATCTCATATCACCTCTAGTTCTAAGTAGAAGAAATTTGAATAAATTAAGAAAATAAGTTAAATTAATTATTTGTAATACGTAGGTATTATCTTTTCTAAAATATCCTTGTTAATCAAATTTTTTTCATATTTATCTCATATCACCTCTAGTTTTAAATAGAAGAAATTTGAGTAAATTAAGAAAATAAGTTAAATTAATTATTTATAATAAGTTGGTATTATTTTTTCTAAAATATCTTTGCTAATCAAATTTATTAGCTACAACTATCATTATTAGAAGAATTATCTTGGAAAAAAAGAATAAATCTGAGAGTCAAAGTGAATTGAGATCTTATATTTAGAATCAAAATAAAAATCAAATAAAGTCTTATATTAAGAATTGGAAGTAGTATTTCATAAATTATAATTAAAAAACTATTTATAAAATGATGTTAGCTTGCACATGCAGAATATTTTTGTACACTGATGCATCAATGGAAACTCTGTTATATAAGATGCGCATGCATGGGTGATACTTTTATTTTTACATCTTAACCCCTTAATTTAAATTTAATTTAAAAAGCTTTAAGATTCCAACCCTTCAAAGAAACATAAGGACACATCAAGCATCACCAGGGCTGGTAAAGTGAGTTTCATGCAAAAGTATAAGTATATCTGTGGAACCTAATGCTTTGACTTTTAAATCAAAAAGGAGGGACCCTTTATGTATAAATATAATTTCCCATCCAACCTGTACTTGCACTACAAAAAAGTTAAAAATGCTCAGGGAGATCGACCAGTCTCGTTCGTCCACAAGAACCGTTGTGTCCAGCGAATATCTACTACGGTCAAGGTTGGCAGCGAGTGACCGCAGTGAGAAGCACTGAGATTTGGGCATTCCACCAACACTTCAACCCGACATTCTCTGCTATCCCTCTGAACCAGAGATAGAGATTATAGGGTATGGGTAATGGCGACTCCAAGGTGCCTTCTCCGGAAGGTAATAACAATAAGGGCTCGCGGCGTGCTCGCTTCAAAGAACGTCTTCATTTAGGCTGCCACTTCCGTCACGATCGCCGTCGCAGGAATGGCAACGGCTCCTCTGGTTCCTCCCCCTCTTCTGCTCTCAAACATATCTCCGCTGATGACTTCGCCGGAATCGCTCTCCTCACTCTCATCAAGGTGTGTTTTCCTGCTCTATTTACCTCCAGTTATAATTCCCCGGGGTTTCACGCTGGGTGATTGTGAAATTGCTTATTAGCTAAGGTCGGTTATATGTATAAAAAACTCCTTTTAATTTAGTTGTCACGTGTTTTTCTTTTTCCCCTTTTATTTCTTACATTCCATTCGTACAGCTTTCTCAAAAGGAACTTCTTGTTCAGAGCCATTTCCCCCCCTTGAAATTGTAAAATGTAATCGCTATCGGTACTTCTAAATTGAGCACTATCGTGATATATATTCTATTCTTGCATCATGATGCCAGTACAGTTAAGAATGAAGATTTATTTATTATCTTTTAAATTCGTTGTTACAATTTCCTCAAAGGATTTTTTTTTCCCCTTTTTGTTTCCATGACAATGATATATTTTTTACCTTTGCAGGTAAGCGTAGAGAATCCTGCAGTGATATATGTTAGATGGTCGTATTATGATACTGCAATTTAAGTAGCGTTCAAATTCTATATATCTCATCCATTATCTAAGTGTAACCACTTTAGTTCCATTTCCTTGCGTTTCGTGCGTCAATATCAGTGGTCCTCACTTCTTAGGTCGTAACAAACGATTTTTTCCATCCTTTTCTTTCTGCTTTTGTTATGTGATAGTGAAATTTAAGCCGAAAAGGTTTTTCTTTGCCTTTAGCTTATTTTTCTGTTGGCCTATTGGGACACACATATTTTGTTATTTTGATTATTTTTTAGGACAACATACATGAGTTTTATTTAAAAATGGTAAAATGTGAATCTTCTGATTTTAGGCGGAGATGCAGTTCAAGGATAAGTGGATTGCTTGCGTATCTCTTGGAGAGCAGGCTTTCCGTACAAAGACTTCAGATCAGTTAAGTACTGGAAAAGCCTATTGGGCTTGCTATGATCATTTTAACTGTATCATGATTCATTATGTGAAATGTCGATATTCTATTCAACTTTAATTGCATGAGGATAATATGTGGATTTTTTTTTTTGCTTGATATATTTGTATTTTTGGTGTAGCCTATAAGGTTCTGCTGCTTGAGTATAAATAAGCACATCTTTAATGTAGAACTTTCTTTACCTGTGTTTAGCTTTTGACAGTACACATATTTTTGGAACCCATGTTAGCTACAAAATTTTCCCTCTAAAGTCATTACTGTATGATTAGTTAATGTAATAGCGTGTTATATTTGCTTGTACATGGCAATCCGGTATGTCTGTGCATGTCTTCAGTTAATGCTAACATATTTGAGGGTTTACTTGCAATATTTTAGTTGTCAGCATTAGAAACTTTTCCTTTCGTTGTTTTTTCATGTATTCATTTTGTGCTATTGGTGGTGCAGAACAGACAAGCCGGTTTGGAACTCTGTGAGTACTCTACTCTCTATCATATGTTGTGAGTGTCTGTGAGTGCGAGAACATGCGTTAAATATTTGTTACTCAAATTCATTTGCCCTATCTCATGAGGTGTTGATCCTGATTCCTGTCGACTCCATAGAGTATAGTTGATCAGATAAGTGCTTCCTGATCAACATGACTTCTATGTTCTCTCACAGGAAAAGAAGCTTCTTCTGGAAAAGAATGGACCTCATGTTGCTAAGATTTCTGTATTTGAGGTGTGCAGTCAGACCCTCTGACCTTCTTATTTTAATTTGCAATACCTTAGAATAAACTTATCTAATTTAATTTTGCTAGACTTGAACAAATGAAATTCGAAATCCTATGTCACACTTGTATGCTTGGTGTATGTTTCTACTTCATTTTGAAGATCAAGGGATTTGGAAATATGCTTTTACAAAATGGAAAGATAATTGTGGCATAGATTCTACTTACTGACATTTTGAATCTGGTTTTATGATTGACTGCTTCTTAGTAACTCCTTGCGCATATCAGTGTATATAATTTTGAATTATTATTTTCTTATGTAGACCAACAGACTAAGAAGCAATACTCTTGTTGGATACCGTGAGATTGATCTGCTTGAATTTCTGACCCAGGTGAGGAATATTTAAGGTTGACATACCTTACTTTGAACTTATAAAAACTTTAATTAATATTTATGACTGACTATTTGACTGGTTTTTCTTCCAAGCAAAAACTCCATTCCTTTTGGTGTTCACTACTCTCATTCTGTGAATGGAAGTTTTTGTAAAGTAAGGGTTTTCTTCCAAGAAAGTTTCGTCCAAAGAGAGAAGATTTTTTTTAATGGTCTGAGATCAGAGCCTGTACCCTTTTGGGGAGCTATATTACCCAACAAACATGTTCTTGGTGGCTTTATGACCAAGTTTGTTACTGTTGTGGATGTGATCATAAGTGGTGCACTCAAAGAATTTCGTAGGATCGGTAAATACCAGGGAAGTTTGAGGGTGATTGTTGAGAAGGGAAGCACAAGGGGTCTGAAAATTGAATTCCTTTGAGTGAATTCTATTGATGACATAGATCGAGGTTAAAACAACTTCACTATGGTATCTTTAGGCAGATTCTTGGTGAACAAATATAAGAGAAGCTACCTCAACGTTATGCCTACTTTTCCTCCGAGCTATTTCATTATGTTGGGAGGTAGGAATGTTGGGATTTTGATGGCGAAGACCTGAGTGGCCAGTTGAGTGTTTGTTTATGCGTGAGACTTTTCACTGCCTCCTCAATAATTGCCTCTGATAACTTCACTCATAGAGATCAAATGGAAACCTTTGCCCTGTCATCTCTTGGGAGGTCTACGCCCCATAGGTGCTATATGCTCGGGACTGTTCCTTGACCTCTAGGTCCTGGCATACTGCTGCCCATATCTCTCCCTCGGATTGTTGGGTAGCAGACTAGGTGGAGCATGGCTTTGGATAAATGAATAATTCTTATTTTCAGTTTTTGATTATTTTAAACATAGCTATTGAAATAGTTCATTTATTGGCTTCTTTTGTTTATATTATGGTGATCCAGGATTCTGATTCTGACATTGAGGTATTCAACTTATTAGATCCATCAATGCCAGGCAAAGTGGTTGGCAACATTTCTCTATCCTGTTCCGTAGAGGTATACATTAAAGAATATATACCATGTTTTTGTTTCAATATAATGGGGATTGATAACAATTATGAGAAAAATCTAACAGGACCCAGTTGAAACAGTGAAGGGCTTTGTCAGACGCATTTTATCTACAGTGGTAAGTTAGGTTTTCTTCTGTTTTCTGATGAATTGTCACTGGTACAAGTTTGACTGTAAGCCGTATGAGGATATATGAAAAATGATGACAAGAAAAAATCTGATTGCTTTCTTGCACAAGGACATTGGTATTAAACTGACTTTGAAATGAGACTTATTTGTGAGACTATATACCCAAGCTTTTGTAAACATAGCTATTAAAGATTAAAGAATGATTCCATGTTATTTAAAGTTATTTCTTCCAACATCCCTTTATCATATTCTCTCTATCAGGGTGCTCTTAGAACTTGAAAGGAAATTGATACAAGCTGAATAAATTAAATATAAAAAGTATGTGAGCCAATGAAAATGCTGTATAACATTTATGTTAGGTTTTTTAGAACAGTTTATCATTGTCTGTTATTAACCTAAAGAGTAATATTCTGTGCAGGACTGTAATGGAGATGGCGTGCTTTCGTTTTCTGAATTTTCTGACCTAATTGATGCCTTTGGCAATGAAACAGCATCTATCAAGGTTCACGCCTGATCAAACATTTCCCAAATTATCTTATGTGACTTTTCAGTTTATGAAGCCTATCCATACTGAGTATCTTTTAAGTTTGTTTGTACACCTAAGTTTGGATTTTCTGATTAGATAATTTCATTTCTTTTTAGTTTATGTGGTCATATAAATAATAGAAAAGAACAACATTTTGAACATTAAAACCTTGAATTAATGTATAGAAATTTGGTTTCTTGATTGTATCTAATTTAAAATCTTCATTACAGTATATCTTGTTTTGTAATTATAATGTAATCTTTAATTTTTCTTTTCTTTCTTTCTCTGTTTTTTGTTTTTTTTGTTTTTTATTTGGTTGCGTGTGGATGTGTGTATGTATGTTTAAATCTGAGCACAACAATTTTCTTTGCAATAGAAAGAAGAAATTTTCAAGGCAGCTGACAGAAATGGGGATGGCATGGTTAGCATGGATGAATTGGCTGACCTCCTTGCTTCTCAACAAGAAAAGTAATCGCTAATCTGATTCTGCAAGTTTTATTTTGTATATCATGTTGTATTCTTTTGCCATCATTTTTTAGGTTCAATGGCTTAAAATTATGAATTCTTTTGAAGGTGTCATAATTATTTTTATTTCATTGTGTCATTCCTTTGCATCTTGTGAGGAACACTAGGATTGGGAGTTCTGCTGTTTATGCACGTTTCATTGTTTATGTCACTTACTGAAACACAATTAAACAATCACAACAAACAGGTATATCTCTATTGCAAATTGGTGTCTCGGGTTGCAGATGTATTGAATACTGGTTATCATTTTTATTTGCATCCATTTATGGATACCATATGTCTTTCTATTTTATTTTTGTGTATATATGATATGTTCCAAAGGAGAGTGCAGTTGGCTCTTTATTCTGTTTATGTATGTGTGTGTGTATGTTTCTGCAGCTTTTCTTTCTAGATTTGACAATAATAACCTTTCTCTTGACTGAAAACGTCAGAATCTGTTTCGATTTTTCTCTATATTGGAACTCAATTTTTTAGAAGATTTGTCAATGCCCATGTTTGAACTGTAGTCGATGACCAAGAGTGGATGGGAGTCTTCTCATTATGTTGATTCTCTCTTTATGTATGTTTCATTTGATTATAATTCATTAATCTGCTGATTTCTGGTATTGCAGGGAAACATTATTGAATTGCTGTCCTGTTTGTGGTGAGGTTCTTCAGGTTGCTGACAAGCTGAACGCAATAGTCCATTTAACTCTCTGTTTTGACGAAGGCACTGGAAACCAGGTGATGACTGGAGGATTCTTGACAGATAAAGAGGCATCATATGGGTAAATTTCTGAACATGATGCTAACTAATCTGGCAGTATGGTAGGGCATGGACAGTGTTAACCTTTTCAATTTTGTACTGTCAATTTACAGTTACTGTGCATGATATACATGGTTTAAATTTGATTCAGAATATGGTGAAATGATAAGATTACTTATTTATTTAGGTGGCTCTTTAAACTGAGTGAATGGGCCCATTTTTCATCCTATGATGTTGGTATACGCTCCGGATCAAGTGCTTCCCACATTTTGGTATGCATTGTTGCTCATTCTTTTTCTTGACAGTCTACTGACTTGTGTACAATAAATGTAGAACGTCAATGTTTTTCGAGTCATGTCAAGAAATAGAGATCCATTTAAGGATCTTGCTTCTTTGTTTTGCTAATAATTGATTTTCTTTTAAAAGACATCATAATTAGCCGGTTTTCAATATGATTTACTGATATGTCCATCTTTGCACCCCTTGCATGCTATTCTCTTCCTATGTCATTCTTACCTTACGCTAGATATTGTTGGTGAGAAGTTGAACAATCATTGTGACCACTGTTTTTTGAATCCTATATGTATCTCTTGGTTGGAATTTAATGATTTACAACTATATTAAGCACTTTCATGCTATATCATATGTCATGTATACATGCGATGCTGTTCATTTAAGTCTTAAGGCTCAGAATTCCCTATCCACTTGCGTTATCCATCTTGGCATCAGGTATATGACCGGAAGACTAAAAGGCTTGTTGAAGAATTAATTGACAAAAAGATTGTTTTGTCAATGAGAGCTATTTATCAGTCAAAAGTAGGTCTTGGCCTAATAAATGTAGGTATGGGCTCATTTCTCTTTGTTATTCTGACAAGAATTCTGTACTGATATTAGCAACTTCACCAGTCACCACTGTCTTTTGGGGCTTACGATTGGCAGATCTCGCAGACCTTTCTGGAGTTAGATTTAGTGCATTATCGGTACATTAGAAAGAGCAAACATATGATTACTTGGAAAAAAAAAAAAATATTGGTCATAATGTGCTTAGGTCACTGATTTGAAGCATGGCACTTTGACCCATTCAATCAAATGTGCATAAGTCTTTTCCTTGTGTTGAGACACTTATCTTTTATAATGCCTTAAGATGGTGAATTTCTTATTTGAAGGGGTGAAGGAAATCCTACAAAGCATTTCTGAAAGCCAGGGAAACAAGATGAACTCGCCTGAATCTGCAGCAGATATACCTAAATTTATTGAACTTTTCAAGGTATGAACTGCTCTGTGGTTGGGGACTTCTGATTCTTGCTTATTCATGGGAACGGGGGAACTAAGCTCAAAGCCACGACCCATAGTGCTGTTGCTCCTGAATTTTACTTAGGCACACAAAATCACACACACACACACACATGCTCAATTGCGAATATAAATTGTGTATTAATGCTTTTCCCATATCTTCTACTTTATTTTCTTCTTCTGTGATAATATGTTAACCTTAGACCTTTTTCTCCCTGACTTTATATGCTGGGGTTGCTTACGTATCTGGACTTTTGTGCATGAAATTACAAATTTCTTATAAATTATGTGACTATTTCGTTGTAGGATCAAATCAATATGGCTGAAGTCAAGGATCCATTGGATAAGTTTAAGGTGGGCTTATACTTTCGAAAGAGCTTAAGTTATGTTTTGATGACACGCAATTGTACCTGGATATACCCTTGGGTGTTCTGAACCCTCAATGAAAATTTGAAGATCTTATCAGATACTAAGGATTCTGATAGGACCCTCTAATATATTAAGAATGAGTATGAACAGTGGGCAACAAATGTCTGTGTGTGTGTGTGTGTATTATAAAATTGTAAATTATAAAATAAGTATACACATTATAAATATCTTACATCTCATAATTATTTTAAATTATTTATTTATTTTTTAAAGGATAAAATATTTATCAGCTTTTTAAAATTATATTCTTACTTCTTATAATTTCACATTCTATTTTTATATCAATTATATTATTGTTGAAATATGATATATGATTTTGTTATTATTTGTATCTTTATTATTTAGAATAACTAGTACATGATTAAAATTTGTCAATTTAATCACGACTTATTCAATTATAATTCGACCATTGAACCTTCAACCAAAGTTTCACCTAGTTCAATGGTTGGTCTGGTTTTTAACACCGTGAAAATTTGTAAAACTAGAGCTGGCTTCATGCAAAGCCTCACTGTTCACAACTTGTGGATAGGTGCAACTTCCTACAACTTCGATAGATATACTGATATTGATTTTCGAATATTTAAATGGCAAATGCAAACTATTTTTGGATTTGCGATAGTAGTATTGATTTTCTTTGAAGATTCACATCTTTCATTTCTGTGGGCAGACATTCAATGAATTTTTCATAAGAGAGTTAAAGCCTGGTTCAAGACCAATTGATTCCTTTGAACGTGATGATGTTGCTGTATGTGCTGCTGATTGTCGTCTGATGGCATTTAAATCAGTTGATGAGAGTTTAAGATTTTGGATTAAGGTAATTTTTCTCCTCTCTTGCTACATGGAATGCTTCCATTCTTGAAAAAATGATTTATTTTTGGTATCAAAATTTTAACATTTGGAAATCTGCAAATAATGGATTTTTACTAGTTGACACATGAATTTTGTGATATAAGATGGTTTTCAGCCAATTTCTGTGACCTATATCTATTCTAATAGTGCCCATTAGCACCGGCTTGACATTCCTGCGGGTTAGGGCAGGGGTGTGGGAAGGAAGAAATTTGTGAGGAATGTGATCATTATCTGGAGTTTGTTCATGCCCTTGCTCTCTGTCTTTGCACGAAAACATGTAACAACTGTAATAGATCAAAGTATTTGGCTGCTCAATCAATGTCTTATGTGTAAACATCCTCTGGCTAATTGTAACTAAAGTTGTGTCTGGTGCTTTTACTTTTGAATATCCTTCTTTTCTTCTTTTTAATTCAAAGATTTTTTATGCATATAAGATATAAAACTTGTTCAATTATTGAAATTTGGGCCCCGTTGTGATGGTGGAAATTAGATTCCCTGGATATTTAGGGATACATGGCTCTTTGTTCTTTCCGCGTTGATTATGGAGGTCAACGAAGTAATTTTTCAATTATCTTTCATTACTTCTAGGGTCGAAAGTTTTCAGTTCAAGGCCTTTTGGGGAAGGAAATTTCTTCTAGTGCTTTTGTTGATGGAACAATTGTGATATTTCGTCTAGCACCACAGGTACTACTGGTTGTTTGTTTAAATTTTATTCTGTTTCTGTTATAGTTTCCTAGGATTTTGACTTTAACACCTATATCTTTCAGGATTATCACCGATTCCATTTGCCAGTATCAGGAAAAATCGAGCAATTTGTAGATATCCCTGGATGCTTATATACAGTATGGGACAATCACTTAACGAAGACAAATTTTATATATACCGTTACATGTTTTTTTGTTGCTCTAATTCTTTGTATTAGCGCTCATTCACAATTTATTTTTCACTCTGCCCTCCTTTGAATAGGTCAATCCCATTGCTGTCAATAGCAAGTACTGCAATGTCTTCACAGAGAATAAGCGTGTTGTTTCAATAATTTCAACTGTAGATTTTGGAAAGGTTTGTCGTTGCAATAAATCTGTATTCCCAAGTGCACATATCTGAAATGATTGATGATTGTAGAACGAGGGACAACAATTATCAACTTCAGCTTGCTTTCTGATTGGAAATTTTCTGTTATTCATTTAAGCATTTAGTCCATTTCTCGTTATTTATTCTTGTAATTTTTCTGTTGTGCTTTTGATGATTTGTCAAGTTCCTAAAATGCTTATGGTGAACTACCGCTCTTTATGCACATTACTACTTTCTCCCCGAAATGTATTTGACCATTAATACATTCATATTCGTAATTCTATGATCTGGATTTAGGTGGCATTTGTTGCAATAGGAGCTACAATGGTTGGTAGCATCACTTTTACCAAAAAGAGAGGTGATCATGTCAAGAAGGGAGATGAGGTAACCAAGATAGAGATTGATTTTTGTTTATTCATCTCTTGTTTCCATTGCTTATTGACATTTCATTTGCTTAAATTACAGTTTGGATATTTTTCATTTGGTGGAAGCACTGTAATCTGTGTCTTTGAAAAGGTTGGTGTTATTATTAGCGTTACTGCTAATAGTTCTTTATTGTTCATCAAATTTTGAATTTCTTATTGCAGAAAATAATCCTGGCTCCTGATTCTTTATTATCCATGAAAAAATTTGTGCACAGAACTAATCTATTTTACTTAAATTTTATAAAGATTCTCGTAACTTATTTGGTCTTATATTTGAATTGCACGTGTCATTATTTAGCTGATATAAATGATTTCTATCTAAGAAGAAGAACCAATGACAAACGTCAATTATTAAGGCCATATTTTCCTCCAGTCCTGTTGCAGCATGTTCTTGTTATTTGATGTAACTAAAACCGTTTTACTCATGAAAACCTACAAAATAAGCCATATTATTCATAACTTGTTAATAGCACGGTTTGATATAGATTTTATTATAGATACATACATACATATATATATCTATATTCATTAAACAAATTTTATTTCGATGCCTGGTTCTTATTTCTTGTCTGATCCATTCAGCTCCTTGTATTAGTAAGTGGGGGAAGAGCAGTGGATTCTTGATCTTAAGTGCGTTTTACTGTTAGAGACTAAAGAATTTGGATACAGTGACAGAGCACAGACACTATGACATGACGATATCTACAGTGCCACGGATTATTTGAAGTGTCCTGCCATATTAGACTTGAGGATCTTGACACATTTCAAACACAGGCAGCTGTTTTGTTTAAAACGAAATGTCGATGCCTCAAGAAACGTATAAATTTCGTGAAACTAATCTATCACATGCTTCTCTTTCGATTCTATTACCAATGGGACAAAAAAGTCATTACTGCAGGGCACCAGTTTTCTGTTCTGATTGATTTAATATGGAAATGGTGTTCCGTTCCAACAATTTTTTTTTTGGGTGCAATCAGTAATCTTTTGCCTAAGTTGTTAGCTTTCTGTAGAGATCGATAATTTCTTGAGTTAATTTTTGGAAAATGCATGTAATGAAATCTCTCTCACTCTCTCTCTCTTCCTTTTCTCTTTGGTCTGCAGAATTCAATAGTGATTGATGAAGACCTCCTAGCGAACAGCGCCAGATCACTTGAGACCTTGGTTCGTGTAGGAATGAGGTTGGGCGTATCCACAAGGGGATCTCCAGTTACCTAACTACGGGGAAGTTTGGTCTTCTCTGTACAGTTGACAACTTTGTTCAAGATACCAGTGTAAAACTGAAGGTGTTTGTCCAAGTTGTGCTCATTTTTAAAACCCATTCAGACTTAGTTTATAGCTGGCTACTTTTTTGGGTTAATCTGTTTGGGAAAAAGTGGGTTCTCTATGGTTTTTGTAATTTGGTTTGTGCTGCTTGTAGCTTAAATTCATGATCAAGAAATAAGCGAGCTACACTTGCAGTTGTATATGGACAAGCTCGGGGTAACTAGTGTGCAAGCTTATGGAAACTAACAAAATATGAAGTAAGTGTGTTCTGAACTGTCAACAAGAAGTTGCTCTAGTACTAGTGTCATCTGCTATGTTTGGATAAAATTACAGGTTTGAGTTTAGCGTTGACATGTTTCTTTCTATGCATGTGTTTAAACCATATCAAATGTTAATTAAAAAAGCCTCACTCTTAGCATGTCTACAATCACATAGTATAACAGTTTTACCATGATAAATTGGCAAGCCTTGAAACATTTTACCAGACACAGAGAACATCACTTGTAATATTTGAACAAACTTGTATGTATATAAATATAATGGAAGATGATTCATATTTATGTAAATTTAAAGATGACCAATTTCTCCCTTTGAGAACATATTCAATCAAGAAAAGGAAAAAAAAAAGGAAAAATAATATTTTTAATCATATTTAGTGTAATATTTTATATATTAAAAGTAACTGTAAATATATTTATATTTACATTAAACATTATAAGTAAAGTTTATTTGAAAAATTGAAGTGCTAAATTTTATAATTTTGTACTACGTTACAATAGTAGATTTTGCCGAATTTCTTTTAAATTGTTGTTAAGATGATGGCCGATTTCGGGAGAACGAAATATGGGGGATAGCATGAAAGATGATGAACAGTGCCACACAATCTTCTTTATCAACAACATCATTTTTTAAAGAAATTAGAAAGTCTAATGTACAGGAAATATTAAAATTAAATTTTAAAATAATTTATGTTAATTTTAATTTAAAATATGAAATATCAACTCAACTGAAAAAAAATATTATTGGAGTTTCTCGATAAAAAAAGATTACGGTAAAGATTCGGATTATGTTGGACTTAAAATGTGGGCCCAGATGACCATGGGCTTTCAAACCCATTTGTTAGCAGTACTATTAAGTATTCTTGGCCCTCTTGCAAAAAAAATCATCACCCCAAACCCTATCCCGACATCTATTAATAAAAACAATGAAACCCTCAATTCTCGTCTTCTTCACTCCTTAGCGGCGGGCGGAGCTTAGGGCTGATCGACATCATGGTAATCACCTCCTCCTTCTTCGCCTTCTTCTCGCTTGTCTTCTCCCTATTCCCATTTACCTGCCTCAGAGATCCCGCAGTATTTCTATATCCTTCATGCTTCCGTGAGTTTTCAAGAACTCTATGAACTGATCTGAATTTCTACTTGGAATCTTTGATTACCTTGTTTCTTTGTTTGTCACAGTTCTTTTCGTTTTCCTTTGTTGTTTGTGGGAATATATCATTCCGCAAGATTGAAGTTGTTATTTGCGCCATTTCCTCTGTTTACATCAATTAGTATATGATTTCTTTTATTTTGTTCAGTTTCTTTTCAGTTTTGTTGATTGGAGGCGTGATATAGTTTCTTCTATAGTCTGTCAACGCTGGGTTTCTTTTCATTGGAATCGATACTTGCGTTCTTATGCTCTTGTTTAGGTCAATATTTTTACTTAAGACATCTTTTTTTCTGGAGTAATTTGTGAAATGTGTCATTTTGATATCCTTTATTGGGAAGTGTGACAATTCTGCTGCCGTCCTGTAGGTGAACGTTCCAAAGACCAAGAAGACCTACTGCAAGAATAAGGACTGCAGGAAGCACACCCTGCACAAGGTCACGCAATATAAGAAGGGTAAGGATAGTCTTGCGGCTCAGGGAAAGCGCCGTTATGACCGTAAACAATCGGGCTATGGTGGACAGACAAAGCCTGTGTTCCACAAAAAGGTAAGCTGTCATCATGTTTCTATCAACAACTAATCTTTAAAGCTTTTGGTCATGTTATTGGGAGCTGGTTGTTAATTTCTTGTGGTCAATTACTTTTCTTTGAGTAGGCTAAAACCACTAAGAAGATTGTCTTGAGGCTGCAATGCCAGAGTTGCAAACATGTATCCCAACATCCTATTAAGGTTGGTATATCAATCATGATATGTTTCACACGTTATATTTCCCTGGCATATTGTATATCACTGATTGATAATTCATTTGTTCTCTGCAGAGGTGCAAGCACTTTGAGATTGGTGGGGATAAGAAGGGGAAGGGAACTTCTCTGTTCTAGGTTCAGAAGTAGGATTTATAGCGTCAGTGTTGTCGTTGTACTTTGTACGGTTTTTATTTCGGATGTTCAAAACGCTTGGAATATTTTGTTTCTCTATGGATATCTATCTGATAGCTTTAAGCTATTCATGAAAAATTGCTCGTTACTATTGCTAATATTAGTTTATTGCTCTCAGGTCATTTATATCTTGTTAAATAATTTTGTTCTCTCTTTCCATTATTCAGAGTTACGAGTACCTTTTGGATTTCTGTTTTTCGAGCTAGAGTGAATCATCAAAGTTCTCGGACAGAATCGTTATTCCTTAAGTGATATTACATTTCAAATGTTCTTCAATTAATGTTATCTTTTGTTTCTAAGTTGGAACCAGTTTGGTTGATATCGAAGCCCTTCAATTAAACAGCGGTGTTCCCCCTCTCTGCTTTTATTCTGGAGTTACGTTTTGGATTTCTGTTTTTCGTGGTGGAGTGAACCTACAAAATCCTTGAACAGAAGAATCGTTAGTCTTCAACATAACTGATATTACATCGGGAAAGCCAATGTTTTTCAATTAATGTCATCTCCCTTTATTTCGAAGTTGGGACCAGTTTGGTTGATATTGAAGCTAATGATGTTCAATAGTAACCCTTCGAAAGCTGGATACAGCCACCTAATGAGGGACGAATTTTGTAAATTAATTAGTGTTCTAAAACTACTGTACATGGCTCTTGTACGGCACAGTAAATGTAATTCGACTGGCCAAATGAAACATCAATTCTTCTGTTTAAACAGGACGTGCGTGAAGGGTACTTTCTTGTGCGCTTCCGAGGACAGTTTTTAAAGGGGTTTGGGGACTATTCTCCGGTCCATGATTCAAGTTTGACATGTTTTTCGGCAATGAAGGGTTTATATTTTAGAGAGTAATCATTACTTGCCACTAATCCAGAGTGTCATGTTTTTGCACTTAATCCTATTTCAAGTTTTAAAACGCTATGGCTATTCAACGATAATTACTTCCTGGGTTCGGTTGTGCATAGGCTCCCATGTAAGCATTCCGTTCGAGCCTTGACAGTGTAGCTTCTCCTTGCATGCCCTCTCTTGTGTATTGCTGCCACAGCACTTGTTCCTCCACTAGCAACCCCTGTTTCTTCTCCATCTCTGACATTTGCACATAAGATGGAGGTGCCACACCCAGCGAAGCTGCAAATGGATCTGTACTTGCTGGCCCAAAATCAGTAGAACCTCCGGATGTTGGTGGTGCCGGCAATGCCAACAATGCTGGCCTTCCGGCCGACCCAAGTGCCATACTGCTTGAGCTCCCGCTGACTATGAACCCCGGTCCCTGCATGGCTGCATTTACTTCTGCTTGCTTATACATGCCGTCCAACAAGAGTGTATCAAATCCACCTCCCAGTTCAGGCTTCTGGTTTGGCAGGTTGCTGGTTGATTGCACCAATGCTGTTTCCCAATCTGCTTCTTCATCAAAAGCATGCCATGGAAGAGCTTGGGTGGCACTCGCGGTTCCTGGTGCAGCACCATCAAACAAGGCCAAGGCAAGCTTATCCCCTTGTTCCTCTGTGGTAGGCACATCATCTCCTAGATGTAACAAGTCAGCTTCTTTTTGTTCTTCCTCTTTAGGCTTTTCTTTGATTGGTTCTTCAATGACTTCTTCAACCTTTGGTTCCTCCACTGGTGGTGGTAGTGCTTTTGTTGTATTCACGTCCTCTTCTAATTCTTCAACCTTAGCTTCTTCTTCTTCATTCTTCTCTTCTGCATTAGAAGCCTTGCCTTGTGCTGCAGCTGATTTCTCTTTGATATATTCCTCCATGACCTCCAGCTGCTTTGAATTGATCTTCTCAATTTGTGGGTACTCAGAAGACCTTGCAATGCCTATACTCTTGCACCAGCAATAGAACAAGTCTAGCTCATCAAATTGCTTCCCAACACGGCAGAAAATGTCATAAACTTTAATGCAGTCTTGCATCTGCAAGTCTTCAAACCTGTCCAGTAAGGTACTGAGTATTTCTGTTACCTCACTGTATATCTGGAAGCTGTCCTTCACAATGGGGTATAGAGACACTATCACAATTCTATGTGTTTTTGCTGCTCCTGTTAAATTTAAATGAACATGAGATTTCTTCTAGTTGGATTACAGTAATATGTATAATCACAATTCCATGTGTTTTTGCTGCTCCTGTTAAATTTAAATGAACATGAGATTTCTTCTAGTTGGATTACAGTAATATGTATAATCACAATTCCATGTGTTTTTGCTGCTCCTGTTAAATTTAAATGGACATGAGATTTCTTCTAGTAGTATTACAGTAAGATGTATATATGGTCAAGTGAATCTTAACTGTAACCGGAAATTTGTGATAACTAATCTGAATTAAAGTGCTTTGATGGATAATTCATGGAGAAATAAATCTAAATTAATTCTTGGTTGAAAAAAAATAGAGGGTTTTGATGAGTACTAACCTGTGGGACGACAAGCTAAAAAGCGCTCAAGCAGCAACTGCAAATGCTGCATCTTTGAAAATATTTGTTCTGTCTTCATGTCCCGTATTGGTGTGGATCTCGTAAATGATTCTTTCTCTTTCTCTTTATCTTTATCTTTATCTTTGTTTTCTTCTTCTTCTTCATCACATCCAAACGTGCTTTTCTTTCCTCGCCGATTCTGCATTTTATACTCAAGCCTCTCATCCAAGTATAGTGCATAAGTGCGAACAAATGCTGAGAAGTCCCATGAGTTTAACGACTTGCCATTGTCACGAAAATCAGACAAGTTGAGAATTCGAGTTCCTCGACGAGTTGAGAAGAAGATCTCTTGCTCATATGCAGGATCACCTTCATAGAGAAGCCTTTGTATGAGGATAAGTGTTTTCATGGCGACTGTCCAGCTTCGAGTTTTGTTGAGGCGTTTGGAGAGTGTGGTGACGCAGGCGCTAATGTAGGTTCGAGAGTAGCAAGTTAAGCTGAGTATTTCTCTAATGTATTTCTCTTCTGCAGGATGCTCGTTGTGCTTTGTTGCCTTCACTATGGCAACTTCAAGGTCTGCAAGTGAGGTACTGCTTCCTACTTTTGCTAGGCTTATGGTTGTTTGATCCTTGACTGCGCCAAGGGCTTTCTTGATCTTGCTTGGAGCCATTTTGAAGGCTAATTGAAGTTCCTGATGTTGATGATCACCTGAAAGTGAAGTTCAGACATGTCTTCTTTTAGATAAAGTCAATCCAATCTAAGGAATAATGAAGATGATATGGTTCATTTAAAGAGCTTTCATGATTCTTAGCATGAACTTCATACCCAATATTTTCTCGCGTTCATATTACAAGTCATTTTAACTACCTGACCAGAATCAAGGAGAGGTGGTTGACTCATCAACTTTGTTTGAAGATGAAACATTTTTTCGACTTTGTTCATATTCAAGAGTAAAGAGAGACACCATATTAGATTTTAAGTCTTCTCGTAGTAAATTGTAATAGGGGTTATAAAAAATGGTTCATTAATGACCTACCAAGTGACGTATATTATGGATCAATAATCTCTTATAGAAGGCGCAGAAGGAGTATGGCTATTTTGTTGATTCTTCATAAGTCTATGCTGCTCATGAATTTCATTGAGAAGTCACTTGAATGAACGTAAAAATCCAATGTCTCATGAATAGAAAATACTCCTCCGGTCCTAAATGTAAGACCCTAATACACACTAGTATAAGGGTCTTATATTTAGGACCGGAGGAGTATGTCATTATGGCTCTATAAGGAGATCCTCTTTGATAGAAAATATGTCATTAAGGCTCTATGAGGAGATCCTCTTTGATTATTGTGACTCAGTTCTGGAGAGAACATTAATTTGCTCTTTGGTTTTCTGATGATCTTTCTTCTGCTTGGATTGAATCCATGTCCCAAATCAAAAGACGAAAGATATTGAACAAGGAATAATTGTGAATGCCAAATGCAAATAATGTAATATAAATATATAACAAATAAGACAAAAATGGGATCAATTACCTGGTTGATAGTATCAGAGAGGCATAGAAAGAAATGTAAGAGAATTAATTAATGTGTCAAAATCAAAGAGAGATTATGGCAAGTGGTATTGAAATCTGAAGTATGCTGTATTGTTAAAGGTAAGAGGTTATGTTAAAGAGGGAAGGGAGAATTAAGGATGTAAGGAACAGAAGAGGAGATAGTTTTTTTTTTTTTTAATTTTTTTAAAAAACTATAGTTTTGTTTTTTCTATCCACTCTTCCTAATTCTTCATTTCTTCCCCTTTCCTCTGTTACGTAGAAGCTTCAATCCTTGCAAGAAGACTATCTCAAAAGGGCCAACCAGTGGCCATGTATTGTCCTTTTTTGTAGCATCAAAATGTGCGAATCAAATTAATCAAAATCATCAATTATTACTATTTTGGAAATTGGAAATATGATATTGTTGGTTCTCCTATATTTGGTACTTCCATAGTTTTTGTTTACGTTCTTTGACTTTTTCAATCTCAACTTGACCACCTTTGGATTGCATTCCTGATTGGTTAATGCTCAAAATCATCATGAAATTTTCCAGAAAATTTAGCCACTTACTTAATACTATCTTTTACAGACGCAATTTTATTTTATTTTTTTTAAGAAACGCTTTCTCTTTGTATTTAAAATTATCATGCTAGACGTTAAACTTACTATTTCAAACGAAGCAAAAACAAAACGAATGAGTTGCATCTAGTGTTTAATTTAGATCATTTTCAAAATTTATAGTATTTTGTACCATATTGTTTTTGTCTTAAACTAGTTTGGACCTGTACTATAATTTATTTTTTTGGGGGCGCGGGGGGGGGGGGCGCGGAAGGGTTCATTTTCTCTGTGTATGTTTGAACTCATATAAAAGTTTGAATCCCAACTCCAAGTATACAATTGCGATAGCAATGAAGGCAATTATTTAGAATTAACCACATATACAGCATATGCCATTTGTATATTAATATCTTGCTATACACATGAATTTGTCATAGTGAATTTTTCCTATAACTTTATTGTGATTCCATTATATTATTGGTGTACTTTATTGATTATTTCTAGCATGACAAAATAGGGCCAAATGATTAAATATACCTTTTAAAAATGTGAAATGTAAAATTAGCATGTTGAATTTCAAAATACCAAATTATTACAATTAAAACAATTTGAAATTTTAAAATGTTGCGAAATCACGTCACTATCCTCAAATTTTTTTTTTTCTATTTTTTTAGAATGCCACATAAGCACCTCTAGTTGGAGGCTTGCTGCCAGAGCTCCAACATCAATGACCCCTTCAGTGGCTAGTCTTTGGCATGTTGTTAGAGTTTTAGTGATTACTCTTTTTTTACTATTGATTATTTTAGTTTAGTTGTTGACTATTTTTATTTTTAGAGTTCTGATGACTACTTTTGTTTGATTATTGACTATTTTAGCTTGACTCTTGACTACTGTTATTTCTAAAAATTTGGTGAATGCCTTTGTTCAAGTATTGACTACTTTAGTTTTGTGATTGATTACTTTTGTTACAAAAATTTGAAAAATATATTAGGAGCTCCACTAGTTACTACTTTTGCGAAACGAGAATAGTCAATAAGAAAAGTAAATAGCTATACAAGAGTAATCAATAACAAAAGTAGAGTTCTTAAAACTAGATAAGAGTAGTTACCGGCCAGAAATATAGGGACAGTGGCATCATTTTGCAACGTTTGAAAATTTTAAAATATTACATGAGTATAATTTGATACTGTGAAATCCAACCTCCTAATTTGTCATTTAGTCTTTTAAGGGTTTTGTTGTTGTTGTCATTTTGCTATTAGATATTTCTTTTTCTTTTTTCTGCCAGCACGGTGAGAGGAAGAAGTTAGAGAGAAGAACTAAAATTAGTTATTTCGAATTCAAATCAGTTGCTAAATATTATTTTAAAATTCATGAAATTAACTGAAATCTAAAATATGGATCAATTGTACTATTCTAAGACAAGCTAATAACTGATAAGCAAACAAAAGTTGTTGAGGTAAACTGAATAATTGGAAGCTCCCAACACAGTATAAATAGCCCACCCAGAATTCTTTGCGACGTCATTAATTGATATATCAATTACCAAATAGTAATTCTTCAAGAATGGCTTCTGGGAAAACCCTCTATCTTGTGCTCTGTCTGATTATCATGTTATCATCAGGTCAGCTTTCTTTTTTAGTCTTCTTGTTTCATTATTCTTTGTTTTTTTTTTCCTAATTATATATGATCTTCATTAACATAACACTAACTATTTTTTATTTAACGCGACACTTAAGTTATGAAATTATAATTAAAAAAAAAAGTCAACCAGTTCTCTTCAAAATGTCTTGTATATCAAATATCTAATAATATTCAATATGAAATTTAAGCATACCGTATTGTCCATTGCACATAACTTAGAGTGCTGTATTATAGAGGAAATGAATGAAATATGAGTTTTTAAGAAGAAGCTTTCCTTTTCATATCCAAATAATCAAGTTATTTATTAAGAAAATATATATATACATATTTGTGTGTGTGTTTGTGTGTGTGAATAAATATCGTTTTACGATGGACTTATAGATAATAATAGCAACTTATTTTATGTTATATATATTGCAGGCGAGATGGATGTAGTAGAGGGAATAAAATGCTGTGAGGATCATCACACTCCGAATTGCAAAAATGAAAGTTGCAACACAAGATGCCAAGCAAGTTGCAGAGGAGGAGAATGCAAAATTCGGCATTCCTCGCATTATTGTCATTGTTACTGTTAGTTAGATACTTTGTGCTTTTAATTTCTCTAAATAAGAACACGTGAATGTGTGTTAATATGTGTGTAACTTATCTAAATAAGTGTTTCAGCTTTTAATTACTCATCCGATCTTAAATATAAGACTCTTATCTAGTTTGAGGATCTTATATTTAAGACCGGAGGAATAATTTGTATGTTGGTAATTCACATGTAACAGTATATATATAGTGATGAATTTACTACAAGAAGTTGCTAATTTTAGTTTTTAATTTATTAACTGAAGAGCTCCATTATTAGAATTGACGACTCCATTATTACAAGAAGTTTTTAATTACTTTCGTAGCTAACATTTTTAAATTGACTGCTTCATTTTAGCACATTTATAGCTATCCTTTCTAAATTTATTAGTCACAAGAAGAAGAGAATGTTCTTGTTTTTTAGAAATTGATCAACTCTGTTAACTACTACCTCAGTAGAATTGACAGCCAACGGTAGCAAATTAACTACAATATGATAAAATGGCAAGAACGTTGACGACTATCCTTTAGAAATCCACAACTTTGTTATAGGAAATTAATAAATACCTATATGAAATTCACAACTTTTTTAAAAGATTTGGAAACTAAGTTTATTACATACACACATGTATATACTACTTCTGGTTCTTAATATAAGTGCTAGTTGACTAATTCAGATATATTGAAAAAAATAGTTAAGTTGGTTTATTTGTAATAGATAGGTGTTGTTTTAAAAATATCCTTATTAATCAAGTAGAAAGGCTACCTTAAATATCATAGACAAAGTGAATTAGAATCTTATATTTATGACTAAAATAAAAGGTAAGCGAATTCTTTCTTATATCTTGTAGAATAATATTTTGCGTTATATAATCAATAGGCATATATGGGTAATCATCAATATAAATATTTAATCTCTTCCACTTGAGCCATGTGTTTGTATCGGCTCACTGGTGGCTCTAGAGACAAATTACTATTCACAAGGATTAAATGGCTTGAATCAAATTGCATCTGGCTTTGTGCAAGCCGCTATTAATTATTGACTTCACTTGGACTTAGTGTATAGTTGAATTTCAAACTTGTTGAAATTCTCCCACTAACTACAGACTTGTGGGAGTGCTATTTCTTTAATCACAATCACAAATTCTCCCACTAATGTTCAGCTATTCCAAAATTTCACATGATTTTCCCCACTTTCTAGATAAGGTAAATCACGGTTTTGAGAAAGTATAAGAGAGGAGGTAATTAACAAAGGAAAAATATCCATGGGATATTATTTAAAAAAATAATTGAGATGAGGAGAGAAATTATTGAAATTCAATTAATTATCAAATTATTACGAATTTTGAAAGCTAAAGTGACTTATGATAAGTAAGTATAATAAAACATTATCATTTTACTGCTTATTAATTATTAGTTGCTTTATTTTTCGTTTATTCGAGCATGAGTTTGCCTAATTTTGTGACGTGTGCGCATACCCAGGTCGTGTGGCCTTGTGGCGTGTGCGCATATGTCAGCCATCAACAAGACTCTCCAAAAATGCCTATTTCCCGCGCATGCAGTCTTCACTTTTTCTGCGAGTTCCACAGCTCTTCCTCCTCCTTCTTCTCAAGGGTTCGCCCATTGTGGCTATAAATTGTTGCAGAGGCCTCACATAGGAAGAGAGAACCCACATTGATCACTATAATACTGGGAAAATGGCCAACGCAGTTAGATTCTTTGAGCTCAACACTGGGGCTAAAATGCCTTCCGTTGGTTTAGGGACCTGGCAGGCTGATCCTGGTGTTGTTGCCAATGCAGTTACCACTGCTGTCAAGGTACATTTCTACTTTCTGACTGCTCCCCCCCCCCCCCCAAAAAAAGGAAAAATAAATCTTCCCCGTTTTTTACATGGTTTAAAAACTTAAACCGTGTAATGTCATTTATTCTTTTTGTTTGAGTTCTTGATGGAACCTGATCTAACTGAAGAGTCATGAATATGACTACTGTTTGTGCAGGTTGGGTACAGGCACATCGATTGTGCTCAAGTTTATGACAATCAAGCAGAGGTATTAGCAAGTAATGATCAATGGTTTCTCTCTTTATGCTTTGTGCGAGCTATTTATTGATTAATCTGGATTCATATGGTTTTCGTAGATTGGTTCTGCCCTTAAGAAACTGTTTGATGAAGGAGTTGTGAAGCGTGAAGACTTATGGATCACCTCCAAACTCTGGTTTGTATCGTCTGGGAAATTCTGTCCAGCTTTTGACTCTCAGAATGCATGTTTTTGCCTATGGTTGCTGAACAGAGATGCTCTGTTTTTCCTGACAAACTCCAGGTGCACAGATCATGCTCCTGAAGACGTACCAATTGCGGTGGACAAAACTTTGAAGGAATTACAGCTGGACTACCTAGATCTCTATCTGGTATAGTTTCTCGTTTGATTTCTGGTTTTAGATGTAAATCTATACTTCACAGCAATTCACGGGGCCGACTGTCTTGGTTTAACGAAACGAAGATATGGGGTTCTTTTTGTAGATACACTGGCCAGCGAGGATGAAGAAGGGATCGGTAGGACTCAAGCCTGAGAATCTGACGGAAACGGACATAGGGAGTACGTGGAGGGCGATGGAAGCGGCGTACGACGCCGGCAAGGCGAGAGCGATCGGAGTGAGCAATTTCTCGAGGAAGAAGCTGAATGATCTGTTGCAAATGGCGCGCGTCCCTCCAGCAGTTAATCAAGTGGAATGCCACCCTCAGTGGCAGCAGCCGCAGCTCCATGAATTCTGTGCCTCCCATGGAGTTCACGTCTCTGTGAGTATAATTGCACTCACCCTAAATCCGTAGCTCTAATTGATGAAAACGCATGTATGTGAAGTATGAGTAAAAAGTTATGCGCATTGCCCACCCGTCCAAAGACCAATAATTTGTTTTAAAATGATAAATAGTGTGATTTATTATGAATTATACATTTTATACGTAGATATTGACAAAGATGATTTGTGTTGCAGGGATATTCACCACTGGGGTCTCCAGGAACAGCATGGATGAAGGGTGACGTTCTTAAGCATCCACTGATCAACATGGTGGCAGAGAAGCTGGGGAAGACTCCGGCTCAAGTGACCCTTCGCTGGGGCCTCCAAGCAGGTCACAGCGTCCTCCCTAAGAGCACAAGTGAGACCAGAATCAAAGAAAACTTCGATGTCTTCGATTGGTCCATCCCGGCAGAACTAATGGCCAAGTTCTCTGAGATTAAGCAGGCAAGTGGTGCTTCATTCGTTTCTAAAGTTTAATACACTGTGGTATGTAAAATGCTTGGCCTTTGAATTAACACATGAAGTTCACTGGTGCAGGAGAGGCTAGTGAAGGGAACTTGGTTTGTTCACGAGACACTTGGTTTCTACAAGACCGTTGAAGAACTGTGGGATGGTGAACTGTGAGTGGGAAGCAAGATGCAGGATTAACGGATGATTAATTGCAAGAGGAGGAGCAACATTTGCCTCATAGGACTCATCATCTTATCCTCTGTTGATGTTCTGAATGAGTTCTAGTCCAATAATTGTAGAGCAGATTAATTCTGCTATTGATTTTCTTTCATGTTGCGGTTCGCAATAGTCAGAAAATAAGAATATTTTGTTTTTGTGGTGTGAAATATATTTCGGCATCCTATTTGAGTTTGGTTATTGTTTCTATCCCTTGTTATTATTTGGATTACCTTCCGTTCGAGTGGTATATATTAAATTGGTTGGCAATGAAACGGAGAACGAACACCTGCATTCTATTCCCAAAAGAACCCCGCAATCATCAATGTTTCTGTTTGGATTAGGAGAGTGTTACCTCCTCGTGAGCTTATGACTTTTAATTTGTTGATAAATATGAGATTTTAATTTAATTTGTTTTTATTTATTTATTTATTATTTAAAGGTAGTTTTTGTAGTAATTGTATATGTCAAATGCTTTATCAAATAAAATTTGATTAGCAAGGGTATTTTATGAGAGACAATACTTATTTATTACAAACAACTAACTTAATTAATTTTCTTAATCTAGTCAAATTAGTCAATTACTTTTTATATTAAAGATCGGAGGTTTAATTTTTTTTTTTCTCTGAATCCCTTCCCAACTTTTAGGGGAAAAAAATCCAAATGTAAAATGTTACAAAAATATTATTATAATTGAATATACCTTGCCGCCAGTTGCCTCTAGAGGCGATTCCTCAATCATCTTCCCGCATCATTCTTGTTCTGTGAAAAATAATAAACCATGTAAGGGGTACAAATAGCAGCGAATACATATATCAACCCAAGGAGTACCTGTTTATCTGCAATATGTTGATTTGAGTTGAACTCTATACAAAAGGGTATTACAGTTTTACTAACATAATAATCCTCTCGTTTAATAACCTACCACGAGTTCCGTTTGGAGTTTTCCCTTCAATTCAGAACAGAGAGATTCTCCCCGTAATAACCAACACAACCATAAAAAAATCTCTGAGAAGCTAATAGACTTGAAATGAGTTTGATCATGCTTGAGTCTAAGTTATAGATCCTAAACAAGACATCCAAAACAAGCTAAGTCCAATCATTTAATAAACAATGTTCTATACATGTTCATTAACCAAAAATATAGATGTTTATTAACCAAAAATAGAGGAGAAGCTCAAAAAATGAAATCAACTTTAAACTTCCATTGAGTCAAATGATTCGAAATTTATGATTTTTCTTTGTTGGGAAAAAGTATGCTATTTTGTTATTTTCAATTTATTCAATAGGAATATATATATATATATATATATATGAAAACATTACAATCCTTTCAAGAACTCTAAACATGCTCTTACAAAAAGGGATAGCATATTTCTTAAATAAACCCTTCAAAAAATGGATAGAGGGAGTAATTAATATAGTCTTATGAAAGGACCAGAAAATATATGCTTAGACTATCTTCTTTCACTGAAAAATGTACAAAACTAATAAATACTTAACTGAAAAATTATTAATTAGTGATGTGATAATTAAAGAGAGTGGATAAGCAAATATTAGTAGGGCTATTCACGGGACGGATCGGGACCGGGACAGGCCCGTCCCGGTTCCATCCCGATGAACAGTAACAGGATAGATTTTCTGTCCCGTGTCTCGGTCTGTCCCGGGGTTGTCTCGGTCCCGGTCGGGACGGGACGGATCCGGGACGGGACCAGGACGTCCCGAATTTTTTTTTTAATTTTTTTAAAAAATCTGATTTTTTTAATTATATTTTTTTGGGCTTAAACCTTATAAAAACATCTTTTTATTTTCTTTTTTATTTGTTTGGGCACTCTTGAACAAAAGCTCAAAATATTACATATAATAGTCATTAAAAACTTTAAACAAAAGCTTTTAACACAATAAAAACTTGCTAAAAATTCTAATCATCAATGATCCCAAATCATTAACAAATATAAAACTCTAAATAAATATTTCCATAGTTACATATAATAGTCTCAAATCTTAAAAAAAAAATGAAAAATGATATTATATAAATAGGATAAAAAATTTAAAAAATTAAAAAAAAAAGGGACCGGGACGGGACGACCCCGTCCCGTGTCCCGTCCCGTCCCGGTCCCCTTTCTTGTCCCGTCCCGAAATATTTCGAGACGGATCCGTCCCGTCCTAATAAGACCGAGACCGGAACGGGCCGACCGGGACGGGCCGGCCTTGAACACCCCTAAATATTAGTGGCTAATGCTGGGAAGAGGGACTATGTGGGGACCACCACGCAAGTTTATGTCAAGCAGAGTTGTTAAGCCACTACTGATAGTCTTAACTCCACAACAGACCACGCCTTATATTTTTTTTTAAACAAAGATTTTTTTTATCTTTTATTTAATTAGAAAAACTCAAGCACCTATCATTCTTATAGTTATTGAGGGTTTAACACATAGTTTTCTGCTTAATTAAGATTTAAAAAATATATTAGTGTTCATTGATTAAATGGTCCAAATTTAAAAAACTTATATTTAAACCTTCATTTAACGAAATTCATTTATTAAACGATGGTTAGCCACGGATATTATTATTGTTATGATGATGATACCGGCTTAGCTTGTGTTTCTAAAGCAAATATTGGCTTAGCATGTGTTTCCAAGGTTTAAAAAAAAAAACCAAACAAATCGTAAAGAAACTGGAAAATATTATATATGACAATCTTACTTAATTAAGTATTCACTGGAAAGAAGAATTGAAAATATTAATTTTTGATATTGGTGGACATCTTACAAATAAAACATCCAATATTAATTATACAGAAGTGTTTTGTAATATAATCTCTTGAAACACTTCAGGCCATAAAAACAAGTTAATCTCTTGAAACACATTTAAAAATTGAAGCTTTGATGACTATAAGTTAATTTTATCTTCAGTTGTACTATATTCCAATTGCACTAGTCTATGCTAACTGGACCACCACTATTATTGGTGTTGATTATATTTTATTGATTATTTCTAGCATGACTAAATAGGGCCTTTGTTTAATTGTGCACATTAGATAGGATAAATGATTAAATATACCTTTTAAAAAATGTTAAATGCAAAAATAGCATGTTGAATTTCAAAACACCAAGTTATTACAATTGAAAAAATTTGGTATTTTAAAATGTTGCAAACTCACATCACTATCCTCACTTTTTTTTTTTTTTTATATTTTTGTAGAATGCCACATAAGCAACTCTAGTTAGAGGCTTACTGCTGGAGCTCCGACATTGGTGATTCTTGCAGTGGCTAATCATTGGCATGTTGTTAGAGTTCCAGAGATTACTCTTCTTTGACTATGAATTAATTTAGTTTAGCGGTTGACTATTTTTGTTTTTAAAGCTTTGATAACTACTGTTTGATTATTGACTACTTGTTTAATTTTATTCTTGACTACTTTTATTTCTAAAGATCTGGTGAATACTCTTGTTCAGGTATTGACTACTCTTTTTTTTTTTTTTTTATAGACTACTCTTGTATAGCTATTTACTTTCCTTATAGACTATTTTTATTTCTCAAAAGTAGTAACCAGCAGAGCTCCTAATATATTTTTCAAATTTTTGAAATAAAAATAACCAAATCTTGTTCTGGCTGGATTTGAAAATTTCAAAATATAACATAAGGTATAATTTGGTACTTTGAAATCCAACCTCTTGATTTGTCATTTAGCATTTTGAAGACTTCGTTGTTGTTGTCATTTTGCTATTAGATATTCCATTTTCTTTTTTCTGCCAGCACGGTGAGAGGAAGAAGATAGAGAGAAGAAATAAAAGTAGTTATTTTGAATTCAAATCAGCTGCTAAATATTATTTTAAAATTCACGAAACTAACCGAAATCTAACTGAAATCTAAAATATGGATCAATTGTACTATTCTAACACAAGCTAATAACTAATAAGCAAACAAAAGTTGTTGAGGTAAACTGAATAATTGGAAGCTCCCAACACAGTATAAATAGCCCACCCAGAATTCTTTGCAACATCATTAATTGATATATCAATTACTAAGTAGTAATTCTTCAAGAATGGCTTCTGCAAAAACCCTCTATCTTGTGCTCTTTCTGATTATCATGTTATCATCTGGTCAGCTTTCTTTTTTAATCTTCTTGTTTCATTATTCTTTGTTTTTTCTAATTATATATGATCTTCATTAACATAACACTAAATATTTTATATTTAACGCGAGACTTAAGTAATGAAATTATAATTTAAAAAAAAAGTCAACCAGTTCTCTTCAAAATGTCTCGTATATCAAATATGTAATAATATTCAATATGAAATTTAAGCATACCGTATTTTCCATTACGCATAACTTATAGAGTGCTGTATTATAGAGGAAATGAATGAAATATGAGTATTTAAGAAGAAGAAGAAGAAGCTTTCCTTTTCATATCCAAATAATCAAGTTATTTATTAAGAAATTATATATATTTGTGTGTGAATAAACATCATTTTACGATGGACTTATAAATAATAATAGCAGCTTATTATATATTGTAGGCGAGATGGATGTAGTAGAGGGAATAAAATGCTGTGAGGATCATCACACTCCGAATTGCAAAAATGAAAGTTGCAACACAAGATGCCAAGCAAGTTGCAGAGGAGGAGAATGCAAAATTCGGCATTCCTCGCATTATTGTCATTGTTACTGTTAGTTAGATACTTTGTGCTTTTAATTTCTCTAAATAAGAACACATGTGTGTGTGTGTGTGTGAATATGTGTGTAACTTATCTAAATAAGCGTTTCAGCTTTTAATTAATTTGTATGTTGGTAATTCACATGTAACAGTATATATATGGTGATGAATTTACTATAAGAAGTTGCTAATTTTAGTTTTCAGTTTATTAACTGAAGAGCCCCGTTATTAGAATTGACAACTCCATTATTACAAGAAGTTTTTAATTACTTTCACAGCTAACATTTTTAAATTGACTGCTTCATTTTAACACATTTATAACTATCCTTTCTTTTTTGAGTGAATTATAACTATCCTTTCTAAATTTATTAGTCACTAGAAGAAGAGAATGTTCTTGTTTTTTAGCAATTGATCAACTCTGTTAACTACTACCTTAGTAGAATTGACAACTAACTGTAGCAAATTAACTACAATATGATAAAATGGCAATAACGTTGACGACTATCCTTTAGAAATCAACAACTTTGTTATAGGAAATTAATAAATACCTCTATGAAATTCACAACTTTTTTAAAAGATTAGGAAACTAAGTTTATTACATACACACATGTATATACTACTTTTGGTCCTTAATATAAGAGTTAATTGACTAATTTACGTATATTGAGAAAACTAGTTAAGTTAGTTTATTTGTAATAAATATAGGTGTTATCTTTAAAATATCCTTGTTAATCAAGTACAAGGGCTACCTTAAAAAAAGTTGTTAAATATGATAGATAAAATGGATTTGGATCTTATATTTAAGACTAAAATAAAAATCAAACGAATTCTTATATTAAAGACTAATTATAGTATAATATTTTGTGCGTCAAATAATAACTAGGTATATATAGGTAATGTAATGGATACAAGATCTCTTGGTGATCCAAAGGGGTCATAGGTTCAAATTCTCCCTTAATCAATTTCCAAGCTTTGGTGCTTGTTGATAGAGCTCCGATGACTAGTAGTAATCAGGCCACTACTAATTAATGATGGGGTTTTGATATGATCGATTAGGAAGGGATGAAAACTTTTTTCTAACTAGGGAAAGGCATTTTGATAATTAACCAACAAATCTTAATTAATGACCGCATTAAATCCCCATTTGATCTTGGTAATACGAAATGCAAAATGAAAAATGGTAATAATGTTGAATCCACGTGAGAGATTTTCTTTTTTGGAAAAAAATAAATAAAGGGCCTAATCTTCCTTTTAGATTATTACTTTATATTATTTCCTTCTATATAGACGACCCCCAAGAATCACCCTTAGAAATGACTGAACTAAATCCTAATCTTTTTATTATTCTCGATATGCACATCTGACATCTGATCTCTAGCAAATCATAATCTTTTCTTTTTATTAGACTTTTAGAAGAGCATTATTGCTCTTTTATATGCATAATTAGAGATTGTTTGAATCATGATGTATTTGAAAATGATTTCATATAAAAGAGAAAGTCATAACTCTTGAAGATACTATCATATGAATAACTTTTTATTTATTTTTTACACAAACTTAAAGTATTTTCCAACCAATATAAAATAGAAAATGTTATTTTTATTTCTATTTTTTCAAAGATAAATTTGATATAAAATGAAAACAAAAATGTGTTTTTCATTGTTACATAACTTTTCATTTTTCCTGTTTCATCAAAAAGCTGCTACAAAATAGGGTATTTAGAAGTGTTATTCAAACAAATCTTATATTCGGCCAAAATATTAAATACCTTCTCTCTTGAAATATTCTATTATTTTTGAATTCATGTATATATAATATGACAATAGCCACTCATCATTGGAACCAATTTCGTCTGCATCCAAAGTTACTAATATTCCTACTTTGTTTGGAGGCAAAAAGAAAAAGTCGATGGTCAAAGATCTAAATATCTATAATATTGACAAGGAACTGGGAAAATATTTATCAACAAAATAAAAAGTAACATATTATTCAAATCTTAACTATTTCAGACATCCAATTTTGGTGAGAAATCTATATGTATATAGAATGCATTGAGAATTGATACTGCAGTGTGCCATGACAGTAGTATAAACAGCCAATCAATTATCCATTGATTAACATATTATTACTGTATTATTAGTCGTACCAACTGCCAAGTAATTTCTCAAGTTGAGAATTTATAATTATAATGACTTCTGCAAAATCTCTCTATCTCATGGTTTTTATCATTTTTTTATTGTCTTCAGGTTTGCTTTTTTTTTTTCCCATCTGCTCTTTTTTGTTTATATATATATGATTAGGAGTTTTTAGATGTAACCACTACTATTTAAGTATTACTACCAATTATTCAAGACTCAGACTGGGTTGGACAGTCTGTCGGCCGTAGAGTCTTTTAGTCTGTTTTTGATCATTCGGCCGTTCTGAGTATATAGCTATATATGTTGGATTTGGTTTGGTTGGATTGTAATTTGAGATTTGAGGGGTTCAAATTTAATATTTTATAAAATTATTTTTAAAGTATTTTTATTGCAGTTTTAAAATGTCCTCACCTTAATTTAGTAGTTTGAATTTATTTATTTAATAACTTAACGTTTTAATAATAATTTTA
Organism: Neltuma alba; assembly: GCF_004799145.2. Lineage (NCBI taxonomy): Eukaryota > Viridiplantae > Streptophyta > Magnoliopsida > Fabales > Fabaceae > Neltuma > Neltuma alba. Next base: position 1,573,095 of record NW_021636085.1, read on the forward strand.
TAATCAACACAAATGGTAGGGAAAGTGGAAGTTGGTGGTGAAGAATGCTGCAACGATTATCACACACCAAATTGCGATGATAATGGGTGCAACACAAGATGCCAATCTAACTGTAGAGGTGGAGAATGCAAAATTAGAAATCAATTGCACTATTGTCATTGTTATTGTTAGTTTCATGTTTCATTATAGCAATTTCTGCTTCAGCCAACTATTTCTTGTAATAATTAAAAAAATGGTGATAATAATTAATAACATGAACATGATGTAGGGTCTTCTACCTATTTCGTGTGTCTATCTCTTTCATTACAATACCACCAGGCTAGTGATCAACTAGCTATTATTTTGAAAAAGTTATAACCCACACAATTATCCAGCAAGCTTCTACCAAATAAGGATTTAATCTAAAAAATTTATTACTGAGAGATGCATGTTATTGATTTATTCAACCAACAGACATTGAATATAATGCAACTCTATCTATTCAGTTAATGAAAAATTAAATATTACTTTATATGCACATTAATGAAACAATTTGTTCTAATGTTTTCCTACTAGCTAGTTTTAGCAGTCCGATTGAGAAGAACACTTTATTCAGCTCAATTTTCTGGTTAATAACTTATTCAAGAATTTGGTTATTAATAAAATACAATAATATCGTATATTTTGTATAGTCAACACTGTCTAGTGGGATAATACTACTTGTATTTACTACTATCACTAGACTTTATGAAATGTATTTGTAAATATTGACTTGAAGGCTTATATAAAAATACTTTTAAGAGTACATAGATATTGTAAAATGATGGCATCAAGAAATTCATATAATTTATATAAAAATACACTCAAATACGTAAACATGTCAACGTCATACTTGAGTCTGAAGGTTCATCCTTGCATAATGGACGCCTCTGCCACTAGAGCAACTTACCTGTGACCTCTCTCTTTTTATGTGTGTATGTGGAATCCAAGGTGACATCATAAACCCATGTAGATCAAACTATACAAATTATTCTTGTTTAATGCACTAACTCCAACATCACATTAATTTCTACCATCTCACTATCTTGATTAGTATGTGCCATATAAAAAATATTTAATGCTCCTTTTTAAAATGTCAAATGACTTATAAAAAGAATTTAAAATATTTTCAGAAGACGCCCTATCTCAGCGCTGGTGATTTGGATGAACGCTAAACCCTCTTATCACAACTGCTTACGTTAGCAAATGGAGAGAAAAATAGGAAAAGAAAAAAGTAGAGGTAAAAAGAGGAAGAAAATAAAATCTTCTCTATGTAGTAAGTAGTAAGAGAAAATTAAAAATAAAAGAAAATGAGACATGTGACTGAAAAAACATTCCCAACACATAACAGGTCATGTATATATTATTCAAAATTAATTCCTAACTATTACAGAACCTTGTAATTTGATAAGAAATCTACACACACCACATACAACGAACTGAGAATTAATACTACGTTGCATCACAGTATTATAAATGGCCACCCAATTAGCCATTGATGTACACAACATTACTCTCAAATTAAGGATTCGCCATGACTTCTGCAAAAGCTCTCCGTCTCATGCTTTTCATCGTTTTCATATTATCTTCAGGTTTGCTTTACTTCCTACTTCTTTTTCTTCATATGTATGATTAGTAGTTTGGAAGCAGACCTCCTCCTCCTCCTCTAGTATCTTATCTCCATTCTTAGATTAAAGGTTCATATTAATATTTATAAAACTAGTATTATAATATTGGGTTGAGGTGCATCCAACACTATGAAGTATTTTCTTGGGTGCATCCAGCACCCTAAGGTTTTTTGTGGTGCATCCAACACCCCAAAACATTTTTTAGGAGCGTCCAATACCTTGAAGTTTTTTTTTTTTGCCTTGGTGCTAAATGCACCAAAATATATTTTTGGGTGCTAGACTAGACGCACCAAAGAAAAAAAAAACTTTGAGATGCTGGATATACTAAAAAATACTTTACAGTACTGAACACACCTAAAAAAATATTTCAGGATGCTGGATGCACTACAAAATACTTTAGGGTACTGGATGCACCTAAGAAAATATTTCGAAGTGTTGGATGCACCTTAACCCTATAATATTTTACAAACAAATTTTTTATTTTTTCTATACTACAGTTATGAACTGCATCAATCAACTTCTAACTGTTTAAATTTATTTATTTATGTTTATAGTAATAATTTTATAATATTAAATTTAAGCCATCCGTTTTTTAATCAAATAATCGGTATGAGATCTTGAGAAGAAAAAGAAAAATGAAAAAAAAGAGAGAGCCCCAACCTAGTTTGTTTATAGACTTTTGGAAAGACCATGGTGCCAAACTAATTTGTAGTAGTAATTTATTTCAAGTTAATTTGTATAATGATCATTTATATGTAAATTATAGGGGAAGTGGAAGTTGGTGGTGAAGAATGCTGCACCGATTATCACACACCAAATTGTGAGAATGGTGGCTGCAACACAAGGTGCCAATCTAATTGCAGAGGGGGAGAATGCAAAATTAGGAATCAATTGCACTATTGTCACTGCTTTTGTTAATTAGTTTTCTATGTCACCATGGCACGTTCTACTTCAGCCAACTACTATTCTACACAATAATTAATAAAAATGCTTTTAATAATTACTATGTCGGATTTATCTTATCTCATGTGTCTATCTCTTTCTCTACGATACCAAGCTGGTGGAATAATATTGTTAATAAAAACGCAATTCAACTCATAGAACCGTCCGTTTTTGCATTTTTAGGTATTTATATCGTGTTAACCCGAGAATAAAATCAGCAATCAATAGGCTCGAGAGAAATGACATCGTAGTTGTGCTGTGAAATAATTTTATGTAATATTTTTTTATTATTGTTTTAAATTAACATCGTTAAAATTTAGTGGTTTAATTTTATTTGTTTTTAAAAGAAATTTAACATTTTCATGATCCTGCTTTTTTGTCTTGGTTCGATATTTAATACTCTTCGGGTCTTTAATATAGGACCTAATTTTTGAGTTGGTTTTGATTCTAAATATAAGACTCGTTTCTCATATTTATCAATTTTCTCTAAATTATCCCTATGGATACTCTCTCAACCATAATCATGTAGAAGAGGGAGATAGAATATTAAGAAAGATGATTATGGTATTTTAAGAAAAATATGTCACTTTTTTTATAATTAACTAACTTACCTAACTTCTTTAATATAATCAAATTAGTTAAATGAGTCTTATATTAAGGACCGGAGGAATAATACCGATTAACGTAGGCGCATTTATGAATGAAAAAAAAATGGTTAACGTATTTCTCTTTATCAAATAAACAACATTAGCAATGATTAATTCACACACACACACACTTGATGAGTGAGAGATGTATTTTATTGGTTTGTTCAAAGAACAAGTATTAAGTGCAACTCTATTCAATAAATAAAAATTAAATACAATGCCGTATTTACAATGAACGAATATTTTAGGGATAATGAACTTTAAGTCTCTTAAATTTGTCTTAATCATTGACTTGGTCTTCAAAATTTAATTTTTATCACTTGAGTCCTTGGAATTTCATAGTCATGCACAATTAGTTGTTACAGTATTATTTTCCTCACATATTATAAGGACTAGTTATTCATAATTATGAAACTTCAGGAAATTGATTGATAAAGATTTCTCGGACCCCGGCAATAACTTTCCTTCTTTGTGGCTGTTGTCTTTTCTTTCTTTCTTTTTTTTGGCCAGCGGACCAAGGCAATAACTAAGCGCAAAAATGAGACATCAAAAGTTTCATTATTTACAAACAAGTGTTGCTCTAAGTGGAAAGAATTTAGACATTTTAAATATCATGTCTTGGATTCGATTTTTGGAGCGGTGTATAGAAAAAAACACTGATAGAAGGAGTCTCCGCTATAATGCCTAACAATATCCTGAGAAATTAATCTCTTACCGTTCAGGATAGAGGATATTCTGAGTAACAAAAAAAAAGTTTTATCATTTCACAAACAAGTGTTGATCTAGTGGAAGGGACTAATATCTCATAACATAACAAACCAAGGTTCAAATCCCTATTAGAAAATATACCCACATTTAGTACCTGAGTCTCAAATACAATTACCTCTAATAAGAAGATACCTATACTTTAGTAAAAAAAAATTCCATTATTTTAAATATTTTAATGTTTCCGTATTCTCCACTAGTATTTATAGTTGAGAATGGTGACTTATGTATTGGAAAATTATTTATGTTTCCCTACTGTTCACGATTTATGATCAATATGGATTTCCATTGCACCTTAGTTATTTTTCGCTCAATGGGAAAATCATTTTTATTTTTATTATATTTTCAGCTAAATAGTATATACATATTTTTATTTTTTTTTAATTTTAAAAAGAGTATATAATCTCAAAATGAGGCATTACAACAGTAAGCATAAAAAAGAGACGGCTATGAAGTGAGGTAGAATGTCATAATACAATAACGAAAACTGAACTAAAAAAGAAAAAGGAAATGCGGGCATACTGGCTACAATCTACCCTAATTGTTGGAAAATACTGTATCAAATCTAAACATATTTTCCCCTGTATTTAGGTTTTGGATCTTTACTGAGTTTGGAATCACCAGTGGGTGTTAACTGAGCATCAGCAGGACTGAAAACTGCAGAGTGAAGGTTACCATCTTCTAACCACTTTAGGTGGTTCTCCCTAAACTCAATATGTTTGATCCTGGCTGCCTCAGCAATTTCCTCTGTGTAAGGACCTGTCTTCACCATGGTCAACAAAACTCGGCTGTATCGGGAACTAAGAATCTGCTCGGAAGAAGAAATCAGTCTGAAACATGGGTGCTCAGGGAAATGGGTTTTTGCAGAATCGTCTTCCCTTAGCACAGGATAGAAGAACACAAGCCTGCCCCCAGGAACAAGCATCCGGGCAGCAAGATCAAGCAAATCATGCACGCATTCAACTAAACTGTAGGGTGCGGTAGACGGTATGTGGTCTGTTCTTTTGTCATCAGGAACAATGTAAGGTTCCACCACCCCCTTGAGCAGTTTCCGGCCACCAGATTTGCGACCCCCAGCTCGAACTCCATAAGGAGGGTCACATATTATGGCATCAAATACCTATAATAGACAGCAAAGTTAAGAATGAACAGAGAAAACAGTATGTCAAAAACAACAAAGAAGAAGCTACCAAGACGAATTGAGTAAATGATAATAAAAAATAAATAAATAAAAAATTTGGGCTATTTCAAGTTAGCAAAGTCTTCAAAACCACTTTTTACAAATTAAGCTCCACAACGCGCTGGATAAATAGGTCGTGCTCATGTATTCTCTTTTACCCCCCTAAACTGTTTCCAATCTGAATTCCAGACTTGGCCACTTCCTGCAACAAATCTCAGCTCCCAGACTGGGGCAACTGAGACTGAAATTTGATAGGGAGCTCTCTTTTTTTTCATTTTCACTGCAAAAAGCGACCTATCAAGAGCATGTCCATATTTTGTTAGAATTAATGGACCCAGTTCCTTCCTGGATCCAGTGCTTCTCAACATTTTGTTAGCGAACTTGACGTTTATCCTAATTGACAAATGCTTCATGTTCTGGTATTGCCTCCGAGCCATCTAATATTCTAATATAGGAAGCTGTTAGGCATTATTCTAATCTCATTAGAACCTAACCATTTTTGCGGGGTCACAGTAATTCTTGCCAATATGTCTTCTTCCATACAAACATCTTACTAAGCAGGCTTTTCAAATTTCCAATATGGCATAGAGTTTGCATTGAATGCGGCAATGTCACTAAAAACCTTCTGGGTCAGGATCTATACATGATCAGCCCAATTCTTCACCCTTTCAGAAAATATTATAATTCTTCACCCTTTCAGAAAATATTATATATATATATATATATATATTTACATATCCAAAGTTGTAATCTTTTCTTACAAATCTCCCCATCTCTTGCCATGTAATTCTTCTATATGATCTCAATGCCTGAGCCTCTGCGCTAAAAGTCTATATCAACTTCCCAACAGAAAAATTGTTCCAGGTACAAATGCCAGAGGCCATATGATCTTTAGCAAGTACTAATAGAAAAAATTAAAGGATACCAGAGACCACAACAATAGAAGAAAAATGTTATATCAAGATCGATAATTTAATACTTAAGATAAACGGCACAAACAATCACAAAATATCAATTATCTTTATGATAGAATAGAGAGATGATACCGATAAATAGCCAAATAGGAGATTGGACAGAAAATTAATCACAAAGTTATCATATGAAGATGTTATTTCAGAGACTTACCTCTTTTAGCCCTGGACGCCAGGAAGGAAGGTTATTGTCAGCCCTCAATAGACCTATTGGCATAGGCAATCCGTACTGCAAAATGAACATTTAAGTTTATAAGGTGCATATCACATAGTTTCTTTTATTTAAGCATATTCAGACATTATGTATGTATGGTGCTGAATTCAACTAATCAAATGAACATAGGGTTACACAAACCAAATAATAATAGTGATAGTATCAAGCACATTTACCTGCTTAAAATTACTCCAAACATTACAGTCAGGTCCACGGCCATCACGTACTACCCTAATGTCAATATCGGCACCCTAAAAAGTTGATATCATTCATGTTAAAGGTATTCTGCTGCACACAAGCATACATTTTAAGTATTCTAAGAGCAAAGCATAAATAACAACAAAAAAAGTCACCCAAAGAAGAAGAAAGAGAAGCAGACCATGGTCATTGCTCCAAAATGGGCTGCAGCGACAAGAATGCTTCCAGTTCCAACAAAAGGATCATATATCAGTTTCCCCGGTGTAGCTAGTGCCTGGTTGGCCATTAGAAAAGCCATTTCAGCATCCATGGCTGTTGGTCCAAGATAAGTGCGGCTTTTCAACTGATATGTAGGTATAAGCTTCCTATCAGCACCACCAATTTCACGACCAAAGAAGATTCGCTTTTGGATAATTGGAGGGAGGCCATTATTAGATCCATAATCGTCAGTTTCCATTAGCCAGAAGTTGTGATCAGGATTTTTTAACTTCACTTGTCCCTGCAAATAAAATGACAGAGAAAGGATAAAATTTTGTCAGGTATATTCATTATAAATTGCTTGACTTCTTAAGCTAAAAAGTACATAAATCTTTAGGAAGCCCTTCACGCTAGCTCAAAACGGGAACCGTCATGGGGCTGAGTGAAACTGGGAAGGCTCAAGTACAACCTGATAAAATAGTTTTAAAAATTCAAAGAAACAACGGTAAAAAAAAAAAGCAGTTGACATTAAATAACGTAAAAATTGAATCTTCTCATACAAGCAATAGTGTAGTTTTCATAAACCAGATTAGGTAATATCATCTTTTACAAAATGGCAGTGCACATCAATGACTCAAGTAGCGGTTTAAAAGTTAACGATAATATATTACACCATCAAGGAGCAGTTAGCAGCCGGATACCATGTTACTACAAGAAGTTCTCTCACGCGGTATACTACTCAGCAATCAGACTCTTACAAAAGTGAGTCTCTTCAAATTTCAGTTTTCCTACCACAAAGAAACTCAACCAACGCTATAAATATATATATATATATATATATATATATATATATATAGGGATATGAAGAAACTGCATTGTTTAAAGGGGGCAAAAAACAAACCACTGAACCAAAAGATTGCACCAAAATTTTGATGCAAAGACAATCAAATTAAAGGAGACTCACCTTGAAAGGGATATATGAAAGCCCTTGAATAAGCTCCTTTTGCTCCTGGAGGCTAATGACTTTCCCAAAGCTATCAACGGTAATCTTGAAAGTGCTGTTAGAATCTAAGTACGGCAACTTCCGGTCATCCGGGTATTTCAAGATGGAATCCTTCAATTCCTCATAATTATCTCCTTCTCCCCACAGCTCATACATTCCCTTCACAAGTATACCTATAATTTCCCGCAAAAATAAAAGTCAAAACAAACCCACATAACTTATTCATAGCACAAAACTAAACCTTTTGAAACCCAGATCAAGTGCAATAGGAATAGAGCTGAAAAACCAAAACCCACTTCGGTTGGCAATGTTTCGAGCAACGTCCTCTGATGGAAGATCGACGAAATGGAAAGGAGAATCTTGGTGGTGGTGTAGAGGAAGTCTCCAGTGCAAAGATTTGTTTTGGCCGCAGAACCCATCGCCATTTTGGTTCTCCCTAAAAGCTCCAAAAAGCTCTGCAAGTGATTCCACTTCGGGTTTTCTGTAATCCAATAATCTGTGATAGAATACACACAAATACCACATGGCTTCTTTGTTGTCGACCTCGTTTCTCAAGCACTTCTTGAGAGAGCTCGAGGCAAAGGAGTGGAAAATGAACAGACCCAAAGGAGGAAAAGAAAAGATCTCCCAAAACCCAAAACCCAAAACCCTGTATTTTCATTTTTTCTTTTTGTTTTAATTTTGCATTACAAATTTAATTGGCAAATGATCCCTAAGATAATTAATTATATGAGAAAAAATCAGCTACACACAAAGAAAAAAGTAAGTTGCACAAAAAGAAGATAGTTTACGCAAAACAAATATCTAAATATAAGGGATTAGTTTGCATATAGAAAAGATAACTAGTATATATGAGAATTTCATTTACATAAAAGGAAATTGAGTCGCACATCATACAAAGAAAGATTATTGTATACAAAGAAAGATAAATTGCATACAAAAGATGCTAAGTTGCACACAATAGAAGTTAAGATGCACAAAATCCTCAATTAAATTTTTTTATGAGGGATTTATCCCAAATTTTTCTCATTTTTTTTATCATAATACTACCTCTGGTCCTAATTATAAAAGCTATTGAGAAGATTAAGGAAATAAGTTAAGTTAGTTATTTATAATAAATAAGTGTTATCTTTCTTAAAATATCCTTACTAATCAAATGTGTTAGCTAAAACTATAATTATTAGAAGGACTATTTTGAAAAAATTGCATAAATATGAGAGATAAAATGGATTGAAGTCTTATATTTAGGATCAAAATAAAAGTTAAATAAAATCTTATCTTAAAGATCAAAAGTAGTATAATAATATGAGATTTATAATTTTAGATCATATTATTATTATTATTATTTGATTTTTTGGTTGACCCACGGCATTCCATACTTGCTACTAGGAATCGAGAGCCTAACTAGATATTTAACGAACCTCACTAATTGTCTCATGGTTTACATTATTATTATGGATTTTTCACTAATACAATTAATCTCTCAGTATTAAACTTTGTTTTATATATTCAAAAAAAAATTCCCGTCTTCTTTCAAAAAAAAAAATTCCTGTCCAAATTAGATATATTATTGAAGTGTTCAAGACGGCTGTATAATATTAATATATCAAAGCTAAAGCTACAACTTCCATAAATTCAACATTTTCTCCTTCAATTTGCCCCAAAAACCAAAAAAAAAAAAAAACAAAAGTCTCTTGACTGATATAAACATGAGAATCATTGAAAATTTGTCCGCTGCATAAAAGGACATGCTTTTTTGTACCAAAAAAAAGGGACTTGTTTTAAGTATTGTATGCTTTCTCCCATACTAACAAACTAACAAACTTCCTTCGTTGCATTCACACACAAATCACTTCTACAAAACATATCTTGTCAACACAAAGTCACTTAAAGAATAATTAATCCTTTTTTTTATTTATATTTTTGTCTTTTTTTCACAACCTCTTTAATATGGATAAAGTTAAAAAAATTCAATTTCAAAGATATTTAATAAGTCAACTACCATCTTTTTAGTTCATGAATTAGTTAAGGTGCCTCAGTTTCTACTCCGAATTATTTTCTCACGTGCGCCCAGTGTCCTAAGATAATTTTTGGTACATCCAGTGTCCCAAACTAATTAAAACGGTGCGTCCACATCCCAGGCTAACAGAAAGTCGTCACCTTACTGACTCAGCTGAAGGTTGACCGAAAAATCTTACATGACAGACACGTATGCGTCTGATGTGTGTTATTTTGACTGAAAATTCAATTTATTTCCTCCTCTTCTAACATTTATCTTCTGCCAGTTTTTAAACTTAAAAAAAAACAAAAGAAAAACCAACGATCCACCTCTTAAATCCCGATACGTGTACCACCCATTCAATCCCATCTTTGTCATTAACATTTTATCCCATTTCTTCCACCACTCTAATTTGAAAACTGCCATCACAGCACACTTTTGTCTCCATCTCTGTCAACTCCTCATCCGACTCGCATTTGCTTTCCTCCTCATAGAACACAGTAAACTTTCCCTTAGTCACTCCGTTAACATTGCTGTCACCTCTCAAGAAAACACCCGCCGCCATCGGGCTCGTCTCGGGAGCTTTAGTCAAAATAATACACATCAGACACCTACATGTCCACCATGTATGATTTTTCAGTCAACCTTCAGCTGAATCAGCAAGATAAATGTCAAATGAGACTTTTCTGTTAACCTAGGATATGGACGAACCGTTTTAATTAGTTTGGGACACTGGATGCACTAAAAATTACTTTAGGACACTGGGCGCACTTGGAAAAATAGTTCGGGGTGCTGGGCACACCTTAATTGGTCAAAAATAATACACATCAGACCCCTTTGTGTCCGCCACGTAGGATTTTTCAGTCTACCTTCGGCTGAGTCAGCAAGGTAACAGTCAAATTTAACTTTTATGTTAGCCTGGAATATGAATGCACCGTTTTAATTAGTTTGGAATACTAGATGCACTGAAAATTACTTTAGGATACTGGACGCACCTGAGAAAATAGTTCGAGGTGCTGGGCGCACCTTAGCCCATTAATTAAAAGTGATTTATATTATAAATTGGAGAAAGTAATTTCACTTTCAATCAGCCGAAATTGTTTGAACACAAGTGAGGAAAGTCAAGAAAAAGTTCTGTGCTGAATTGTATGTAACAAAATACACTCTTCTACTCCTATTTAATTTGTATTTTATAGAATCAAGAGAGAGAGTACTTTTTGTTCTTAATGTAAGTTACAATGTCACATCATTAAATTTATTATATAAATGTACAATTTTATTTTTAATCTTTTTGTCCTTCATGTTAAATCAGGTTAAAGTTGAAATCCTATTAAATTTTACCACAGAGTTAATAAAATTTAAAATTTTTTTAATTCTGATAAAACCTAAAGTGCTTTATAACATCAAAGGAGTAAATCTTAGTGCTATGGCGACATCACTAGGAGTCAGGCTTTTTTCCTGACATTATGGTTCTGCCATCTTCATATGCACACAAAAGGAGACCTACCAGGTGCGTATCTGAGGAGGACAGGACCATTTAACTTAGAGAGAACCCCAATCTTATCACTTGCATAGCATTCAAACTTTACACCAACTGAAAGTTCTGAAAGCCCTATCTGAGTTTGCCTTTGCGCCTATCAGATACAGTTCTACCTCTCATTGATGTCAAGGCCTCCAAAATAATCTCCACAAGGGAAAAAAACAAAAAAGGTTCCTTCACTATACTTTCAAGCATGAGAAGCACTTTAAATTTCCATCACTGAGAACTTGAGCATTGCTCAACAAAGATGATGTATAGAGAATACATTAAATGATACTGAGATGTCTTGACAAAGAGAGTTCACTTTAACTGCATCTAAGCCACCAATGTGAAGCTAAAATATGATCTCAGATAAATAACTGGGGCAGGGAAGATGACAAGTATGATCAATTTAGAAGCACTATTTTTCACTTCTGTTGTCTAACAACATATATAAATTTCAACATTGCAAGTGCGTAAAAGGGAGAATAAAAATTAATGGACCCGAAGTTGATGTCACAATGAAAAACATTCATTATTTACAAAACTCTAAGGCTAAAGCCTCATGTACATGTTCTATGGCACTTACATAGTGGATGTGTGATTTGAAAAGCCGAAAAATTATGCTCTCTAATGGAGTGAAACATCCTTTTTGAAAAATGGCTCTTGGGAAATGTACATGGTCAAGAAATAGTAATCCCTTGAATCATCCGACAAAGTGAAATGAAAGCTTCCTTTGAAGAAAATCAGGTGATTTGCATAATCACACCAAGCAAAGTTGGACAATTCTTGATGGAAGAGAAAGGATATATACATCAACATAACCAGCATTGACACGTTTGGCAGAAGCAGTTGTCAACATCCAAATGTAATTTCTTGTTCTCTGGCAGTTTTGATCAATAACTACTCTTTCAACTTTGGCTTAACCAGACTAACTCTAGCCCAAGAACAGTTTGAGCCAGATTTCATCCTTATCCCCCTTCTCTTCCTAGAGACATTGGATTTTGAAGAACAAACTTTCAAATTATTGGACGGCAAATTAGGCACAGCATTCTTGGCAACCAAGTCAGGAGCTGAGGTTAGAGCAAGGGAAACTGATTTCTGCTCTTCAAAAGATTCTTTGGTTTTTCCAGTGAACTGATCTCCGGCAGAAATTGTTTTCTTCATTCTGGAAAGAGAAGCAAATTTTGGATCGTAGATATTCAAGCCATTGGATGGCCTAGGCCCAAGCGTATTCAAATTATTTATAGAACTGGACTGCCCCACATTTTCATTGACAACCTTATCGATTCGAGCTCTCAATTTGTGAACTTCAGATTGTGCTGCTTCAATCTTTTCAAAGATGTTCCTCAAGGTTTTATCAGTATCATTATGGTCAAGAGAAGACAATAAATCATTCTCAACATGAGATAATATGCCGTCATTCCACTTGAACTCCTCATTACTCTCAAGACTCTGTGCTGTTATCAATGAAACAATGCAAGAAAGGTTAAAAACTAAATATAACGAAAATAATTTCTACCAAAATGTCACAATCTTCTGAGTGAACAGTGATACCTGGAAGGAAAACCTTGCAGAATACTATTTGACCTTTTTCATCCACAATTTAAATGTGAGTGTGTAGAATACTGTAAGTTTGGTACTCACCTTCAGCAACATCTTTGACATTTTTCAAACGTGCATGAGCAGCATTGTCCTTTGCTTCTGTAAAATAAGAGAAGGTGGTGGGGAAATTTGATTATGAAGGTCAATACAATATGCAATGGAAACTGAACACTGAAACCAACCCAGAAACTTCATACCGCAATATGAGAGTATATAATGGTCAGATGTGTAAGATGCTAAATTACACGTCTCCTCAGCTCTCTTCCGCTTCTTCCTCTTCATTACTTTTTTCCCACAAATTCCCTTAAGTAGGGGTACTGACTTGGTATTACATCCATCTAATGTGAAGTTTGCTGACATAAGCTGCCTTCTATAATCATATGCTGCAAGCTCTTTTTCATATTTAAGTTTTTGAGACTGAAGTTGCTTCAGTTTTAATTCTATCCACTTACAGCGCCACCTCAGTGGGCGTATGAAACTCTTCCAATGACTGGTCAACTTCTTCCTTCTGAACATTTAATACAGTAAAACATGTAAATGATTGGTTATCTGATCAAACATATATCAACCAAAAGAATGTCATTTGAAGAAAAACAACCTGTATCAAGAGTTTAATCATGTCAGCAACTAAATTTAAAATCTTCACTTACAAGAAGGCCATCTTACATATAATGAATAGAAAATAATAAATCATTAAAAATATATTTTAGGACATAAAATTCCATATTGAAGCACCAAACCTATGGGGCTTTTTTACAGCATGATATGCAAACATAAGCTTTTACCAAAACTGTCACTGTTTATGATGAAAAAGAAATATTGATTATTAAATGAGATTAAGAAGAAATGGGAAAATTAAGTCCACATTCTGCAGCAACTAAGTCAAAAGTGTCAGTTGACCAAGTCCTATACAAAAGTGTTTGAATGTTACAAGTCGACAGGATATCCTCTTCCAAATGACTAGCATGTTAAGAAGGAAAAGCCTCTAAACTTTTAAGCTTACAAAGGCATTCTATACTATCCTATGTGGCACTCAACTATCACCAAATAAATTAATAGCATTAAATTATCACCTCACCAACAAGCATTCAGCGTCCAAGTGCACAAACGAATCTTCTCACATCAAGGTATCAGTTATCTGTTAGGTAAACTATGTGTAACAGATGTAGTGACTAAAACAGGAAGAAGAATTTTGGTGTAGCTTCCATTTCGGAATCAAAGACACAAAAGAGAACAAAGTGTATGGTTCACCCAATCACCCAAGAATGGGGGAACTAAAATTGACTGATAGGGAAAATAATATTTTTGGATTAAAAGAGTTAGCATGCAGGATCAAATCCGTGATCTGGCACCAATAAGAGCGAGCAATATGCCGCCAGGCCATAATGCCATTGGCATAAGGAAAATAAATGTGAAAGAAGTAACCAGGACCAGGATAACACCAATCAGGGGAACAGATCCACAGAAGAACAAGCAAAGCAAGCATATCAAGCAAGCGCATAAAATACAATAAACTAAAATCAAGAAAATTTACATCGATCTGGGAACCACATTGTTTCAAACCCCAGATATCCTTCATCAAGTGGTTCCATTGCTAAGACAACCCCAATTGAACAAACTGTATGAAAAGAGGGTAATTAGATAGACAATACCACTTTTCTTACTTAAACGAAACCCTGAGTCCACAGATATAGTGAGGAATAAGTACATTAAAAGGATGTGATATGAAGTTCCTCTCTCTTTTCTCTCAGTTTTGTTTTCTTAGTTCCCGCAGACAAGACAAAGAAAATACTCCCTCCACTTTTAAATACAAGGTCCATTTGAAGATTTTGGTCTGGCCCTCAATATAAGGTCCCATTCTCTCGTCTCCCATATTAAATTTTTCTTTCCCATAATATTCCTATTCATTGGGATATTCTTATATTTGTGCATTAAATTTTAATCATTAAATAGAAGGGTTATTTTTGGAAAACATCACAAATTCTCTACATATTAATTACAAATAACCAACTCACCTACTTTTTTTGGGATTCTATGAATTAGTTAAGATAACCTTACATTTCGGACCAGAGATAGCATGCATGAAAATATTAAAACTGAAACATGCCTTATTAGAGATGGCTCACAGTCTTTGAAAAACATGGATGAGAACGGATCGTTGGCATACATATATGATACCACTTCATCATCACTGAATGCTGAAGCATTATCTGTGCCAGATCCTGTATCGCCAAAAGAACTTGAACACTCAGGGGCATCATCACAAGCATCTCCCATTATCAAAGCCTCACTAGACTTTGTACACCTGGTTATATTAACTTTCACCTCCTCATTTCCTCCGGACAAAGTAATTTGTTCAATTGGCAATGCTTCCTTTCCATAAGCATTATCCTTGTAGTTAGTTCCAGGCTGCAGAACTTTTTGTCCTGAAAATGAAGAGACATGTATATTCTTCTCATCAACCCAATTTTCTAGGCCAGCTTCCAGCTTCAAACAGGGGCCCATCTAAGTAGACCATATAACCTAGCCGTTCCTGAGATGCAAATCACAGGTTTTAATGAAGAAGTCAATAAATACCGCAAATCTAGAATAAGAAAGAATATGCTTCAATTTGTCAAATTCTCAGCACTACCAGTCTAACATGACTAAAACCTTTTGGCTAGGATAGGAAAATTATGAAATTATAAAGAAACTCCCTGATGCAATAACCAGAGGCACAAGATTAACAACATGAAGGGATCTTTTTGAGATTGACATTCAATTCTTCCCTAAATAGTCTGTGTTCATGAAGAGTTAGGAAAAAGAAAGATAAAGAAAACCCCATATTAGTCCCTAAATGCCGGTCTATGGTGTAAACAATTCCAGTTTCACTTTTCAGTAGTAGTTTACACACACACGGCTTTATACATAAAAAATAAAAATGTGATGAATTAACCAAATAGCATCTTCCGCACATTTTTCTTTGCCTTTCATGAAGATCCAAAGAATGAAAACCTTTCATTTGAATTTCTCCGTTATATGCATTAAAAACAAAAACTTGTTCAGTTTTCAGAATGGGGGCAAATCTGAAAAACAGAATTTAACAGATTCTCATGAATGCAAAAATATTCAACAAGCATAAAATTTAAATTCATGGTCCAAACTCATTTGCCCCCGTTTAGACAAAAGATGTCATCAGGACTACAACCAAAGCCTGCCGAATTGGAACTTCAAAATCAGCACCCTATTTTCTGGGTCCCATGTCAATTCCTTACTTATCAATGTTTTATTTCTCGATTTCGTATCATATGGTTTCTTTGGTTCTTGTGATTGGTTTCTATGGACGTACCTTGTAGGAGAGTTAACGCTCACCGTCGTCGTGAAATGCAATTGAGTGAAACTGGGGCAAAACTGAGAGCGCTCGAGCAAAGTGAGTATGACTGTAAATATCTGTTCAAAGTCAAAGAAAAGAAAGACATGGGTATTGGGCAAGTCTAAGGGGCGGGAAAACGAACAAAAGGAAAATCAGATCATGAAAAGAAAATTAGCTGGAGATTTGTGGATATTACAATCTGCAGTACTCTGATTTGATTTGTCTTATTATCGATCGCAACTCAACTCCTCTGCTTTGTTTGAGGGGCAAGCTTGCGCGTTAAGTTGCTATTTCCAAGCGTTTTAGTTTATCAAGGGGAAACTAATTATTCTGGCAATTAAAAGAAAAAAGAGGAAACTAACTAATTATTTACCAGAAAAAAGTAATTAAATCTTTTATGTATACTCAATTTAATTATTTATTATCAAATCAACACATAATAAATATATAGTTTTTTAATTAATATGCTAGTGTATATTTTTATAGATAAATAATTGATTATTTAATTAAATAATGTATTATATCATGGCATTGCTGAGAATTATATACTTATCCTGTTTTAATTGGATAGTATCTTATTTTGAATTGGTTCTTTGCTTACCTTTTCTTATTTTCACTATTGTCATGTAAAGATATCTTTTTCCTCTCGTTGGTGAAAAAGGAAGGAGATATTTTTTCTTTTTATATTATTAGATAAAATTAGAAGAAATTTGTTATTATCTATTATTGTTGGTGAAAAATATTTTTTGTTGTTGTTGGTTTGATTAAAAAAGAAGGAAATATTCTTTCCATCTTTTTCTGACATAAGAAGATAAACATAAAATCTTTAGATTTGAGATTCAAATCAAATAAAGTTCAGTGACTGTGTATGTTCTGAGACTTGCAAATTGCAAATACACTGTTCATCCATCATTCTCTTTTATGATTGTAAATGCTTATTTTTACTAGCTCCGATTCTTAATATAAAACCTTATTTGACTTTTATTTTAGTTCTAAATATAAGATCTCAATTTACCTTTTTCCTCATATTTATCCTTTTTTTTAAGATAGTCTTTCTAATAATGGTAGTTCTAACGAATACATTTAATTAGTAAAGATATTTTAGGAAAAATAACACATATTTATTACAAATAACTAACTTATCTTATTTTCTTAATCTTCTCAAATTAGTCAATTGCTTCTTATAATTAGGACCAGGGCTAGTATTTAGGTTAGTTCAAATTATATGCACCAGCTAATATAATCAATGTTATGTGTTGAGTATCTTGTAAGTGGTAACATGTATAAGAAAAGAATATGATATAGTCACTAATTTGAAATTCTATCGCTAGTCAGCCATTACTAATCAATTAGTGACAGCCTTTCTTATGATAGAACAAATTTCGTTCCTCATTTTGTTGCTAATTTAAAATTTCGTTGTTAATTTGTTGTTTTTTTTAGTGTTAATTGCCAATTTCAACAACAAGGGAAGGAGTGGTTCTCCATTTTTCTCCTAGAGAATCTACTTCTATAAACTGATTTGCTTCCTTATTCGCCATAATTGTTCATGCCATTTGCTACTCCCTTCGCCACATAGTGAGTATAAGGGCTAATGGTCTGTTGGGCTAGTGGTGTTAACAAAACAAAATTAAAAAATTTAATAAAAATGAAAAAAATATAAGTATCAAATTTTTTAAAAAAAAAAAGAAGCAGAGAAAATACAAATGGATGGCATATATAATCTTAACATAAGGATTAAAATTAAGCTAAAGATTTCTAGCCATATAACAATTAAAACGAAATAGTTATCAAAGAATAATTAAAAAAATAAATATAAAAGCTTCTTAGCAAATGAGTTATAGCAACGTTAGAAGCTTTTAGTCTCCGTCCACACGATCTATTGGGCTTTCTATTTATTATGCTGTTTTAACTCTAAATAAGGTTTTAATTTTAAAAAATATATATTTAGTCCTTCAATACTAAAATTGTTAGACTTAGATTACAATCAGTTATTTTCAAAATTAAACTTAATATATTATCATTTAAGAATATTTTATCAACATTTAAAATCTCAATGTTGTTATTTTTTGTTAACAATTTCAGAATTAAAAGACTAAAAATATCTTTTTAAACTTAAGAAACTAAATTAAAACTTTTGAAAAAAATTAAAGAACTAAATGAGTACCTCACCCATATATTGTGAACCTTAAAAACAAATCATATGATCATGATGTAACGGATTGTAAATAAATCATGACGGTCAAGAGTAGAGTGTGTTAATAAAAAGAAGAAGAAAAAAGGCTAAAAAGTAAAGGTAAGTCCAAGTAAGACGCGCCCAAATAGTTTAAAATGCGTGGCAGGCATAAATGATAAGAGGAATTAAACTAACTTTTCTTTTAAAAAAATTACTAAACTAACAATCAAATTTAAAGCCTGAGATCCAACTCAAACATATACGAAAATCAATAGGTATTTCTAAACGAAAAAAAAATGAAGTCCTTCAATAAATATTGAAAAAAAATAAATGATTATCCCTGCCCCTTATAATAGGAATGATAAACTCTTTGTATGATAATAAAATGATATTTCCATCTGGACATTGGGGTTGGAAGTTGTTGTTTTGTACCTTTAAATTTGCCTACTATTCATCCTTTTTACTGTGAGATCACCATTCTTCTTCATGCCTAATATGTGAAGAGCTATCTCTTCTATGACGGCTAAAAAAATATTTGTTCATGACTCATTATTCCTATATTGTTTCATAATCCATGCAGAAAGAACATATTTGATTTGTTTCCTCATCAATTAATCTCTTTAATTCAAACCACAGAAAGCGAGTTTCTTATTGTCATAATATAATTCAAACTATCAAAATCTATACTAAGAGTCCCGGAAAATAATATCTATCCAACCAATTCATGTGTCAAATCCAGAATTATTGAAGTGGAGCTTTTAACACACATTGAAACACAATGTGATCATCCAAGATTGCCCACAACAACCATATGCACGTTCTTCTACGCCTTCCTTAAGATTCTCGGCTCTATTAATTAGCATTAAAGAAATATGGTCAATTGATTTTCTACTGATGTTTGTGTGATAGCCTTATTAGAAACATATGCTCAATTGATTTTTGATTGAACTGAATTAAAATTTCAGTCTCTGATTGATCAATTGAATTATGAGTATTATAAAAATAAAAACATGATAGATAAAATGAATAGAAATCAAATAACTAGAGAAAAACGATTTGTTAAATAAAAACATGGTACTAAAATATATTTTAAATAAATGATATTTTATATTATTGTTATAAAATATATAATTGTATAAATATAAAGTTGGTAGAAGCTAGAGTTCTATATACAGAGAGTGACAGACACAAATTTTGGAGCATGTGACATGCATGGGAATACCCATTTGGTGTGTTGTTTGAGTAACAATTAGGCAAAGGTAAATATGTTATTATTGCAGAAATATGCTAGAATTAGAGCCCGTTTGGCTCTGCGGTTAACGGGGTATAAGCTCCTTTTTCATAACCAGAAGCACGTTTTAAGATTTTATGGCGTTGGAATTGGCAGCGGGCGAATCTAACTTTTGGATAAAAAAGCCACAATAAGCTATAAGTATAAGTAGAAATTAGCTGCTTATGGCTTAACTTATAGCTTATAACTTATGACTTTTGAAACACAGAGAGAGAAATAGTTAAGAAATTTACTTCTTTTTTTTATTATTATAAGTCTCAAATAACTAATTTGCGAATAATGAAAAATTAGTTTAAAATAATAAATAAGTTAAAAATATTTTTTTTTGTTTTTAAATATGCCCTCGTAATAAATGATAAAAAATAAAAAATGTATATGAGATCAACAAGAGCTTATAAATAATTTAAAATTATTATGTTATTTAATAAAAATCATACCTATTTTGGTAATTTTACAAACTAAAATTGCATATTCAATTATAATCCAAACAACTTCTTTTCACAAACTAATTTATAAAAGCCAATCCAAACATAAATCACATTACTTAATTTAACTTTTATCTAATCTAACTTTTTCAAAAGTTAAATTAAAAATAAGTTACTTTTTCTATTGCCAATCGAACCAGGCCCTTAATCAATTAATACTATGTTTCCACAATTATTATCATTATTTTTTTTTATTTTCATACGACTACTTACTCACTTAGTCACTTGTCAGGTTTTAGGTTTGTAATTTTGGTAGATGCTTGGCTTAATTGCCTTATGCTTGGATTTAATTTTATCCATCTGTTGCTAATTGAAGAATAGACATGAGTGATCTTTTTAAGCTTCAGACTTTTTCAGGAGCAACAAGTCACCACCACCTACAATTGCACCTGAAAATGTTAACTGAAATTGTAAGGAGCTTTCATATATAAATTTAAAGAGTAAAATACCTATATTGAAGGCTAACTTGGTCTGATCTAAGCAACAAATTGCTATAAGGTGTTGCGAAAGTAGTGGATGGAAATTGACAAGATGACATACCATATGGGATTTCAAATAAAAAATATACATTTACTCCGTTTCTAAATATAAAGCTTAAATTAACTGAAAAATTAAAGAAATTCGCTATTTGTATTATTATGTAAAAAAATTATATTTTTGCCGACAATATTTCTCTTTTAATGAATGTATTAATGAATACCTAATGAGGGCATTGTAGAAAAAATATCAAATGAGAGAGAAAAATGAATCAAAGTTCAGATATTTAGGACCAAACCATTTTGAATTCAAACCTATTTATGATTGTACTTCCATAAAAACTTTTTGAAAGAGGGTTAGTGTGACAAGAAATGGTAGATTAGAATCTCTGCAATGTAACTCTGAGGTATTCTCTTTTGGATATATGGCAAATTGAAATTGTTTTGATTTTGAACTTAAAATTAATCTCGTCTTTGTAAAATATATTTCTTTTATTTCTTTTTTTTACCAGAAATATTACTTTTATTTCAGTGTACACGTTTATTCTTTTGGCTTCTTTTTTGTGATCTTTTAATTTATTTTCATCATCATTTAAAAATTACTTTTTTCTAACCAAATGTATTATATATATATATATATATATATCTGTGTGTGTATATGTATAGAAAAACAACTTCCAGTTACCCAGATATAAAAACTTAATTGATGCCTAGAACATTTCATAATTTTAAAAATCACATATTAATTTAATTTGATAGTTCGTAAATATAATTTTGTACTTAATATTAACACTTTTTATTAAGTAAATGACTATTAATTCAGATGAAATAATCAATGCTTTGGTTATCCAGAATATTAAGTAAGAAATGCCCCAAAAAATAATGAGGAGATAAAATAAAGGAAAGTCAACAGTTGTATTCATAGTTAAAAAATAATAAGACAAACTCATATTGTTTATTCTTAAATAACAATAATAAAAATGTCACTGTTAAAAAAGAATATCAACTTCCCTCAAGAAAATTATTTTAGATAGGTGTCTTTCGCAATTCACTTTTTTTTATAAAATACTTAATTAACCTAAGTTGAATTAGTATCTTTTTATTAGAATCAATTCTATTCAAAACACTGTCATGATAACTTTGACTTATCAGGAATGAAAAGTTAAGTTGTTACTTGTTAAACTTATGATTTCATTTTTTCTTTTCATTTTTTTAAGATTTCAAATTAAAGGCATTTAAGTAATATCACTACAAAATCTAATCACATACTAGTTTGTAGTAACTTCACAGTAATTAGATCATTTCAGCGTACCATGTTGGGATTTGCAAATTTGGGAATTTTTTTTTTCTCCTAAAAACAAATCGATTATTAGGTATTTAGGAGTACTAGTTTTTTCCAATCAAAATGGATAAGTACAACTCAAAAGGAAAAAGGAAAAGCTTGAAGGGAATAATTCCTCTGCTTATCTCTCTCAATCCAGTCCCTGCATTTTATGGTGGGAGAATAAGGAAAAAGGGGAAAAAACAAAGAAAAAAGGGGGAAAAATTAAAATGATTTTTCAACTATTACTTGTCCTAGCATGCAAGTTTGCTCATTCATTTGCTTCACGATATACATAATGAAGCCAATGGAGTGACTTATTAATATTCATAATAATCAAATTCCAGTAAAACCAATCAACTTGGTCAAGCCAAAAGTGATAGCCATAGCCATCCAACCTCCGATCAAAACCCTAACACAAGACCTCCTCACTGAAGTTTTTCCGATCACTGCACCGACACCTCCAAAAACCACCAATGCCAAGCTAGCCAGTGCGGCCACCACCGCCATCCTCACCCTATAATCTCTTATGAACACAGCTCCGACGAGAGGCACCACTGCACCGCCGGAAAATGCAAGTGCCGATGCAGCAGCAGCCTGAAAAGGGTTCGGAAGCCTATCCTTTTCATCATCGTCAACTTCTTTTGTGTTGTTGTTGGCTTCTCTTTCTCTCTTCATCTGCGCTAACTCTATGTCCCTTTGAGTGTACACAGACACAAACTCTCCGATTGCCATGCTACAAGCTCCGGCAACTAGTCCCGCGAACCCGGCAAGAAGCATGGCTCTGATGTCTTGTCTGACAGCACCAACCCCGATCATTAGTGAGGTTACTGTGACCAAACCATCATTGGCTCCTAACATGGCTGCCCTAAGCCATTGTGCCCTTTGAAAGTAGTTGATGTTTTTGTCATCTTCTTCGTTAGGGTGAATACGGATGTCAATATGGCTTGATAGGGTTTCATTATTATTGTGATGAGATTGAGAAGAAGCCATGGATAATGGAAAAGAGCTGAAGTTTGAAGGAAAGAAAGGATGAGAGGTTATGAAGTTTGGTTTTGTGGATATATGTGGAGGAGAAACTCTTATCGAAGAAGGTATTATATAGAAGTTTCATACAGCATTGGGTTGGATTGAAGATTATGGGTCTCAATCTCAATGTGGTGATGAAGAAGTGGTGGTAGAGTGGATAGCACTCAGAATATGGTGACTTCTTTGTTTAATAATTCATCAAAAATTAATGCTCCTGTACTAATACACACACACTAATACATATATACATATATATATACACACACACACATATGGTTGCCGGAAAGGATGAGAATAATGGAATGGACTGAAGAAGCATTCTCTCTAGTTTAAAGATAAGATGTCAATTTGTTTTGCTTCCCAAATTCATAAATTTTTTCCCCAAGTTATCCTTATTAATTGCATATCTGAAAGAGGTTTTTGTCAATGGGGTAATGATCAAAGAGGATATTTTTGAGGAATCAAAATATATTTGTTACAAATAACTAACTTAATGAATGTTTGTAATATTCATAAATTAATTATTTAGTTTCTATATTTAGGACCAGAAGGAATAGAAACAAAACTACAATGACCAAAATGCGGAAGGCAGATAGGTTAATGTTCATGACGGGGAGGGGTAATTTAGTCTGTGGAAAGTGTGGTGATTCTCACATTTGTGGGATTGGCCTAGGGGTAGGATAAAATTTTAAAACAATTCCATCACTAAAACTCAAATCTGAGATCACTAATTAATTAAATTACCAACAAATACAGTTCCATATACCGGCTAATTGTTGTTTCATTTGAATTTATTTGACAAAACTATTTACACATACTCTTATTCAGAAATCTAGACTGATAAACTATTTGTGCATACTCCAACATGAATTACAGATAAAACATAAATATTTCTAGGTACTCAGTCAAGAGCAGCAAAGGATTATATTATATATACTTTAGAATTTTTTTTTTGGAAAATACTTTAGAATGTTTGATAAATTAACGAAATGTTAAGTGGAAAAATAATGAGTATATAGAGGCGTAGTGAAAAATTAATCCTTAGACACTACGTGAAAAAAAATGAAACACAATAGCCAAAGTTAAATAATAACAATACATAACATAATAAACACTCATTTCAAATCTATTTATTACAAGACACATCCAAAATTTAATGGAAACACTTGAGAGTCATTTAAACAATGCCCTCTTGAACAATGACTTTTCCAAACCCCTCTCCCCCCACTGAACCACATCATCCAAAGGTAATTTTGAAACGTTGTAAAAATTTTAAACATTTAATTAATTTTAACTAATCTTAATTTCATTAAAGCGGTTAATAGACTCTTATAAAAAAAGAATGAAGGTTATCTTAATGATTTGCGTTTGGTTTTCTACAATCCCTATATGGTTCCCTTTCGTCATGCTAGCAAACAACCATATTTATATAGCTCAAAATTTAAAGGTTTGATAAGATCTATATATAGTATGTGTTTTAAATCCATACATAAGAATAGGTTACTATGACATTCACTTGGAGGTAGACCATATATTGTAAGGTAATTGGATTCCCTTCTTTGAGGATAAGCACATTTGAGGCAAAAGGATATAAAATAATTAATCATAGAAAAAAAAAAAAGCAAAATTGTGGGGATTTTAAAAATGAAGGGAGTGTGGCGTGCACAAGCAATGTTAATTAGTGGAGGCCTCTAGGTTGATCAGCAATATGATTAAACTTTAAATATATAGATTATGATTGAGCATTAATTAACTATTGAGGTGAATAATGATTATATATTGGAGGGAGTGTGGATTCCACGCAGAAGCCACAAGCAAACATAATATTAAGAATAAAAATATATGGAATATTCTTTGTCCGATTCCTTTGTTGACTCAGAAACATTACCTAGAAGTGGAAACATGAATTATTGCTTGGTGGGGTTTCTCATTAGTGGATTGGTGATCTGTTCAATCTTTAATAATGCTCTTTAAAGTTATATTACAATCCCATACTCTTCGTCTTTCTCTTATCTTTAACTAGAGGTTATATATATATATATATAAACACACACACACACACCCTCAGGTAAACTCAGCTTGCTTTATATCATGTGCATTTGGAATGAAAATCATTTGATCACCTGAAACTAAGCTGAACGTGTTCAATTTAATAGTTTAACTTTGAGTTTTTAATCCTTAAATTTATCAATGAAAATTTTAGTTTGTGTTGCAATACATGTATAATAAAACTTATTACATCTGATAAGTCATATTACTTAAAGCTTCGAACTAAAATATAACTCATTTTGTTTATCATTTTCAGTTCTTAAAATTTGATACTATTTTGGTTTTAGTTTTTAAAACTTGATCTTATTTTAATTTGGTTGTTTAAATTTTAAACCAACACAGTTTTGTTCTCTAGAATATAACTTTATTTTGAGCCAATTTAAGACTTTTGGTCCTTGAAACCAATTTAAGATTTTAAACCAATGAAATTTTGGTCCTTATTTCAAGGACCAAAAATCTTAAACCGAGCCAAAATGAAATTAAATTTCAATGACCAAAATTATTGGTTTCAAATTTTAGGAACCAATACCAAAATGAGATCAAATTTCAAGAACCAAAACTATTAGTTTTAAATTTCAGGAACTAAAATCAAAATGTGATCAAATTTCAGTAACTAAAAATGATATTAACTTTTTGTACAATCTAATAGTAAGAGATGGAATGTTTTTAATTAAGAATCCAAATAAAAGAATATATAATCTCATTCTCATTTGATCCTAAATATAGAATTTGGTTCATGAATATGGTTTGATCTGATCTACTTTGTCTTCTTCATTTAATTTTTTCCCTCACATTATCCTAATTAATTATCTCATTTTGTCTCACTCCCTTCGTCTCCCACATGGATGTTTTACAAAAAGGAACACGTAACTTTTACTACATAACAATATATAAAAAGTAACCAACTTTTTTTTTTAATTTCAACTAATTAATTAACTATATTTTATATTTAGAATAGATTAATATTAAAAACCCAACTTGTGATGGCTTTCTTGTGGAATCCACACTCCATAAGGTTTAGTTCCTTTATAATTTATTTCTCATTGTTTAATTTAAAAGTTGACATTATATTCTCTCTGGAGGTCACACTCCAAGAAAATGGAATAATAGAAAATTGCTTCAACTAATCTCCCCCCCCCCCAAAAAAATTAAAAAATTACAAATACTGTACAAATGTTAAACTAGCTAGCTATTAAGAAAGCTCCGACACGAACAATAATTAAGTGAAGTGAAAAAGATTTGATTTCCAAAGATCAAGGATTTAATCATGTTGAACTAATCCAATAGTACTCCTCCGATCATTAATATAAGACTTAATTAGAGAGTTAATATTGGCTCTAAATATAAGACATATTTCATATAATTATCAACTTTTTTCAAATTAACCTTATTGATATTTTCTCAATAATAATCCAGTAGGAAAGAAACGATAGGAATTAAAAAGATGTTTAGGGTTTTTTAAAAAAATCAGATTAACTAATTCAACTAATATTTTTAATATACTCAAATCAGTTAATTAAGTTTTGTATTAAGGATCGGAAGGGTATAATTGAATCTGATAAGATAACTAGGACTAAGAAGACATGCATACGCAAAATGGTGGGCTGCCATTGATGTGGATGATTAATTTTGAATTACTTGAAAACAACCAATTTACTAAACCAACACCATTTTTCTCATGTTTTTCTTAATCCTGCTCAACCGAATTATTTTAATTTTAAGTATCGTGACTTTTATGGATCGGTATACTTGTATATTTTCTTAGAAGTTTACATCAAGTGACCTTAAATTTGTTTTGAAATTTTTTTTAAAACGATCTGGTTATAATTTTAAAATGTGTCTTATATAATGCACATGCGACCCACAAATCCATCAAAGTCCCAATTATTGAATCAAACATGAATTCTAAAATGTTTCATATCAGCAGATGGGAAGAACTGTTGAAAAAAACTCATCGTTAATTATTAGACTTGATTTATTATAGTTAAGGTTGACTGCCTGTTCATTAATACACCTATCTTATGACTACAAAAATAACTAAAGTGTTATCTTAGCTTGTTGGCATTATCTTTTGAGACCAAAATATAATGTTTAATTCATGAGCAAACAGTATTTTCGAATTTAGTGTGTCGTGCTATTGTCGTCGCGATTATTCTTAATTTTCCAACGGATGCCTCTGATGTGTTTTTTCTTTTTCTTTTTTAAAAATGAGAATTTTGTTGTTACGTCTAGCTTTAAAATTTTTTAACTTTGTAAACAATAACTTTATTTCTAAAAGAATATAATTAAAAAATTATCTTTTTTTAGATCTAATATCTATATTAGATAAAAATATTAAAAATACAATACAAATAAAATTAAATGGAAACCATCTATTTTTAATATGAATTATCCAAATATGGATGATAAATATATACATAGAGAGAGAGAGAGAGAGAGAGCTATAATAGAGAGAAAGGGAAGCAATGGAGAGCTCAAAAGAAAAGGTAAGAGATTGAATGGCTTGAGGTTGTAGGAAAGTAAGTGTATATTGAAGGACTTAAAAGAAACCGACAAACCATATATATGTCACTCATATAATCAGTTTCCCTTTTTTCCACCTGGTTGCCCCTAAATTATATATAATACTTAAATTTTAGTTATGATTTTATTATGAGAAAATTGATGAAAATTTTCTGTTTGAAAATTTTGAGCCAGGATGACATCTTAAAGTGCACCGTGATACTTTTTATGTGTAAAAATATATCAGATCTTTCTAACTGATAAAACTTCTAAACACAAATTAAATTCTTCAATTCAGCTATTTCTCCTTTGTTTAATTTGTTTCTCACTCAACTCAACTTATTGATTTTATTCTTTGAGTGCATATCCCACACTGCATTCTTGCGTCTTATCCTCTCTTTTTTTGGGTCAAAGCATTCTTATGGCCCATTTTTATCTTTAGGTGCATACCCCACGTTTTGATAACCATACAAAAATAAAAAGAATTAAACTTTGTGTTCATCAGTGTCCGGTAAACATTTGTGTCGTGAGGGCTAATGAAATACTACCTCTGATCTTTAATATAAGAACTAGTTAAATAATTTGAGCAGGTTAAGAAAATTTATTAATTGAGTTATTTATAATAAATATATATTATCTTTCTCAAAATACTCATGTTAATAATATGTATTAACTAGAACTATTATTTGATAGCACTTTTAACATGTGCAACTACAATAAAAACTATTTTAAAAAAATGAATAAATATGAAAAACAAAATGAATTGAGGTCTTATATTTAAGATAAAAAAAATGTTAAACTAGCTTTCATATCAAGAACTGGAGATAGTACAAAATATTAAATGTAACATAATCTTCTAAAATACTCTTATGTTTATTATAAATTAGGTAAATAAGTTTAAAAAAATAAGTACATATGAGAGAAAACATGGATTGAGGTCTTCACTTTAGAACCAAATTCAACTCCCAAACTAGCTCCTATATTTGGAACTAGAGCAAGTGTTATCTTCTAATCATTAGTGGAAATTTTCATTAATTAAAGCATGAAGCTTTTTGTTTTTTTTTTTGGTGAAAAGCTTTTTGTTGAATAGCTGGTGTATTCATTTTTCGTTCAAACATAAATAAATATGAAACATATTTACAAGGAGAAAAAAAGTAAGTTCACAGGATAATAATTTTTTGAAATGTACAAAAGTTGCGGCTTAATTGAAGAGAACAACAATAATAAATAATATGGTAGAATCTTAATGAATGTTGGACGTGAATAAATTCACAAAGAAACTATATAATGAAAGATTCAAATATATAATGAAAGATTCAAATAAATAGCCAATATATGGAATTTTTAACAGAAGAAAATGCAATATATAAACAGAACTGTGGTCATAACATTGTCCAGAGCTGATGCTTTTTTATAAATAAAGAAACCGAAGCAAAAAAGGGGGAAAAGCCATTAATTATGAATATTAGAAACACATTAAAATTTGTTTAATTTGTTTAAGTGCCATGCCTGGACTCTTATCTCTCAAGTAATTAAAATTAAGCCAAAACATACATTTAGTCCTTTAATTTTATTGAGAGTTTCAATTTGATCCCTTAACTTTAAAAAGCATACTTTTAGTCATTTAAACCTAAAATCGTTAACAAAAAATAATGATATTATGATCTTAAATATTGATAAAATATTTTCAAATGCTGCTATATTAAGTTTAATTTTTTAAAAAAACATGACTATTATAAAAAGTCATCATTTGAGCCTAACAATTTTTGAGTTAAACAATTAAATGTATACCTTTTAAAGTTAAAGAATCAAATTGAAACCTTATATAAAAACAAAAGAACAAATGTATACTTTAACCTTAAAATGAAAAGTCTGCATTTTGAAATAAATGTTCATGTTAAATAAATATTAATTATTCTTCCGGCCCTAAATATAAGACCCTTTTCATAGTGCTATGAAAAGGGTCTTATATTTAGAACAAGAAGAGTACTTGAATGCTATATATTATTCAAAAATATATTTCCAAACAGTAAATACATTTGTTGAGATTATAGCTTCATAAGTAAAAATTATATATTTTTTTTACTATATTACTATGTGTCTTATTTTTAAAATATTGGAATTTAATTATAATTATAAATTTATATGAAATCAAAAAATACATAATTATTTATGGTTGGAAAACTTGACATAATAAATATAAAAAACTTAACTTAAGTTTTTTTTTTTAAAAAATCATGAACCCAATCTCAGCAACAGGAAGTCTCTTTTAAGACTCGAACGGGGTGTTTGGGTAAGAACAAAACTATGGTTTTTAAAAATGATTTTACAGTATACGAAGTAAATATGTGGATGAGTTTGTCTCAATTTACAGAAAAGTATTTCTGAAAAGTGATTCTAGGATTACTTAAATACTCCCGAAGCCTTCTTCGAAAGTCTTGTCCAAAACTTCATATCAACGTTTGGAGGATCCACACGCTTCTTTTGTCACTTCTAGATCCCACAAGCCAATCCTCTCTCTCTTCTTTTCGTCAAAAGGCCCAAGTGAACAAGGGAACAACAATATGACCTTTAAGTCTTTGGAGCAACCCGGTGGAAGTGGGGTACTGGTATACTATCTCCTCTCTTATTTATAAGACTTTATTTATAGACTATAAATAAAGTCTTATAATTATAATTAAAAGTAGTATATACTCTCACCGTCTCTTAATATAATATTTAATTTTTTGAATAGGTTTATCCCTTTTTATAAGATCTTTTTTAAGTTTGTTTGAACATTTAATGTATTATTACCTATTTTACCCCTAGTTTAATGCATTTAATACATTTTCTTTCTTTATTTATCTCACTATTACTCTCTCACATTTACCCATTTATACATAGGGATATGTTTGGAAAAAAAATTGCATTGGCTATATATTAATTGCTTTTAACTAATTTTAACTGTTTTCTTAAACTGTGCAATTTAGTTAAAAAGATCTTATAATAAGAGACGGAGTAGTACTAGCCAGTATTTAAATCCTTGAAAGTCTTGGCAATTAATGTCTTGTGCTTCAAATTTTCCATCACTTAGTTTCAGTGTTCTAGTGTTGATCGTGAAGACTTCATGGCTGATAACACACAGTAGTTAGTTTCGTGCTGAAACACTTGTCTCGGCTTCTGGTGCACGAAGTCAATTTGCCATGCAGCGTGGACGATAAAGCGATCCGTAAAAATCAATTAAAAAAATACGCAAACATTGTTCAGTTATATAAAAATTAAAGTTTTATTTTCTTTATCAAAAATTTAAATTTTCTTTTTAAAATCATCGCATACTTTAATTAAAAATAAAAGTATATAATTTTATTAAAATTTAGATTATTATATAAACAATTTTTAAAAAATCAAAGAAAATGATTTTTTTAAAAAAATTTCTTAACATTACATGAATTTTTTATTATATAATTAGGTGGCTTTTGTTAAACGATTTTGAGGAGGTATCTTATAATTTTATTAAAATTTAGATTATTATATATACAATTTTTAAAAAATCAAAGAAAATGATTTTTTTTTAAATTTCTTAACATTACATGAATTTTTTATTATATAATTAGGTGGCTTTTGTTGAACGATTTTGAGGAGATGTCTTATAAAATTATAATAAATTATCCGAATTCTTTAAATTTCTTAACATGAAATTTTTTTATTTTTAAAACTGATATAAATTTCTTATAAAATAAAAAATAAATTATAAAAATTTTCTTTTAATTTTTAAAATCATGTATATAATAAATTATATAATAATCTAAATTTTAATAAAATTATCTAACTTTTGTTTTCAATTAAAATCTGTGACGGTTTAAAAAAAACTAATTTTTTATACAGACAATAAAAATTTAACTTTTACATGAACGAACAATGTTTGCCTATTTTTTTAATTTATTTTTAGGCAGATTGTAAACTTGAGTTAGTGAAGTTTGTTAATTCGTATTATATTAGTTTTAAAAATAAAATTTAGGAGGGAATATAGAAAAAATGTATGAGGTTTAGATAGGGATAATATGATATTTTTAAACTTATATTTAAATATTTGTCCTTTTAAATAGCTTTAATTTTTATTATCATCTCCCATAAATATCACTCCCTGTTGGTCCCTCTCTCTCTAATTCTTCCTAAATATAACAATTAACGCATATTTACAAGGAGAAAAAGTATGTACACAGGATAATAATTTCTTGAAATGAACAGAGAACAACAATAGTAAATAACATGGTGAAATTTTAATGGTCGTTGGACGTGAATAAATTCACAAGGAAACTATATAATGAAATATCTGAATAAATAGCCAATTTATGGAATTTTTACCAGAAGAAAATGCAATATAAACGAATAACTGTAGTCAAAACATCGTCAAAAAGTGATACTTACATGAAGCCACGTTAAGGCTGTGTTTGGATGAAATTAAACAGTAGTTTGAAGAATAGCTTCTGAAGAATAGTTTCTGAAGAAAATAGATTTTGTGAAAAAATAATTCTAAGAAGTAAAAGTGTTTGGATAGTTGTTATCAAAAGCACTTTTTATGTACAAATTATTAAAAAAAGTATAAGTTAATATGATAATTACATAAAACATAGATTGTATGATATATTTTAATTTGAAGGAATAAAATTGTTAATAATATATTTTTTACCAACATAATTAATAATACATAAGATAATGTAATTAATAAATAATTAATGTGTATATTTATTTATAAAATATAAGATTAAATATGTTTATAAAAAATTAATTAAGGGGTGTTAAACTCATATTATTGTTGAGATTTACTCTAATAGGCATAATCATACTCTCTAATTTGAGTCAAAAGCAAAATGGATTCACTTCTCCTGAAACCATGGTTTTGGGTTCCAAAACCATGGTTTTGACCCAAACTATGATTTCAGATAATTTGTGCCTGCTTGGGTTATTTTTTTTCCAAACCATGGTTTGGGTATCCAAACCATGGTTTGGCCTGCTATCCAAACAGGGCTTAAGTATTCCATGGCTTGAATAAAGAAACTGAATGAAAAGTGGAAAAGCCAATTAATTATGATTTTTTTTTTTTGGTTGTTAGTCACAGCCGCACAGCTATCCTCTTATTATTGGAGGCAATAGTGTTCAATGCACTATGAGATACTAAATGTAATTAAACACCTCTCTTAATAAGAATTTGAATTTTTATTCAACATATTATGGAAAACTAGCCTTTTTTGCTAAATTTAAATCTTCTGTAATTATGAATTAGGAACACATTAAAATTTGTTTGTTTAATTAGAGCCATAGACTCTCATCTCTCAACTGATTAAAATTAAAAGTCTCATTTTGAAATAAACATTCATATTAAATAAATATTACTCTTCTGGTTCTAAATATAAGACTCCTTTCGTAGTGTAATTTACACTATAAAAGAGGTCTTGTATTTAGGATCGGAGGAAGTACTTGAATACAACAAATATGATTTAAAAATATATTTCCAAACAGTAAACACATTTGTTGAGATTATAGATTGGTAAATGAGAGTTATATTTTTTTATTACTATTCTAATAAAAAAAATTAAAGGTTAATACCACCTAGTACTAATAATCAACCCATAA
This sequence comes from Neltuma alba, assembly GCF_004799145.2. Taxonomy (NCBI): domain Eukaryota; kingdom Viridiplantae; phylum Streptophyta; class Magnoliopsida; order Fabales; family Fabaceae; genus Neltuma; species Neltuma alba. The sequence goes on from NW_021636085.1 coordinate 1,606,273, forward strand.
TGTTAAATCAAAATCAACTACAAGCCGGCTCATATTCACCTCTACAATGGCTCTTCACTCATAATACTGTTCTATGAACAGTGACAGCTTATGAATAGTAGCGGCTCAATTTTGGGCTGCGCCTTTTTTAATGTTTTGTATAGTATTTTTTCTAAATACTTTTTTTAGATGGTACAGATGGGAGTTTCAAAATTTGAAGTTCCCTCCATTTCAATTCTCTCTCTCTCTCTGGTTTCAAAATCTATAAGATTTCTTTCTGATGCTTTTTTGGCTTCCTTCCCACGTTATATCCAAAGTTTTAAAGTATAATAATCAAATAAAAAATAATATCAGAAATGTATATGATGGTATAAATATAAAAGTAAATATAAAATGACTAGATATATATTTACAGTTGGCATTAATATTAACAGTTTTAAATTAAAAATTAATAGATGCAAAAATTACTTGAATTTTAGTACAGTTAAAAAATTAATATTTAAATATTTTAATGTTTATAATAATTTTATCTTTGAAAATATAACAATATTATAATATAATATTTTTGCTTACTTTTATAATATAGCAAATTTTTCAGATTTTTTAAATTTGTAAATTTTTGGCTTTTGGAAAAATTAAAAAAAATTAATTATAACATATCCTAAAATTGACTGCCACACGCTTTCTCTACTCTTGATAAGTCATTTACTTTACTTTGTTGCCCTCATTTTTTGCTTCGTGTTTTATCTTTTCTTCGTTTTAGTTATGCTCTAAGCAAGTTCTCACAGATTGTCACCGGATATAGACTCCTTCAGTTCTTTTGCCTGGTAAATCGTCTTCTTTCCATTTTTGATTTTTTACTCTCTCCTTTACGTGTTTCCCATTGTCTTTTCCCATTCTTGTTTTTTCCCCCTCTTCTCCTCAATTTCCCAGGTGAATCGTTCTTTCTCCTTCGTTTGTAAACCCATTGTGGGAGCTTGAGTTTGCGGTCTCCGAGGCCGGCGACTGTTGGGTGAGGGTGGTGATAGATATTGGTCGGACACTCTCTCATATATCAGCAAGGAGTGCTTCTGGAACAGAACCTGCAGGTAAATCCGAGCCTTCTTCATCCTTTCACTTTTCTACATATCCTCTTCAAGTATTCCTCATAGTTTTATTTTGCCTTTCATTTTAATGTATTTTGTTATTCTGTAATGGGTTTCCTTGCTAAACGAAGTGTTTTTAAAATTCTTCACAAAACAGGCTGAACGCTTATATGTTTCACTGTCAGGTGTTCATCATCCATTCTCAAAGCTTACGTTGGTATTACATATTATGTACTATAAAGTCAATTCAAATCCTCCATTGTTATTTTCTGGTCTGAGTTACAGTGGGGTAGGTTTAGTGGCATATGCTGATGCAGGAACTTATTCCTAAAAATACTGGGCTAATTCTCATTAGTGGCCCCCGGCAAGGCACACAAATGTTTTCACGAACAACATCTTTGGTTCAGAGGTAATTATGGCTCAGTAGTGCATTCACCCTAATATTTCGCCTTCCAGTATGATTAGTTTTCTGCATTTTTTCTGGTACAATTATCTTTTTCCAATGTCTTGCTTCATTTTTCATGAAACTATCTAAGTTCATCTATCATATAGGAAGAACAGAATAAGGTGTGTTTTGCTTGGATGTTGTGCTGTGAAGCTATAGGTTGAACATCAGCCTTACATTTACTTGCAAAAACTGGTATGGTGATTCAATTTGCTTTGGTGAAGAGAGATCAAGGTTAACTCTCTTTCTGCTCTCATATGAGTATTTTCATATTTGTTGTTTTCCTTCTTTATATTCATCCAGTGTTGTTTAATATCATAGGAGGTTTATTTGGTATTGTATGATGGATGCTATTTTGTTTTGTGGAGGTTTGGTGTTAATTGTCACGAAGAGTATATGTAATTTAATTTGTTAATATCTGCAGTTTTAATGGTGCCTTTGTGGGCTTCATACTTTCAATTTAAGAATAGTGGTGTATTTTTTTCTCACATGAGACATCACCCTTACCATAATGTTTGTTTTTTTATTTCCCTCCAAATTGGATTAGTATTAATTTGCTCCCCATCCTTACTATAGTGCATGCTTCTTGAATTAGACCATTTGGTGTTTTGTTGGAATTTGTTGAGGTGTTCTAAATGTCAAAATCAAACTCACCCCTTGCAAGTTATAAGGATTTTGGTATGGAATATGGATTTTGGATCCAATAGTCTACATTATCTAAGTATGAGAATTGGTACTGAATAGAGTATGTGGTTCATCCATTTAATAAACTCTTTTAATGAGCTGTAAGGTTTGAGGTGGGATGTCAAAGACCCAAAAGTTACCAAGGTCAGAGCTCATTTATAGCATTTTGTTGCTCTTTTTGTGAGCATTATTGTTCTATTTTGTTCTGGACATTTTTGTGTTGTTTTGGCCTAATGTAAGTTTGCAATGAAGGTCTCCTTTGTGAAATGTTAGACTAGAACCGGCAGGATCAGTGCTACTTGAGGAAATCGATTTGTTGGGGGTGGAGATGGAAGAATTTCTAAGTTTTCAGTAAACATGATGATACAATATTCTTAATGCATGAACCGATACAGCAATTATTTTTTGGAAAAATATAATTTCTCGTTATGTCTCTTCATGGTTCTCAGTATTATAATGAATATCTATCTAAGCCCTGGGGACAGATTATTTATGTTAAAAATAATAAGTGCATTTATGTCAAAGAAGCCTGCCCTATACTTTTCAAGAGGAACGAGTTTTGGATGTTCTTGCAATGCTGATGCTGCAGGGGCATATTTGATGTTGTTTCCTAGGGTCTTTATATTTGCAAACATGACTATATAGACAGACACACTTTTACTGGAATTTCCTGAGTTGCCTCTTTGAATAAATGTTTAGGCCAAGGCATTGTTTCCTTTATATTGGAGTCAAGTTTAGGTGACTGAAGCATTGAGTCTATTGATCTTCTTCAAATAGGTCTCAGGAAGAGAGAAGAAAAAGGAGATCCAAAAGTATGAAGCATGAAAGTAGTTAAAATAGCAAGGCCGTTCGGTCTCCTTGATTGTACATAGGCTCATAAAGTATATTCATATTCATATCAAGGAACCATAGGTAGCAATAACCATGGTATTGTCTTGAAAGAATCCCTTCAAGGGCTTTGCAAAAGAAAATCACGTCACATTAAAGACATGAATGTTCAAGTGAGTTTGGAGGCATTTGGCAAGTTGAATTGTGCACAGGGTCTTTGACCATTGGGCTATATTTTGTTGCCTTCATGACATTCTTTTGGGGAACAGCAGTAATAATTGGGGGGAAAAAAAGGAAAGAAAAAGGTTTTTACAGGTTCTTCCATAAGGAAATGTTGCCTCTGGCTTTGTACATAGCATACCATCCTATATGCAAGACTAATTTACTTTTCATGAAAATGCAAAAAACTTACAAGCAAATAAATGTTAAACTTTTGCATAAAAATACAATCTAAAATGTCATTCCAAAATAAAGTTGTTTGGGGAAAAATTTTGAAATTATCAAGTTTTTGGCAAAAAAAAAAAAGACCATGCACCAATTTATAACCATATGAGGTTGGAAAAGAGATACTTTGATTTATCGTTGGTAAAAAAAAAAAAAAAAGGTCCATTTGGATTAATGATAAAAAATAATTTATTTTTAATTTAATTTTTAAAAAAATAAAATTGGGTAATGTGATTTGTGTTTGGATTAGTTTTTATAAAAGTTGATTGGTAAGGTTAAAAAGTTATTGGATTATAATTGAATAAGTTTAGTTTTCTAGAATGACTAAAATGGGTATGATTTTTATTAAATGATAAAAAATGATTAAAAATATGAATTTACAAAATGTAATCATTTTTCATTATTCTCATCCCCAAGTTCTTTCCTGCCTAATCTCTTTCCCTTCGCCCTGTGCCCCTTTTTCCCTAAATATATTATCTAATTAATGGATAATCTCGTCTACATAATTTATGTAAATACAAAGTAAAAAATAATATTACCCAATAACAATAATATTAAAAAATAGAAATGAAATAAATACCTAAAATTGATTGAACAAGTACAAAAAAATATAGATAGAGGCATAAGAACAACATAAAATAAGGATAAAAATATCTTTTGATTCCAAAAAGGTGATTTTGCATAAGTCATAAGTAAGTTTTAAATACTTTTGCAATTATGTTTAAAAAGGTAGTTTCTGATCTATAAGTCAGATTAGTCAAAAGTTATGATAAATAACTTTCAAATTTACAAACTAACTTATCATATTTATAAGCTATTTTTTCCTCTTCAAAACGCCTTACCACCAAAGAAGCTGAAAATAACAAGCTGAAAATTTGGCTTGCGCCAAAGTCACAATTTTCACGGTATGTACTACTTATAGATAGAGGAGGCAATTTCAATATCATTATTTATATATGGATGTGTGTTATAATGTGTTGATACTTTTGTGATAAATTAATATTATTGATTATATTGATTGAAGTGAACTCTTCCCGTGCATCGCACGGGGGTATATATGCTAGTTACAACTTAAAACAACACACTCAGTCACTCGTTTAAAAAAGAAAAAAATCATGAACCCAAGCAGAGGAACAGGAAGTCTTCTACTCAAAGTCTTCTTCGAAACTTCAGAGTTCATTCATATTAATGTTTAGAGGACCCACACGCTTCTTTTGTCATTGCCAGACCCCACTCGCCATTCTTTTTTTTTTCTTTCATCAAAAGGCCAAACTGAAAAGGGACAACAATAAAGTCTTGACCTTTAGTCTTTGTGGGGCAACATCGTGGACGTTGGATGCTAATATATACTAGCTAGTATTTAAATCCTTGAAAGTCTTGGCAATTAATGTCTTCTGCTTCAAATTTTCCATCACTTAGTTTCGGTGTTCTAGTGTTGATCGTGTAGACTTCATGGCTGATAACATACAGTAGTTAGTTTCGTGCTGAAAAACTTGTCTCGGCTTGTGGTGCACGAAATCAATTTGCTATGCGGCGTGGAGGATAAAGCGATCTGTAAAAATCAATTAAAAAAAAATACACAAACATTGTTCAGTTATATAAAAATTAAAGTTTTATTTTCTTTATCAAAAATTAAAATTTTCTTTTTAAAATCATCGCATACTTTAATTAAAAATAAAAGTATATAATTTTATTAAAATTTAGATTATTATATAATTTATTATATAAACAATTTTTAAAAATCAAAGAAAATGATTTTTTTAAATTTCTTAACATTACATGAACCTTTTATTATAAAATTAGGGGGCTTTTGTTAAATGATTTTGAGGAGGTGTCTTATACAATTATAATAATTATCCGAATTCTTCAGATTTCTTAACATGAATTTTTTAATTTTTAAATCTGATATAAGTTTCTTATAAATAAAAAATAAATTATACAAATTTTTTAATTTTTAAAATCATGTATATAATAAATTATATAATAATCTAAATTTGAATAAAATTATATATCTTTTTGTTTTCAATTAAAGTCTTGACGGTTTTTTTTTAAAAAAAATTTATACAGACAATAAAAATTTAATTTTTACATGAATGAACAATGTTTGCCTATTTTTTTAAATTTATTTTTAGGCAGATTGTACACTTGAGTTAGTGAAGTTTGTTAATTCGTATTGTATTAGTTTTAAAAATAAAGTATAGGAGGGAATATAGGAAAAAATGTATGAGGTTTAGATAGGGATAATATGGTATTTTAAAATTTATATTTAAATATTTAGTTCTTTTAAATAGTTTTAATTTTATGATAATCTCCCACAAATATCACTCCCTGTTGGTCCTTCTCTCTAATTTTCCCTAAATACAACAATTAACCCATATTTACAAGGAGAAAATTAAAAGTATCTACGCAGGATAATAATTTTTTGAAATGTAAAAGAAAACAACAATAATAAATAACATGGTAAAATTTTAATGGATGTTGGACCTGGCTAAATACACAAACAAACTATATAATGAAATATCTAAATAAATAGCCAATTTATGGAATTTTTACCAGAAGAAAATACAATATAAACAAATAACTGTAGTCAAAACATCTAGGTGATACTTTTATAAAGCCACATTAAGTATTCCATGGCCTGAATAAAGAAACCGAATAAAAAGGAGAAAAGCCACACAGCCGCACAGGAATTCTCTTGTTATTGAATTCATTATATTCAAGGCACTATATGAAGTATTAATGTAAACATCTGTTTTCAGTATGGATTTGAATTTTTATTTATCAAGAAACTAACCCCTTCTGATACACTTAATTTTCTCGTAATTATGAATACAAGGAACACATTAAAATTTGTTTGTTTTAAGTGCCATGGACTCTCACCCCTCAAGTGATTAAAACTAAAAGCCTCATTTTGAAATAAACATTCATATTAAATAAACATTACTTGAATACAATAAATATGATTTAAAAATATATTTCCAAACAGTAAACACATTTGTTGAGATTATAGATTGATAAATAAGAGTTACATAATTTGATTACTGTTCTAAAAAATTTAAAGGCTAATACCACTACCACCTAGTACTAGTAATTACAACACACTCAATCTCTCACTAAAAAAAAAGAAAAAATCGCGAACCCAAGCTGAGCAACCGGAAGTCTTCTACTCGAAGTCTTCTTCGAAACTTCATTCATATTAATGTTTGGAGGACCCACACGCTTCTTTTGTCGCTTCCGAACCCCACACGCCATTCTCTCCTTTTCTTTTATCAAAAGGCCAAACTGAACCGAGGCAATACCTATAAAGTGTTAACCTTTAGGAGGTGTTTGGATGTCTGCTCAAACCATGGTTTGGAGAGTCAAACTATGGTCTGAAGAAGAAGTCAGCCAAACAGGAGCAAGGGAATGTGAAACCATGGTTTGAAATAAAACCATGGTTTTGAAGCCCAAAACCATGGTTTCAATGAAAGTGGTTTGAAGTTGCTTTTGGCTCAAATTTTCCAAATGTTAATGTGGGCCCAATAGCATATGACAAAGCAGTCCTCATAATTAATGCTTCACTCTTCATTCCACACTCGGTCTTTCACTATTTAATCTTATAATTTATAGATATGTATACATATTAATTATTTATTAATTATATTATCTTATATATTATTAATTATGTTAATAAAAATTATTTTATTAACAATTTTATTTCTTCAAATCAAAATATATTATAAAATCTATCCCTTATACAATTATCATATTAACTTGTACCCTTCTAGTAATTTGCACATGTAAAAAGTACTTCTAGTAAAAACTATCCAAACACTCTCACTTCTCAGAATCACTTTTTCACAAAATCTATTCTTCACAGAATCTATGCTCCCCAAAATCTATTCTCCAGAAGCTATTCTCTAAACCATGGTGAGGGGGACGATACTGATGGTACTGGCTAATACTTATTTGTCTTCCTTACAGAACAGAAAGAAAATTTTTTTTCATTCTAATTATAAGTTATTTTATTAAATTTTTAATATAAATATACTATTTTATTCTTATTTATAGTGTAGATAGTTATCTTTTTTTAAAAAATATATTAAATAGGAGTAAATTTAAAAAATTATTATATTTTAATAGAGAGTTATTGTATTTTAACGTTATTCTTGATCTGTATAAAATGTACTAAAAGCATCTTATAAATAAAACAAGAAGAGTATCCAACGTCTTGGCAATGTCTCCTACTTCAAATTTTCCATCACTTCTTTCAGTGTGTTGGTGTTGATCGTGCAGACTTCATAGCTAATCAATTCCTAACTAATTTTAATAGATTAAAAAAATAAGTTAAATTACATATTATAATAAGTAAATATTATCTTTTCTAAAATATATTTACTAATTAAATTTATTGGTTAGAATTATTATTATTAGAATGATTATTTTAGAAAACAATGAATAATCATGTAAGACAAAATAAATTAAAATTTTATATTAAAAATTAAAATAAACATTATTCAGTTATATAAAAATTGAAGTTGTATTTTCCTTATCAAACATGAAAATTTTCTTGTTAAAATCATCACATACTTTAATTGAAAATAAAAGTATATAATTTTATTAGGATTTAGATTATTATATGATTTACTATATAAGCAATTTTTTAAAAAAACAAAGAAAATGATTTTTAAAATTTCTTAACATTACATGAATTTTTTATTATATAATTAGGTGGCTTTTGTTAAATGATTCTGAGGAGGGTTCTTATAAAATTATAATAAACTATATGAATTCTTTGAATTTCTTAACATGAATTTTTTAATTTTTAAATCTGATATAAATTTCTTATAAAGTAAAAAAAAATTATACAAACTTTCTTTTAATTTTTAAAATCATGTATATAATAAATTGTATAATAATCTAAATTTTAATAAAATTATATAAATTTTATTTTCAACTAAAACCTGTGATGGTTTTTAAAAAAATTAATTTTCTTATAATGAAAATAAAACTTTAATTTTTTTCATGAATGAACCATGTTTGCATATTTTTTAAATTTATTTTTATGCAGATTGTAAAATTTGAGAAAAATCAAGTTTAATTTAGTAAAATTTGTTAATTCAAATTAGTTTTAAAAACAAAATATATGAGGGAATATAGGAGATAGTGTAGGAGGTTTAGATAGGAATAATATGGTATTTTTAAATTTATATTTGAATATTTAGTATTTTAAATAATTTCAATTTTTATGATCCTCTCCTGTAAATATCACTTCCTATTGCTCCTTTTCTCTAATTCTCCCTAAATATAACAATTAACCCATATTTACAAGGAGAAAAAGTATCTACACAGGATAATAATTTTTTGAAATGTAAAAGAGAACAACAATAATAAATAACATGGCAAAATTTTAATTGACGTTGGACCTGAATAAATTCACAAAGAAACTATATAATGAAATGTCTAAATAAATAGCCAATTTATGGAATTTTCACCAGAAGAAAATGCAATATGAACAAAAAACTGTAGTCAAAACATCTAGGTGATACTTTTATGAAGCCGCATTGAGCATTCCATGGCCTGAATAAAGAAACCGAGTAAAAAGGGCCAAAGCCACACAGCCGCACACGTATTCACTAGTTATTGGATGCAATAGTTATCCAATCCCACTTTTTTAAAAAAAAAGTCAAATTAAAAATATGTTGTTTTTCTAATGCTAATCCAAACGAACCCAATATTCAAGATATTATGAAATACTAAATAAAAGCATCTCTCTCAATAAGAATTTGAATTTTTATTCATCATATTGTAAAAAACTAACTCTTTCTACTAAATTTAATTTTTTTGTAATTATGAATATTAGGAACACATTAAAATTTGTTTGTGTAAGTGCCATAGACTCTCATCTCTCAAGTGATTAAAATTGAAAGTCTCATTTTGAAATAAACATTCACATTAAATAAATATTACTTGAATACAATAAATATATTTTAAAATATATTTCCAAACAGTAACTACATTTGTTGAGATTATATTATAGATTGATAAATAAAAGTTATATAGTTTGATTACGATTCTAATAAAAAAAATTAAACGTTAATACCACCTAGTACTAATAATTACAACACACACAATCTCTCGTTAAAATTAAAAAAAAAAAAATCGTGAACCCGCTGAGGAATAGGATGTCTTCTCTCAGACTCGAAGTCTTCTTCTGAAACTTCATAGCTCGTTCATATTAATGTTTGGAGGACCCACACGGTTCTTTAGTCGCTTCCAGACCCCACACGCCATTCTTTCTTTTTCTTTCATCAAAAGGCCAAATGGAACCAAGGCGATAGCAATAAAGTCTTGACCTCTAAGAAATATTTGGATAAGATCAAAACTATAGTTTCAGAAGTATTTTTACAGTATACAAAATAAATATATAGAAAAATTTATCTCGATTTATAAAAAAGTACTTCTGAAAAAGTAATTATTGGGACATCTAAATATTGTCAAGAGGTGATGCTTTTTTTTAAATAAGGAAACCGAAGAAAAAAGGGGAAAAGCCATTAATTATGAATATTAGAAACACATTAAAATTTGTTTAATTTGTTTAAGTGCCATGCCCAGACTCTTATCTCTCAAGTAATTAAAATTAAGTTAAAATATACATTTAATCCTTTAATTTTATTAAGATTTTTAATTTGATCTCTTAATTTTAAAAAACATATTTTTAGTCCTTTAAACCTAAAATTATTAACAAAAAATAATGATATTATGATCTTAAATACTCATAAAATATTCTCAAATGCTAATATATTAAGTTTAATTTTTTACACAACATAATTATTATAAAAAATCATCATTTGAGCCGAATAATTTTTGGAGTAAAGGACTAAATGTATACTTTTTAAACTTAAGGGATCAAATTAAAATCTTGTACAAAGACAAAAGACTAAATGTATACTTTAGCCTTAAAATTAAAAGTCTGCACTTTGAAATAAACATTCATATTAAATAAATATTAATTACTTGAATGCAATATATATTAGTCAAAAATATATTTCCAAACAGTAAATACATTTGTTGAGATTAGAGCTTCATAAGTAAAAATTATATATATTTTTTACTACCACATTACCATGTGTCTTATTTTTAAAATATTAGTATTTAATTATAATTATAAATTTACATGAAATCAAAAAAATACTTAACCATTTATGGTTGGAAAACTTGTTATAATAAATATAAAAAAATTTAACCTAAGTTTTTTTTTTTTAAAAAAAAATCATGACCCTAATCTCAGCAACAGAAGTCTCCTCTCAGACTGGAAGTCTTCTTCCAAAGTCTTGTCCAAAACTGCATATCAACGTTTGGAGGACCCACACGCTTCTTTTGTCACTTCCATAACCCACAAGCCAATCCTCTTTTTCTTTTTCGTCAAAAGGCCTAAGTGAACAAGGGAACTACAATAAAATCTTGGCCTTCAGTCTTTGGAGCAACTCCGCGGTATATTACCTCTTGTTCGATTTATAAAATTTTATTTATAGACTATAAATGAGGTTTTATAATTAAGATGGAAGGTATCATATACTAGCCAATATGTAAATCCTTTTTTTTTTTTACCTGAGCCAGTATTTAAATCCTTGAAAGTTTTGGCAATTAATGTCTTGTGCTTCAAATTTTCCATCACTTAGTTTCGGTGTTCTAGGGTTGATCGTGCAGACTTCATGGCTGATAACATACAGTAGTTAGTTTCGTGCCGAAAAACTTGTCTCGGCTTGTGGTGCCCGAAGTCAATTTGCTATATGCAGCGTTGAGGATAAAGCGATCCGTAAAAATCAATTAAAAAAAATACACAAACATTGTTCAGTTATATAAAAATTAAAGTTTTATTTTATTTATAAAAAATTAAAAAAATTTTAAATCATCGCATATTTTAATTAAAAATAAAATATATAATTTTATTAAAATTTAGATTATTATATAATTTATTATATAAACAATTTTTAAAAAATCAAAGAAAATGATTTTTTTAAATTTCTTAACATTACATGAACCTTTTATTATAAAATTAGGGGGCTTTTGTTAAATGATTTTGAGGAGGTGTCTTATACAATTATAATAAATTATCCGAATTCTTCAGATTTCTTAACATGAATTTTTTAATTTTTAAATCTGATATAAGTTTCTTATAAAATAAAAAATAAATTATACAAATTTTTTTAATTTTTAAAATCATGTATATAATAAATTATATAATAATCTAAATTTGAATAAAATTATATATCTTTTGTTTTCAATTAAAGTCTTGACGGTTTTTTTTAAAAAAAAATTTATACAGACAATAAAAATTTAATTTTTACATGAATGAACAATGTTTGCCTATTTTTTTAAATTTATTTTTAGGCAGATTGTACACTTGAGTTAGTGAAGTTTGTTAATTCGTATTGTATTAGTTTTAAAAATAAAGTATAGGAGGGAATATAGGAAAAAATGTATGAGGTTTAGATAGGGATAATATGGTATTTTAAAATTTATATTTAAATATTTAGTTCTTTTAAATAGTTTTAATTTTATGATAATCTCCCACAAATATCACTCCCTGTTGGTCCTTCTCTCTAATTTTCCCTAAATACAACAATTAACCCATATTTACAAGGAGAAAATTAAAAGTATCTACGCAGGATAATAATTTTTTGAAATGTAAAAGGAAACAACAATAATAAATAACATGGTAAGATTTTAATGGATGTTGGATGTGAATAAATTCACAAAGAAACTATATAATGAAATATCTAAATAAATAGCCAATTTATGGAATTTTTACCAGAAGAAAATACAATATAAACAAATAACTGTAGTCAAAACATCTAGGATTCTAGGTGATACTTTTATAAAGCCACATTAAGTATTCCATGGCCTGAATAAAGAAACCGAATAAAAAGGAGAAAAGCCACACAGCCGCACAGGAATTCTCTTGTTATTGAATTCAATTATATTCAAGGCACTATATGAAGTATTAAATGTAAACATCTGTTTTCAGTATGGATTTGAATTTTTATTTATCAAGAAACTAACCCCTCCTGATACACTTAATTTTCTCGTAATTATGAATATTAGGAACACATTAAAATTTGTTTGTTTTAAGTGCCATAGACTCTCACCCCTCAAGTGATTAAAACTAAAAGTCTCATTTTGAAATAAACATTCATATTAAATAAATATTACTTGAATACAATAAATATGATTTAAAAATATGTTTCCAAACAGTAAACACATTTGTTGAGATTATAGATTGATAAATAAGAGTTATATAATTTGATTACTGTTCTAAAAAATTAAAGGCTAATACCACTACCACCTAGTACTAGTAATTACAACACACTCAATCTCTCGCTTAAAAAAAAAAAAATCATGAACCCAAGCTGAGCAACCGGAAGTCTTCTACTCGAAGTCTTCTTCGAAACTTCATTCATATTAATGTTTGGAGGACCCACACGCTTCTTTTGTCACTTCCAAACCCCACACGCCATTCTTTCTTTTTCTTTCATCAAAAGGCCAAACTGAACCAAGCCGATGGCAATAAAGACTTGACCTTTAGTTTTTGAGGCAACCTCGCGGAAGGGGGATGATGCTGATTGTACTAGCTAATATTTAAATCCTCCAACGTCTTGGCAGTGTCTCGTGCTTCAAATTTTCCATCACTTGTTTCAGTGTTCTAGTGTTGATCGTGCACACTTCATGGCTGATAGCGTAGTTAGTTTTGTGCTGGAAAACTTGTCTCGGCTTGTGGCACATGAAGCCAATTTGCTATGTGGCGTGGAGGACAAAGTGAAGCTCCTTGAGAGTCAGCTCAGAATGATGAATGTCTTCCTTAAGAACAGCTACCAAAACACACAGAAGAAGGAGATCGAACAGGAGGTTGCGCGTCAAATCATAGACATCGCACATGAAGCTGAGGATGTCATCGACACCTATGTTGCCAATGTTGCCCTCAACCGAAGGAGAAGTTGGTTGTCCAGGATGATCCATGGTGTTGATCATGCAAAGCTGCTACACCATGTGGTAGAGAAAATAGACAACATTAAAGTTAGCATCGACCAGATTTATGAGAACAGAATTAAATACGACACCCCAGAAGTGGCAGGATCTTCAACAGAGGACTTGCAGCTACTGCATAAGCGAAGAAGGGACGTGGAAGAAGATGACGTGGTGGGTTTTCAACATGACACAACTGAAGTAATCAATCTCCTGGAGCAAGGGGGTCCGCGTCGCAATGTGGTGTCCATCATAGGTATGGGTGGATTGGGTAAAACTACTCTTGCTCGCAAGATTTATAATAATGATCATGTCAAGAATCACTTTGATTGTCACGCTTGGGTTTATGTGTCTAATGACTATAGACCTAGAGAGCTTTTGCACGCCCTTCTTAAATGCTTGATGACAATCTCTGTAAATGCATGTTATGACAATTACAGTAGCAGTAGCAAGAATAAGAAGAAATCAAAGGGCAAAGGCAGAGCTGAATCTGATGACTTTTATCCTTTGAGTGAGGAAGAACTAAAAGGCAAGGTACGAGAGTGTTTAAAAGGGAAGAGGTATCTTGTAGTGTTGGATGACATGTGGAAACCTCAACATTGGGATGACCTGCAATATGCTTTCCCAAATGATAATAAAAGCAGCAGGATCCTGATTACCAGTCGTTTGAAAGAGGTGGCTTCTCATGCTAGCTCATCTCCTCCTTATTATCTCCCTTTTCTTAATGAAGAAGAAAGTTGGGAGCTTTTCTCAAAGAGAGTATCTCGAGGAGAGGGCGTGCCTTCTCATCTAGAGCTACTAGGTAAAGGCATGGTAAAACGTTGTGATGGCCTGCCAATATCCATTGTGGTGCTTGCAGGAATTCTAGCAAACAAGGAGAAGTCATATAGAGAATGGTCCAAGATCATGGACCATGTCAACTCATATCTTACTCAACCAGAAACACAAGTACGTAATATAGTACTTAAACTTAGCTATGATAACTTGCCTCCAAGATTGAAGCAGTGCTTTCTATATTTTGGCATGTTTCCTGAAGACTACGAGATTCCTGTTAGACACTTGATCCAACTATGGGTTGCTGAAGGGTTCATTCTTCACAGTGATTCCAGAATTGCAGAGGATGTTGCAGAGGACTCCTTGGATGAGCTCATTGATCGTAGCTTAATCCAAGTAGGAAGAAGGAGAAGTGATGGGGGAATCAAGACATGTCGCATCCATGATTTGCTAAGAGAACTAAGCATATCTGAGAGCAGGGAGGAGAAGGTTTTTGAGGTTTGTAGGGACGCGGATATTTTGGAGAAAACCAAACCTCGCAGGCTATCCGTTCAATGTAATATGTCTGAATATTTTGCTTCAAGCAACAAAGACCATTCAGGCACTCGTTCCATGCTCTGCTTTGATCGCAACTCTTACTACAACCTTGGTTCAAGGAAGACAAAAAGGCTTGTGAAATGGTTTCACCTTGTTCGAGTGTTGGATCTAGGAATTCCCTTGTCTTGTGAGTTTAAGATCCCTACCAATTTAAACATGTTAGTGCATTTAAGGTACTTAAGAATAGACCTGCAAGCAAGCTTTTATCAAGGATTAGTCAGAGTGATTCCTGAATCAATATGCAATCTATGGAACTTGGAAACTTTGGACTTGGGGCGTTCTGCATTTATAATATCCGTTACCTTCTCCAGTGGAATGTGGAAGCTCAAGAGACTGAGACATCTTCATACGGCTGGACCTGTGATTTTACCGAAGTTTCCAAATGTAGAAAGTAATACCATGTGGAATCTGCAAACCTTATCCTGTGTTGCCGTAAACAGAAAATCAGCCGTTGTGTCTCTGATAGGAAAAAGTGTATTCCCAAAGCTTAGGAAATTGGGTTTGCATTTTTGTGCAGATGACAAGAATAAACAAGGAGTTGGCCAAGTGTGGGAATACCTTCCAAACCTAAATCATCTGAATGCACTGAAGATTTATGGCTTTCCTCATATTCCAACATCTGCCAATGCCTTTCCTTCCAACCTTACCAAGCTAGCAATCTCAGCGACCAACTTGAATAGCAATGTCATGAGCATGTTAGGGAGTCTTACCAACCTCAGGATTTTGAAACTACGTTATTGTGAGTTTCTAGAAGCCTCAAGGTCTGAGTTAGAGCTTTGTTGCATTAACGGGTTCCCCCAACTAGAGGTATTTCAAATGAAAAGTTTGGGGAAGCTCTATCGCTGGGAATTAGGTAAAGATGTAATGCCATGTCTCAGACGTTTGGTCATTGAAGATTGCTGCAAGTTGACTGCTCTCCCTAACGAGCTCTGGTCCTTGGCTTCCTTACGAGAGGTACAACTAACAGGGCCCTCTGAATCGCTGAAGATGCAGCTCCAAAGTCGACCCATGAGAGATGGGTGCAATCTCATTATCTCTAAAGGTTTTTGGGAGCAAGTGGAGGAGAGGACGAGAGGACGAGAAATATATTTTTTAGTAAGGAGGGGGGAAGAGATGGTGTTGTATTACTGATGTACAACTGCTTTTTTTTTTTTTTGATCTATACTGATGTACAACTGCTTAAACTCCAACAATCTCCAATTGACTCCTGGTGAAAGCCATGCAGAACCATGCATCTCTTGCATTTTATATATTTCCGTCGTTATTTACGAAAAATGAAAAGAACTGTTTGAAGATTTTGAAGTGTCTGTGATGATATTTCATTTACAATGATTATGTAACCTCCCTCGTCCTTGTCTCTTTTTTATTTTTTCTTGCCAGCTTCTCCTTTTTATTCTCAACATTTCATTTTTTGCCAACTATTTTAAACACCTTCATGATTAAAAAAAATTAAACATTGTAGCTTTTTAAAAATTATCATACACTCCTCTAGACTTATTTATAAGGTAAAGAGAAATTTTTTACCTTATTTATAGGTCATATCATTAATTTTTTTTTTTTACAGAAGTATCAATTTTACCTTTAATGTGTTATTATGTCTTTTGTACTGTACTACTGTCAAGATAAAGTGTATATTAAATTAATTAAAAATTGTTATATATTCTTTTGGTCCTATTTATAAATTACTTTTAACATGTTTGATCAAAAAAAAGATCTTGACACTCATTAACTTTATCTTAAAATTTATAAGTTACTTCTTCCAATTTAAAATATGAGCTCGAAATAACTAAATTACACAACTTGAAAAGTTGTTAAAATTGATTGAAAATAATAAATATGTAAAATAATTTGTTTTCCTAGAACACGCAAAATGAGTGGAAAAGTAGATAAAAAAGGCATATAACTAATTAGAGGTAAAAAAAAAAAAATTAAATAAGCACATAAATTCAAATTAAAACTTATTAAAAAAAACATCCCTTCAAAATTTTGAAATTTATATTTTGAACATGAGGAAGCATTTTACCCCTACAATCTAAAGTTCACATAATACTCATTCTTTGTAAGCTTTAAATAATCAATTTGCATATCACAAAAAAAGGCAGTTAAAAGAAATTAATAGGTGAAAAAATATACTTATTTTTCTAAATATATCCTTATTTATCTTTTTAAAAAAAGTAAGTGAGAGAGACAACAAATAAAAAAGAGCTTGGTAAAAGAAAAAGAATAAATAGTTAAAGACAAAATTAAAAAATATATTAAATATTAAAACAAATATAAATTGAAACTTATAAAAAAGGACACACATCTCTCCCAATTTGAAACGTATAAATAAGAATAGACAAAGAAATAAATAAAAAATAAAATTATATATTTATGCAAAAAATTTAATGGTGTAACTTATAAATAGGACAAAAAAATTTATATATTATAAATAGAACTAGAAGAGTATATAATAACTTTTTTTAGGGAAAAAAACTGCAATTTTTATTTGTTTTGCTATAGAGATGTTTAAAATAAAAAAAAATGGAGAAGAGAAATGGAAGGATGAGAAAGTGGAGACCACATGAGAGGGGGTGCCCGCTCAAAGTTAAAAGGGAAAATGGCAATTAGGTCCCACTCAAGGGAATTAAATGTAAAAAGGTCCCTTGAAATCATGAAATTATTTTAAAGTCTCAAAAAATTTTTTGCAATAAATTTTATTTGTTTACTTACCAAATTACCCTTCTTTTTTTTTTTTAAAGTTTGCATTGACAACTGAAATAGCAGTGGTTGACAACTCAAGGTGTAAGGATTGACAGCTATCGCGGCTGATTTGACAACTTATGGTATGATATGCTGAGAAAATGTGTTGTGGTTTAATTGAAGAAAGCAACAATAATAAATATCACGGTAGAACCTTAATAAATGTTGGACGTTAATAAATTCACAAAGAAACTATATTAATGAAAGATTCAAATAAATAGAAATTTATGGGATTTTTAAGAGAAGAAAGTGCAATATATAAACAAAGAACTGTAGTCATAATATTGTCCAGAGGTGATGCTTTTTTATAAAGCCACATTAAGTATTCCATGGCCTCTAAGTAAATAAACGGAAGAAAAAAAGGGGAAAAGCCATTAATTATGAATATTAGAAACACATTAAAATTTGTTTAATTTGTTTAAGTGCCATGCCTGGACTGTTATCTCTCAAGTAATTAAAAATATGCTAAAATATGCATTTAGTCCTTTAATTTTATTGAGAGTTTCAATTAGATCCCTTATATCTAAAATTGTTAATAAATAAATGATGATATTATGATCTTAATTGTTGATAAAATATTCTTAAATGCTAATATATTAAGTTTAATTTTTTAAAAAACATGATTGTTATAACAAGTCATCGTTTGAGCCTAACAATTTTTAAGTTAAAGGATTAAATGTATATTTTTTAAAGTTAAGAAATCAAATTGAAACTTTGTACAAAGATAAAAAATCAAATGTATACTTTAGCCTTGAAATTAAAAGTCTGCATTTTGAAATAAATATTAATAACTTGAATGCAATATATATTATTTAAAATATATTTCCAAACAGTAAATACATTTGTTGAGATTATAGCTTCATAAGTAAAAATTATTTTTTTTATTACTACATTGCTATGTGTCTTATTTTTAAAATATTAGTATTTAATTATAATTATAAATTTACATGAAATCAAAAAATACACAATCGTTTATGGTTGGAAAACTTGACCTAAAAAATCATGAACCCAGTCTCAGCAACAGGAAGTCTCCCCTCAGACTCCAAGTCTTCTTCCAAAGTCTCGTCCAAAACTTCATATTAACGTTTGGAGGACCCACACGCTTCTCTTGTCTCTTCCAGACCCCACAAGTCAATTCTCTTTTTCTTTTTCGTCAAAAGGCCCAGGTGAACAAGGGAACAACAATAAAATCTTGACCTTTTAAGCCTTTGGATCGTGGAAGGGGGATATTAATGTATATACTAGCCACAAGTCGAGACAAGTTTTCCCGCACGAAACTAACTACGCTATCAGCCATGAAGTCTGCACAATCAAGTGAATCAACACTAGAACACTGAAACGAGTGATGGAAAATTTGAAGCACAAGACATTAATTGCCGAGACTTTCAAGGATTTAAATATTGGCTAGTACTAATCAATTTCTTATTATAACATCTTTTTAACTAAATTACGCGGTTTAAGAAAACACTTAAAATTAATTAAAAGCAATTAATATATGGCAAATGCAATTATTTTTCCAAACATCCCTATGTTTAAATGGGTAGATGTGAGATAGTAATAGTGATATAAATGAAGAAAAAAATGTATTAAATGTATTAAACTAGGGGTAAAATATGTAATAATACATTAAATGTTCAAACAAACTAAAAAAAAACTTATAAAAAAAATAAGCCTATTTAAAAAATTAGATATTATAATAAGAGATGAAAGGAATATATACTACTTTCGATCCTAATCATAAGACTTTATTTATAATTAATAAATAAAGTCTTATAAATAGGACGGGATAGTATATCAGCATCCCACTTCCACGGGGTTGCTCCAAAGACTAGTTTCAGTGTTATAGTGTTGATCGTGCAGACTTCATGGCTGACAACATACAGTGGTTAGCTTCGTGCCGAAAAACTTGTCTCGGCCTGTGGTGCATGAAGTCACTTCGCTATGCAGCGTGGAGGATAAAGCGATCCGTAAAAATCAATTAAAAAAAATACACAAACATTGTTCAGTTATATAAAAATTAAAGTTTTATTTTGTTTATCAAAAATTTAAATTTTCTTTTTAAAATCATCGCATACTTTAATTAAAAATAAAATTATATAATTTTATTAAAATTTAGATTATTATATAATTTATTAGATAAACAATTTTTAAAAAATCAAAGAAAATGATTTTTTTAAATTTCTTAACATTACATGAATTTTTTATTATATAATTAGGTGGCTTATGTTAAATGATTTTGAGGAGGTGTCTTATAAAATTGTAATAAATTAGCTGAATTCTTTAAATTTCTTAACATGAATTTTTTAATTTTAAAATCTGATATAAATTTCTTATAAGATAAAAAATAAATTATACAAATTTTATTTTAATTTTTAAAATCATATATACAGGAAATTATATAATAACCTAAATTTTAATAAAATTATATAGCTTTTTTTTCAGTTAAAATCTGTGACGGTTTAAAAAAAATTAATTTTTATACAGACAATAAAAATTTAATTTTGACATGAATGAACAATGTTTGCCTATTTTTTTAAGTTTATTTTTAGGCAGATTGTAAACTTGAGCTAGTGAAGTATGTTAATTCGTATTATATTAGTTTTAAAAATAAAATATAGGAGGGAATATAGGAAAAAATGTAGGAGGTTTAGATAGGGATAATATGGTATTTTTAAGTTTATATTTAAATATTTAGTCCTTTTAAATAGTTTTAATTTTATGATCATCTCCCATAAATATCATTCCCTGTTGGTCCTTCTCTGGGTCTCTCTAATTCTCCCTAAATATAACAATTAACCCATATTTACAAGGAGAAAAAGTATCTACACAGGATAATAATTTTTTGAAATGTAAAAGAGAACAACAATAACAAATAACATGGTAAAATTTTAATGGACGTTGGACCTGAATAAATTCACAAAGAAACTATATAATGAAATATCTAAATAAATAGCCAGTTCATGGAATTTTCACCGGAAGAAAATGCAATATAAACAAATAACTGTAGTCAAATTCCGTGGCCTGAATAAAGAAACAGAATAAAAAGGGGAAAAGCCACACAGCCGCACAGGTATCTTCTTGTTACTGGATGCAATAACGGACCCAGTTTTTAAGGTATTATAAATATTTCTCTCAGTGAGGATTTGAATTTTTATTCATTGTATTGTGAAAAACTAACTTCTTCCACTAATAAACATAATTTCATCATAATTATGAATATTAAGAACACATTAAAATTTGTTTGTGTAAGTGCCATAGACTCTCATCTCTCAAGTGATTAAAATTGAAAGTCTCATTTTGAAATAAACATACACATTAAATAAATATTACTTAAATACAATAAATATATTTTAAAATATATTTCCAAACAGTAAATACATTTGTTGAGATTATAGATTGATCAATAAAAGTTATATATTTTGATTACGATTCTAATAAAAAACATTAAAGCTTAATACCACCTAGTACTAATAATAACAACACACACAATCTCTCGTTAAAAAAAAAAAAAAAAATCATGAACCCGCTGAGCAATAGGAGGTCTTCTCTCAGACTGGAAGTCTTCTTCCGAAGTCCTCTCTGAAACTCCATAGTTCATTCATATTAATGTGTGGAGGACCCACACGCCATTCTTTCTTTTTCTTTTATCAATAGTATTAGCTAATATTTAAATCCTTCAACGTCTTGGCAATGTCTTGCGCTTCAAATTTTCCATCACTTGGTTCAGTGTTCTAGTGTTGATCGTGCAGATTTCATGGCTAATCACATACTGCCTCCGCTTCTAATTGACTAATTTGAATAGATTAAAAAAATAAGTTAAGTTAGTTATTTGTAATAAATAAATATTATTTTTCTTAAAATATCCTTGCTAATCAAGTTTATTGGTTAGATTTATCATTATTAGAATTATTAGTTTAGAAAATAATAAATAATTATAAAAAATAAAGCAGATTAAGATCTTATATTAAGGATCAAAATTAAAATTAAATAAAATTTTATATTAAAAATAGAACGTAGTAGTTGGTTTCGTGCTGGAGAACTTGTCTCGGCTTGTGGCACAAAAGTCGATTTGCTATGCGGCGCGGAGGATAAAGTGAAGTCCGCCGTAAAATCAATTAAAAAAATAAACAAACATTATTCAGTTATATAAAAATTAAAATTTTATTTTCTTTATCAAACATGAAAATTTTCTTTTTAAAATCATCACATACTTTAAATGAAAATAAAAATACATAATTTTATTAAAATTTAGATTATTATATAATTTACTATATAAACAATTTTTAAAAAAAGTTAAAGAAAATATTTTTTAAAATTTCTTAACATTACATGAGTTTTTTTTATTATATAATTACGTGGCTTTTGTTAAATGATTCCGAGGAGGGTTCTTATAAAATTATAATAAATTATCTGAATTCTTTAAATTTCTTAACATGAATTTTTTTATTTTTAAATTTGATATAAATTTCTTATAAAGTAAAAAATAAATTATACAAAATTTCTTTTAATTTTTAAAATCATGCATATAATAAATTATACAATAATCTAAATTTTAATAAAATTATATAAATTTTATTTTCAATTAAAACCTGTGATGGGTTTAAAAAAATTAATTTTAATGAAAATAAAACTTTAATTTTTGCATGAATGAAACATGTTTGCATATTTTTTAAATTTATTTTAAGGCAGATTGTAAACCTTGAGAGAAATCAATTTTCATTTGGTGAAGTTTGTTAATTCGAATTAGTTTTAAAAATAAAATATAGGAAGGAATATAGGAGATAATGTATGAGATTTGGATATGAATAATATGGTATTTTTAAATTTATATTTGAATATTTAGTCTTTTAAATAATTCTAATTTTTATGATCTTCTCCCATAAATATCACTTCCTATTGATCCTTCTCTTTAATTCTTCCTAAATATAACAATTAACACATATTTAGAAGGAGAAAAAGTGTGTACACAAGATAATGGTGCAAATGCAACATTCCATGTGTTTATGTGAGTTAAGGTTAGCCGTCAAAATCCAAAAACATGTGTCCAATTTGATGTTGAAAAATCCCAACCACCTAACAAATCCCCAATTAAAACCACTTTTAATTTACACATAACAATACCAACAATTAATGTTAATTAATTTAGCTTAACTATCTACATCTACCTCACTACAATATTTGCCACACATTTTATACGCGTCTCTCACTTCTTTTTCAACCACTAATCAATTGATATGATATAATACATAATTGACATCTAATTTGTAAATTTCAATTTAATCTTTTCAACAAAATTTGCTCTTTTTTATGTCGACATGTTGTCTCCCTTACCGGATTACGTACGCCATTTGTTGCATTAATTGAATATAAAATTATGAATGATTTTACTTCAAATCCAATTGCTTATAATAAATTATATAAAAAGAGTTATACCAAAGTCAATTATATTAAAAAAGTTGGTAAATTGAATTAACGTGTTGAGCTTTGCAATGTCACCTAATAAATTAATTCAATATCGTGATCAAAATGCAACGATCAAATATTGGTCCTTCAAATCGGAGTAGTTTTGTTGTCTTCTTTTTGATTTTTTCCCCCTTCTTACAAGAAACCAAAAAATCGTATCCTACTTATTCGTGATCAACACTTCAAACTGCTCAGCTTTATATAAAGAAAATGATGATTTACATTTCCCTTTATTTTAAAAAAGGTTAATTTTTTTATGATATTATGAAATGCTAAATAAAAGTATTTTTCTCAATAGGGATTTGAATTTTTATTCACCATATTGTGAAAAACTAACTCCTTCTACTAAACTTAATTTTTTTGTAATTATGAATATTAGGAACACATTAAAATTTGTTTGTGTAAGTGCCATAGACTCTCATCTCTCAAGTGATTAAAATTGAAAGTCTCATCTTGAAATAAACATTCACATTAAATAAATATTACTTGAATGCAATAAATATATTTTAAAATATCTTTCCAAACAGTAAATACATTTGTTGAGATTATATTATAGATTGATAAATAAAAGTTATATATTTTGATTACGATTCTAATAAAAAAAATTAAAGGTTAATACCACCTAGTACTAATAATTACAACACACACAAATCTCTCGTTAAAATTATAAAAAAAAAATCATGAACCCGCTGAGCAATAGGAAGTCTTCTTCCGAAACTTCATAGGTCGTTCATATTGATGTTTGGAGGACCCACTCGCTTCTTTTGTCACTTCCAAACCCCACACGCCATTCTTTCTTTTTCTTTCATCAAAAGACAAAAGGCCAAACTGAACCAAGTCGATGGCAATAAAGTCTTGACCTTTAGTCTTTGAGGCAACCTTGTGGAAGGGGAATGATACTGATGGCACTAGCTAATATTTAAATCCTCCAACGTCTTGGCAGTGTCTCGTGCTTCAAATTTTGTATCACTTGTTTCAGTGTTCTAGTGTTGATCGTGCACACTTCATGGCTGATAGCGCAGTTAGTTTTGTGCTGGAAAATTTGTCTCGGCTTGTGGCACACGAAGCCAATTTGCTATGTGGCGTGGAGGACAAAGTGAAGCTCGTTGAGAGTCAGCTCAGAATGATGACTGTCTTCCTTAAGAACAGCGACCAAAACCAACGGAAGAAGGAGATCGAACAAGAGGTTGTGCGTCAAATCACAGACATCGCACATGAAGCTGAGGATGTCATCGATACCTATGTTGCCAATGTTGCCCGCAACCAAAGGAGAAGTTGGGTGTCCAAGATGCTCCACGGTGTAGACCATGCAAAGCTGCTGCACCATGTGGCAGAGAAAATAGACACCATTAAAGTCAGAATCGACCAGATTTATGAGAATAGAATCAAATTCGACACCCAGGAAGCGGCAGGATCTTCAACAGATCAGGAGTTACAACTGCTACACAAGCGAAGAAGGGACGTGGAAGAAGATGACGTGGTGGGTTTTCAGCATGACACAATTGAAGTAATCAATCTCCTAGAGCAAGGGGGTCTTCGTCGCAATGTGGTGTCCATCATAGGTATGGGCGGATTGGGTAAAACTACTCTTGCCCGCAAGATTTATAACAGTGATTATGTTAAGAATCGCTTCTATTGTCATGCTTGGGTTTATGTGTCTAATGACTATAGACCTAGAGAGGTTTTGCATACCCTTCTCAAATGCTTGCTGACAATCTCTGCAAATGCATGTTATCACAACTACAATAGCAGTAGCAAGAATAAGAAAAAACCAAAGGGCAAAGGCGAAGTTGAATATGATGAATTTCATAATTTGAGTGAGGAAAAATTGAGAGACAAAATACATGACTGTTTGAAAGGGAAGAGGTATCTTGTAGTGTTGGATGATGTGTGGAAACCTCAACATTGGGATGACCTACAAGATGCCTTCCCAGATGATAATAAAAGCAGTAGAATCTTGATTACCAGTCGTTTGAAAGAGGTGGCTTCTCATGCTAGCTCATCTCCTCCTTACTATCTCCCTCTTCTTAATCAAGAAGAAAGTTGGGAGCTTTTCTCAAAGAGGGTGTTTCGAGGAGAATGTGTGCCTTCTGATCTAGAGTTACTAGGTAAGCAAATGGCAAAAAGTTGTGGTGGCTTGCCACTGTCCATTGTGGTACTTGCAGGAATTCTGGCAAACAAGGAGAAGTCATACCGGGAATGGTCCAAGATCATGGGCCATGTCAACTCATATCTCACTCAACCAGAAACACAAGTGCAAGATATAGTGCTTAAGCTTAGTTATGATAGCTTGCCTCCAAAATTGAGGCCGTGCTTTCTATATTTTGGTATGTTTCCTGAAGATTATGAGATTCCTGTCAGAGACTTAATCCAATTATGGGTTGCTGAAGGATTCATTCTTCACAGTGATTTTAGAATTACAGAGGATGTTGCAGAGGACTACTTGGATCAGCTCATTGATCGTAGTTTAATTCAAGTGGGAAGAAGGAGAAGTGATTGGGGAATCAAGACATGTCGCATCCATGATTTGTTAAGAGAACTTTGCATATCTGAGGGCAAGGAGGAGAAGGTTTTTGAAGTTTGTAGGGACGTGAACATTTTGGAGAAAACCAAACCTCGCAGGCTATCCGTTCAATGTAATATGTCTGATTATCTTGCTTCAAGCAACAAAGACTATTCAGGCACTCGTTCCATGCTCTGCTTTGGTCGCGACTCTTGCTACAACAGCAAGACAAAAAGGCATGTGAAATGGTTTCAACTTGTTCGAGTGTTGGATGTACCGTTTCAATTGTCTCGTGAGTTTAAGATCCCTGCCAATTTAAACATGTTAGTGCATCTAAGGTACTTAAGAATAAACCTGTCAGACCTGCTACCAGACTTTTTTGGAGTAATAGGCTGTGTGATTCCTGAATCCATATGCAATTTATGGAATCTAGAAACTTTGGACTTGGGCCGTGATAGATCTATGGTAGACGACGGCTACGTAGCCTTCTCCAGTGGAATGTGGAAGCTCAAGAGACTGAGGCATCTTCATACGGATGGACCTGTGATTTTACCAAAGTTTCCAAATGTAGAAAGTAATACCATGTGGAATCTACAAACCTTATCCTATGTTGCTGTACACAAAAAATCAGCTGCCATGACTCTAATAAGTAAAGGCGTATTCCCAAAGCTTAGGAAATTGGGTTTGCATTTTCGTGAAGGTGACAAGCATAAACAAGGAGTTGGCCATTTCTGGGAACACCTTCCAAACCTAAAGCATCTGAATACATTGAAGATTTATGGCCTTACTGATATTCCAACATCTGTCAATGTCTTTCCTTCCAACCTTACAAAGCTTGCAGTCTCAGCTCTGAACTTAAACAATGATGTCATGAGCACTCTGGGGAGTCTTACCAACCTCAGAATTTTGAAACTAAGAGATCGTGAGTTTCCAAAAGGACCATGGTATGAGTCAGAGTTCCGTTGCATTAACGGGTTCCCCCAACTAGAGGTATTTCAAATGAAAGATTTGTGGGAGCTCTCTCGCTGGGAATTAGGTAAAGATGTAATGCCATGTCTCAGACGTTTGGTCATTGCAAAGTGCGACAGGTTGACTGCTCTCCCTAACGAACTCTGGTCCTTGACTTCCTTACGAGAGGTACGAGTAATAAGGCCCTCTGAATCGCTGAAGATGCAGCTCCAAAGTCGACCCATGAGAGATGGGTGCAATCTCATTATAGATGTACAAGGAGGGAGACAGAGATGATGTGTTGTATTGAAAATTACTGCTTTACAGCTGCTTAAACTTTAACAATCTTCAATTGACTTCTTGTGGAAGCTATCCAGAACCATGCATGTCTTGTATTTTGTATATTTCTGTCATTATTTACCAAAATGAAAAGAACTGTTTGGAGATTTTGAAGTGTCTATGATGATATTTCATTTGCAATGATTATGTAACCTTCCGCGTCCTTGTCTCTTTTTTATTTGTTCTTGCCAGCTTCTTCTTTTTATTCTCAATATTTTGTTTTTTTTCAACTAGTTTAAACACCTTTATAATTAAAAAACATTAAACATTATAGTTTCTTAAAAATGATCATACTCGTATTTATAAAGTAAAGAGAAATTTTTTACCTTATTTATAAATCATATCATTAATTTTTTTTACATAAGTATCAATTTTATCTTTAATGTGTTATTATGTGGACTTTGTACTGTACTACTCTTAAGATAAAGTGTATATTGAATTAATAAAAATTGTTATATACTCCTTGCTTTCATTTATAAATTACTTTTAACATGTTTAATCAGAAAAAAGATATTAACACTCATTAACTTTATCTTAAAATTTATAAGTTAATTCTTTCAATTTAAAATATAAGCTTGAAATAACTAAATTACACAACTTGAAAAGTTTTTAAAATTGATTAAAAAAAATAAATATGTAAAACAATTTATTTTTCTAGAACACCCAAGATGAGTGGAAAAAGTAGATAAAAAAGGCATATAACTAATTAAAAGTAAAAATGAAAAAATACATTAAATAATCACATAATTCAAATTAAAACCTATTGAAAAAACAGACCCCTTTAAAAATTTAAAACTTATATTTTGAATAGGAGGGAGCATTTTACCCCTAAAATCTAAAGTTCACATAATACTCCCTCTCTGTAAGTTTTAAATAATCGATTTGCATATAACCAAAAAAACGGTTAAAAGAAATTAATAGGTGAAAAAATATACTTCTTTTCCTAAATATGTCCTTATTTATTTGAAAAAAAAAGTGAGAGAAAAAATAAATAAAAATGAACTTGGTAAAAGAGAAAGAATAAATAATTAAAAGCAAAATTTAAAAAAATTAAATATTAATACAAATATAAATTAAAAATTATAAAAAGAGACACACATCTCTCTCAATTTGAAGCTTATAAATAAAAATGGAGAAAGTAATAAATAATGGATAAAATTATATATTTATGAGAAAAATTTAATGGTGTACTTGTAAATAGGACAAAAAATTTTAGATATTATAAATAGAACTAAAAACGTATATGACAATTTTTTTAGGGGAAAAAAATGGCAATGTTTAATTTTTTTTATTATAAAGATGTTTAAAATAAATAAAAAATGAAGAAGAGCAAAGGAAGGATGAGGAAGTGGGACCACATGGGAGGGGGCGCCGCTCAAAGTTAAAATGGCGCAACGGCGCCGCTTTCAAAGCTGAGCATCAGGTGAACTCGCGTGAACTCGCGTTTGAAGGGTGCAATCTCACTATCTCTAAAGCTAGGTGGGAAAGGTAACATAAATGTGTTAATGTTGGGAGACAGAGAGAGAATGAGTGATTTGAAATGATGTGTTGTATTGTTAATTACAGAGTTCAGCTATTATAAAGGGGTTGTAACATTTCATTTACAATGCTTATTAAAATCTTCTTCGATATGGATCTCAGAGTGTATGAGTTGTTCCGTAGCGTAAGTCATTACAAATAATGACTTCTCTAATCGCTTCAACATCCCATTATACTTCTATTTTCCCAAAATGAGAAATGCATTCTACCACGAGAGAGGAAAGTGAATTTGTTGCAGCATTACGTTTAAAGAGACTGAATAATGTTCAAATATGTAATATTTCATTAAATTTATTCCCTTTCGGAATAGAAGAGTTATGAGATAACCATACAACACTAAAAGAATTAAACTTTGTGTTTATCAATGTCAGCTAAATATTTGTCTCGTGAGGGGGGTTAATGAAATACAAAATATTAAACGTGACATAATCTTTTAAGATATTCTTATGTAATAATACTTCTTTGATCCTTAATGTAAGGCTTATTTAACTAATTTGATTAGATTAAAAATATTAGTTAAGTTAGTTAATTATAAAAAAATATGATATGTTTTTTCTAAAACACGATAACTATTTCCCTTAATATTCTTTCCATATCTCCTACATAATTATGATTGAGAAAATATTAATAAAAATATTTTAAAAAATTGATAAATATGATAAATAGATTTTACATTTAGGAATAAGATCGCGTAGTTCACTAATTTGAAAAAATTAAAAAAGCTAAAAAATAACTTAATTATAGCATATGTTACATTATTTTTTTTTAAATACTTATATGTATCATTAGATTATATATCAATTTATAAGCTAAAAAAATTTTGGAAAAAAATGATAAATATAATATTTTAGAATAATTTACTTAACTTTTTTTAATATCTTCAAATTAGTCAACTAGATCTTATATTTAAGACTGAGAATAGAATTTTGTTATAGGTTAGGTGAATAAATTTAAAAAAAATAATAGATGTGAAAGATAATATGAAGTGATGTTTTAAAACCAAATCCAACCCTCAATTAGATAGATGTTACATTTTGGAATTAGAGGAAGTATTGTCTTATCATCATTAGCGGAAAATCATATTAATTAAGGCACAAAGCTTTTTGTTCAACGGCTGGTGCATTCATTTTCCGTTCAAGCATAAATAAATATAACAATTAACGCATATCTACAAGGAGAAAAAGTATGTACACAGGATAATAATTTTTTGAAATGTAAAAGAATTTTTACCAGAAGAAAATGCAATATAAACAAGTAACCGTAGTCAAAATATCTAGGTGATACTTTTATAAAGCCACATTAAGTATTCCGTGGCCCGAATAAAGAAACCGAATAAAAAGGGGAAAAGCCACACAGCCGCACACGTATTCTCTTGTTATTGGATGCAATTGTTACCCAATCTCACTTTTTTTTAAAAAAAAATCAGATTGAAAATACATTATTTTTCTACCGCTAATCCAAGCAGACCCAGTATTCAAGACATTATGAAGCACTAAATATAAGTATCTCTTTTAATAGGGATTTGAATTTTTATTCACCATATTGTGAAAAACTAACTCATTCAATTAAACTTAATTTTCTCATAATTATAAATATTAGGAACACATTAAAATTTGTTTGTGTAAGTGCCATAGACTCTTATTTCTCAACTGATTAAAATTGAAAGTCTCATTTTGAAATAAACATTCACATTAAATAAATATTACTTGAATACAATAAATATATTTTAAAATATATTTCCAAACAGTAAATACATTTGTTGAGATTATAAATTGATAAATAAAAGTTATATATTTTGATTACGATTCTAAAAAAATTAAAGGTTAAACCACCTAGTACTAATAACTACAACTTACAGCAACACACATAATCTCTCGTTAAAAAAAATAGAAAAAAACCATGAACAGCAACAGGAAGTCTTCTCTTAGTCTCGAAGTCTTCTTCCAAAGTCTTCTCCGAAACTTCATGGTTCATTCATATTAATTTTTGGGGGACCCACACGCTTCTTTTGTCACTTCCAAACCCCACACGCCATCCTTTCTTCTTCTTTTTTTCCATCAAAGGCCAAACTGAACCAAGCCGATGGCAATAAAGACTTGACCTTTAGTCTTTGAGGCAACCTCGTGGAAGGGGGATGATGCTGATGGCACTAGCTAATATTTAAATCCTCCAACGTCTTGGCAGTGTCTCGTGCTTCAAATTTTGTATCACTTGTTTCAGTGTTCTAGTGTTGATCGTGCACACTTCATGGCTGATAGCGCAGTTAGTTTTGTGCTGGAAAATTTGTCTCGGCTTGTGGCACACGAAGCCAATTTGCTATGTGGCGTGGAGGACAAAGTGAAGCTCCTTGAGAGTCAGCTCAGAATGATGACTGTCTTCCTTAAGAACAGCGACCACAACACACAGAAGAAGGAGATCGAACAAGAGGTTGTGCGTCAAATCACAGACATCGCACATGAAGCTGAGGATGTCATCGACACCTATGTTGCCAATGTTGCCCGCCACAAAAGGAGAAGTTGGGTGTCCAAGATGCTCCACGGTGTAGACCATGCAAAGCTGCTACACCATGTGGCAGGGAAAATAGACAACATTAAAGTCAGAATCGACCAGATTTATGAGAACAGAATCAAATACGACACCCAGGAAGCAGCAGGATCTTCAAAAGATCAGGAGTTACAACTACTACACAAGCGAAGAAGGGACGTGGAAGAAGATGACGTGGTGGGTTTTCAACAAGACACAATTGAAGTAATCAATCTCCTCAAGCAAGGGGGTCTGCATCGCAATGTGGTGTCCATCATAGGTATGGGCGGATTGGGTAAAACTACTCTTGCTCGCAAGATTTATAACAGTGATTATGTTAAGAATCGCTTTTATTGTCGTGCTTGGGTTTATGTGTCTAATGACTATAGACCTAGAGAGCTTTTGCATACCCTTCTCAAATGCTTGCTGACAATCTCTGCAAATGCATGTTTTCACAATTACAATAGCAGTAGCAAGAATAAGAAAAAATCAAAGGGCAAAGGCAAAGTTGAATATGATGAATTTTATAATTTGAGTGAGGAAGAATTGAGAGACAAAGTATATGACTGTTTGAAAGGGAATAGGTATCTTATAGTGTTGGATGACATGTGGAAACCCCAACATTGGGATGGCTTACAAGATGCTTTCCCAGATGATAATAAAAGCAGTAGGATCCTTATTACCAGTCGTTTGAAAGAGGTGGCTTCTCATGCCAGCTCATCCCCTCCTTACTCTCTCCCTTTTCTTAATGAAGAAGAAAGTTGGGAGCTTTTTTCAAAGATGGTGTTTCGAGGAGAATGTGTGCCTTCTGATCTAGAGTTACTAGGCAAGCAAATGGCAGAAAGTTGTGGTGGCTTGCCAATATCCATTGTGGTACTTGCAGGAATTCTAGCAAACAAGGAGAAGTCATACCGGGAATGGTCTAAGATCATGGGCCATGTCAACTCATATCTCACTCAACCAGAAACACAAGTACAAGATATAGTGCTTAAACTTAGTTATGATAGCTTGCCTCCAAAATTAAGGCCGTGCTTTCTATATTTTGGTATGTTTCCTGAAGACTATGAGATTCCTGTTAGAAAATTAATCCAGCTATGGGTTGCCGAAGGATTCATTCTTCACAGTGATTTGAGAATTACAGAGGATGTTGCAGAGGACTACTTGGTTGAGCTCATTGATCGTAGCTTAATTCAAGTGGGAAGAAGGAGAAGTGATGGGGGAATCAAGACATGTCGCATCCATGATTTGCTAAGAGAACTTTGCATATCTGAGAGCAGGGAGGAGAAGGTTTTTGAAGTTTGTAGGGACGTGAACATTTTGGAGAAAACCAAACCTCGCAGGCTATCCATTCAATGTAATATGTCTGATTATTTTGCTTCAAGCAACAAAGACCATTCAGGCACTCGTTCCATGCTCTGCTTTGATCGCAACTCTCGCTACAACTTTGGTTCAAGCAAGACAAAAAGGCTTGTGAAATGGTTTCAACTTGTTCGAGTGTTGGATCTACGGCTTCCATTGTTTTGTAAGTTTAAGATGCCTGCCAACTTAAACATGTTAGTGCATATAAGGTACTTAAGAATAGACAAGCAACCAAGCCTTTATCGAGGATCAGCCATGATTCCTGAATCCATATGCAATCTATGGAATCTAGAAACTTTGGACTTGGGGCGTCCTATACCTGTGACATCCTTAACCTTCCCTAGTGGAATGTGGAAGCTTAAGAGACTGAGACATCTTCATACGCGTGGACCTGTGATTTTACCTAAGTTTCCAAATGTAGAAAATAAGACCATGTGGAATCTACAAACCTTATCCCGTGTTGCCGTAAACAAAAAATCAGCCGCTGTGTCTCTAATAGGAAAAGGTGTTTTCCCAAAGCTTAGGAAACTGGGTTTGTTCTTTTGGGAAGAGGACAAGCATAAACAAGGAGTTGGCCAAGTGTGGGAATACCTTCCAAACCTAAATCATCTTAATACATTGAAGATATATGGCTTTCCTGATATTCCGACATCTGTCAATGCCTTTCCTTCCAACCTTACCAAGCTAGCAATCTCAAGGACCAACTTGAATAGCAATGTCATGAGCATGTTAGGGAGTCTTACCAACCTCAGGATTTTGAAACTACGTTATTGTGAGTTTCTAGAAGCCTCAAGGTCTAAGTTAGAGCTCTGTTGCATTAATGGGTTTCCCCAACTAGAGGTATTTCAAATGACAGGTTTGCGGAAGTTCTATCACTGGGAATTCGGTAAAGATGTAATGCCATGTCTCAGACGTTTGGTCATTGAAGATTGCTGCAGGTTGGCTGCTCTCCCTGACGAGCTCTGGTCCTTGACTTTCTTACGAGAGGTACAACTAATAGTGCCCTCTGAATCGCTGAAGATGCAGCTCCAAAGTCGACCCATGAGAGATGGGTGCAATCTCATTATCTCTGAAGGTTTATGGAGCCGAAGTGACTCCTGGTGAAAGCCATGCAGAACCATGCATGTCTTGCATTTTATATATTTCCGTCATTATTTACGAAAAATGAAAAGAACTGTTTGAAGATTTTGAAGTGTCTGTGATGATATTTCATTTACAATGATTATGTAACCTCCCTCGTCCTTGTCTCTTTTTTATTTTTTCTTGCCAGCTTCTTCTTTTTATTCTCAACATTTCGTTTTTTGCCAACTATTTTAAACACCTTTATGATTAAAAAAAAATTAAACATTGTAGTTTCTTAAAAATTATCATACACTCCTCTAGTCTTATTTATAAGGTAAAGAGAAATTTTTTTGCCTTATTTATAGGTCATATCATTAATTTTTTTTACAGAAGTATCAATTTTACCTTTAATGTGTTATTATGTCTTTTGTACTGTACTACTGTCAAGATAAAGTGTATATTAAATTAATTAAAAATTGTTATATATTCTTTTGGTCCTATTTATAAATTACTTTTAACATGTTTGATCAAAAAAAAATCTTGACACTCATTAACTTTATCTTAAAATTTATAAGTTACTTCTTCCAATTTAAAATATAAGCTCGAAATAACTAAATTACACAACTTGAAAAGTTTTTAAAATTGATTAAAAATAATAAATATGTAAAATAATTTTTTTTCCTAGAACACGCAAAATGAGTGGAAAAAGTAGATAAAAAAGGCATATAACTAATTAGAGGTAAACATATAAAAAATAATTAAATAATCACATAAATTCAAATTAAAACTTATTAAAAAAACAGATCCCTTCAAAATTTTGAAACTTATATTTTGAACAGGAGGGAGCATTTTACCCCTACAATCTAAAGTTCACATAATACTCATTCTTTGTAAGCTCTAAATAATCGATTTGCATATCACAAAAAAAAGGCAGTTAAAAGAAATTAATAGGTGAAAAAATATACTTATTTTTCTAAATATGTTCTTATTTATTTTTTTAAAAAAAAGTAAGTGGGAGAGACAATAAATAAAAAAAGAGCTTGGTAAAAGAAAAGGAATAAATAGTTAAAGACAAAATTTTAAAAAAATATTAAATATTAAGACAAATGTAAATTGAAACTTATAAAAAGGGACACATATCTCTCCCAATTTGAAGCGTATAAATAAGAATGGACAAAGTAATAAAAAAAATAAAATTATATATTTATGCAAAAAATTTAATGGTGTAACTTGTAAATAGGACAAAAAAATTTATATATTATAAATAGAACTAGAAGAGTATATAATAATTTTTTTTAGAAAAAAACTGCAATTTTTATTTGTTTTACTATAGAGATGTTTAAAATAAAAAAAAAATGAAGAAGAGAAATGGAAGGATGAGGAAGTGGAGACCACATGGGAGGGGGTGCCTGCTCAAAGTTAAAATGGCGCGACAGCACTGTTTCAAGGCTGAGCATCAGTTGTTCATCAATGAGCACCTAATGCAGACAGTGGACTCACCCCTGGTTTTCATTAACTTTTATTCAGCATCTTGAAAATTTTGACAAACACAATGCGCCGAATTTCTGAGGCTTGGGTCAAATCTAGAATAGTGAATAGTATAAAATTTTGGATGATTTAGATTTTAACAAAAAAGAATTAAATTACCAGCTAAAGGAGTTAGCCAAAGTAAGGAAGGGTGACATCTCTCTCTCTTTCTGTACTATGAATATAAACAAGTTGATGAGGATCAACCAAACAAGTTCAGAAGAGTCAAAATGCTCCAAGCAACTCTCTAGATTCCGGCCCATTTATAGTGGAAGTATGCTTCCAAAACTTTAGAACCTCAATTCTCATGATATAATTCCTTCCCTGTAAAATATTTAATGTCAAAGTTCGTATTTAAAAAGTCAGCATAGCAAAAGAGTTAATCAATATAAAACAAAGTTTAGGGGGTCACACTATCTACAAGTAATATTGGGCTCGAGGCTTTAAAACAAGAAATAGATGAAAAGTCAGATGAACTGACTGTTACTGATACTGCAATTCAATTATTTGTATGTGCCAGGTATTTAAGATTGGAAATATTGTCCCTAATGTCTGTTCTGAGGCATTATTTCATAGTTGTTTCAGCGAATGGCATGTGGTTGCCATATGAAGTGAGTGAATATTCAATTCAAGGCATTTAAAACAAATTTCTAATTGATTTACTGATAGACGCTTAGTTCCTAGTTTGTCCCTTGTAGCCGAAGGAATAATTTTTTGTCCCCTGCATGCTTTGGTATGTGATAACAGGTTTTTCATTCAAGTATTTATCTGATCCTATTTATAACTCACTTCCAATATATTTCACACAAATTAAAAAAAACTTTAAAGATCATTAACTCTCATTTAAAATTCAACTATCTAACTTTATCCATATTTAATATATATTATACCTTGTGTAAATAAAACCAACACAATAATAAATAAAGAATAAAATTATACATGTATATAAAAAATTTCCCTCAGTACCTTATAAAGAGGACGAAAAAATATCTTCTCCTTTTGCATTATAAACAGGATTAGAGGAGTAACAAGCAATTGACTTGTCCCTTAACATCCTCTGATTGGTTGGTTTGGCATCGTTATTTGAATTTCTGGCCTGAACGAATTTTCATGCCTCGTTTCCACATTATCAGGTTAACCAACAAAGAAACATCCCATATCGCAGAACCATGCGAGGAAACAAAATAACCATGATAAGCTTTCTGTAAAACAAAAGCTCCATATCAAACAACAAAAATTCTACTTTTTGTCTACACAGACTGATCGAATTTTGAGGTTCGCTTTGCCAGCATATCGAGTAAAATTTCACTTTTCTACGGTCAGATCTCATTTTCAGTACAAGTAAACTGATCAATTCATCATTTAAAGTAAGAAACATTCAACTCATGATACAGAGCTAGCATAATTCAAGCAGCTATTGAACATAAGTGGAATTGCAGAACTGTAACTAACTAACTATACAGAATGACACACAGGTGAGGACGTTCTACAAAAGAATGTAAAAGATTACAGAAAGCCTCAAACTGAAAGGAAGACAGACAAAAAGAGGGCAAAGGGGATTCCAACTTTTTACAAAGACCAAAATTACATCTTGAAAAAAGAACAAGCATCTCCCACGTGGAAGGCTATCTGCTTTACCTGCTATATCAATAACTTGTCAACTTTCATGAAACCCAACCTGGTATGGTGATTGGAACTGCAAGAAATCAATGCTAATCGCCCAAGGTCTTTTTAAACACTTGAAAAAACAAGGCCAGTGGTAAGTCTTCTGCTCCATTAGGGTAGACTTTTGTACCCATTTCGATGTTAACACGTTAGATGGCATTCCAGTCAACTACGTAAAAAAGGAGGCAAGCATAAAAAGGATGAATCAGCATTAGTCTTAATTATTAGCAAAATAAAAGAATAAACGATAATAACTA
Source organism: Neltuma alba (assembly GCF_004799145.2). NCBI lineage: Eukaryota > Viridiplantae > Streptophyta > Magnoliopsida > Fabales > Fabaceae > Neltuma > Neltuma alba. The sequence continues at coordinate 1,643,041 of NW_021636085.1, forward strand.
GAAGAATTATAATTTTTATACAAGGTTGTCAAAGCTATAAACATTTCCTACGATCCCCACCTCATTCGATCTAATTATGTAGTGCCAGAGTTCTGTTACATGCTATCAGTGATTTTAATAACGTGACATTTATATCATAATAGGTTTTACATCCAGAGCAAAATAACAACACAAGAATAACAAATCAAGCATAAATTTGCATGTTAAAATTAGCATCTTGCAGAATAGCCCGCAATAGTACAGCCAGCCAGCACGAACCAGAGGGCCAAACCAGATAGTGGCAAAAAGGCCCTCATGTAAACAGTTTTCTTGCCCCCATGTAAACCGTATACAAATTTGTTCATCCTAACCTACATCGTTCAGCAAGTCAAGCAAGTTAGCTCACAGACCCAATCACATTCTTTCAACGTTTGCTTCGTTATAAGGTGCCCGTTGTAAACAATCTCAGGCATATCCAGGAAGAGGGTAAAGAAATTTTCAAGCAAGATATAATACAAAAATATCAACAAATAGCCAGCAGTAGAAAGAAATATCAAATCTGAGGAATCCTGTGAATAATACCACATTTTCCAAGTGTCAAAATAGAAAGACTCAGGCTTTGGCATGATGACAGAAAATATATGAGCAGCAAAAGTACAAAATGAACGTAACATGTTAGAATGTCAACAAGGATACAGAATAATAACAAACACAATTTGTTAAGAAAAAAAGCAAGGCCATAAATTCACAACAATAAGTGGGAAAGGATAAACTTTCTGTACCTGTGCCCTTTCAAGATGGATCTTGGAATATCCACTTCATAAGCAGATGCTTGCAAAGGAGCATGAAATGACTGGAATTAACCATTAGATAACGTTCTCAATTCCCAAGAACAACTCAATGGAACCTCAGTAGCTGAGCCCTGACTCTCAAGATTAGTGTCATTGTTACTGTGGAGGATTTTTGGTTTACTATCTGAGATTGGTTTTAACCTACAAACTCTCCTTCTATATTTCAAGAAATAGCGGTCAGGCTGTCCATTGCATCTTTCTTCCCCAGGCAACGCAGTCTCTGTTTGCTTGCGATCAAGATTCAATATGTAATATCCACTTATCTGCCTGTCGGAACAACTTCCCTCCCCTTCCTTCATCAACTCTTCTCCAATCTCTTCTTTTGAATCACAATCAACCATGCACTTTCCTTCATTCGAACTGGTTCTCTTGTCACTCCCATCCATACAAACTGAAGGTTTCATTACATATTTATGGGAGTCCTTGTGCATGTTATTATCACTAGAAACTTCATGCTTCAAAAAATCACTTGAATTGCTTGGGTTAGACCTCATGCAAGGTGAATCAGAACTAGAAGTCCCCGCCTTTGCAGTATCTAAGTAACTTGAATTGAATAAGCAGCAACTAGACGGAGAGCTACTTACGGGAGGATACAACTCAACAACCTTATCAGCACCCATTTTGAGGCGCTCGTTTAAACTGTTCTCATCTCCCCTTGGTACTAAACTTAAAGCACTATTTGCAGCCTCGACTGCTCTTCTAGCAACCACAGCCTTCTTAACAGCCTCGTCTCTAGCCCTAGCAGCAGCCTCAACCTTCTCGTCTACCACAAGATTTGCATCCTTAACCACATCCTCTAATGAAACCGCAGAATTTCCATCATCCGAAAACCTAGAAGCATCCTTTTCCAATACAATCCTATCCTTTTTCTTAACCTTCCCAGTCTTCATTCTTTTTCTTGAAATAACCACTGATTTGGGAACCCAACAATCCACACAAACAGAAAATTCCGACCCAGAACAAGCATAAGACCATGGAGCAGTGTCTTTATACTTGGAAAAGCACTTTTTATGAACAGAATGCTTACATTGCTCACAACAAAAACAATCCGCAGACGATTCGGAAAAACAATACGAGCACATTCTTGAAGATTTAATGGATGAAAGACAATTTTTGCAGAGAAGAACTATGCGCCACTCGCTATTAAGGATGTGGAGTCTCTTCTTACCAGCGCAAACGTCAACTATGAAGCCACACGCATGGCATTTGTTCAAATTGGGCAAATCCCTAGTTTTCTTCTGCGATTGTAATGGGTTTTCAGGTTCTTCACGGCCTTGAGATTCCGAGCCACGAAACTTGAGATTGTCCGGGACCTTGATGGGACTTTGTCGGTGTTGCTCTATTCGTTTCTCCGGTTGAAGCAGCTTCATCGTCGAGGAAGTACCGATAACATCGATCATCGGTGAGGCCTAATCTGATGATGGGAGAGACGAATCGTCAGCGAAGTCTGTGCACAGGCTCATCCGAAGGATTAAAATCTGTTATTAGGGTTTTATTTCCATGTACACAATTCAGAAGCCATTGAACGTTTAACGGTCACGCCCTCGAACGCGAGTGGGATTCCATCAAGTTTGATTCAAAAATCAAGGAATGAACAGAATCACAAGAAGAATGAAAGAATCAATCAAGCATCATAAAGAATAAAAGAATAAGATAAAGTGACGGCATAAAGAATAAAATTAAAAAGAGATTTTAGCCAGGATAAATACCTTTTTATTGATAAATAAAAATATTTATTAAGATATTTCTTTTTCTTTTTCTTTTTTTTTTGTGGCGGACTTTGAATAATGCCTTGACCCTCGAGACGGTCTCAACAAAAGGAAATATTGTGATTGGTCCTCTACTCCTCTTTGCCCAATATGTTGAATATGAGGATTCATATCAGGATACAGAGATTGATGCTGTTAGAATTATTGGTGAAGCAGTGGAATTTGGAATCCCCTTGTGCTAGACCTCAGTGTATCAATTTGGTATGGGAACCATTATTATGTCTCAATTGAAATTAGATTGTGAATGGTTCTTATAATTGAAGGAAATGACAAGAAAAGGAACTGGCATTCTGGTTTAAGGTTTTGCTGTATCAGTGAATTGCAGATATCTGAATGGGTCTCTTGGGCACGCCGTATTGATGACCACGAATTTGCTTCAGGATTCATTTATTGTTGAGACAGATTGTAAGCTCATTTCTGAATTAATGTCTTGAGCGGTGAGTGGTTTTGTAGCAGCTTAATGCTGCACGTGTTGAACCTTGTAGGATCTTTAGGCAAGTTTCTTGTTTTCTAGTTTCAAAGAGAAGTTAACAAAACTACAGATTGGGTTGCAGCAACTATGAAAAAGGGTTGTTTTGGTTGGTACCTCTCTAACAACTCCTACCTCTGGTTTTTAATATAAGAACTAGTTGGCTAATTTGAATAAATTAAAATAGTTTATTAAATTAGTTATTTATAATAAAAAAGTATTTTTTTTAAATACCCTTATTAATTATGTGTGTGTTATCTACAATTACTATTTGATAAAATTTTAACATGTGTAACTAATATATGATTATATTGAAAAAAGTAGATAAATACGAGAGATAAAATATATTGAAATTTCATATTCCTCCGATCCTAAATATAAAACCTCTTTTGTAGTATAAATTACATTACAAAAAGAGTCTTATATTTAGGACCAGAAGAGTATTTAACACCAAATTGAACTTGGAGGTTTAGAAATCAAGGTGGTTCGGCTTCCTCCTCTACTATTACACAATTGGACTTGGAGGCTTAGAGTTACTGATGGCTCCTGTGGCAGTCTGGGTGTCGTGTGTGCAGCGCGCACTTTGTTGTCGTCCCTTTGGTAGTCAGTTAGCATTTTGTCAGTAAAAATCAGACATGGACTTCTGATGCAAGTGTTTCATTTTCCTCAGTTGTTACATGATCCTTGCAAAATTTAAGTGTATAATCCTTGTGTAATGCTAAATTTGAAAGAAAACGTGCATTTATCGGCAGAACACTGGCCATATGATATTCTTCAAGTTTTAGAGAGATGACTCTGAATACATGTGTGCACGATGAAAAACAGACAAAATCTGAGTATCTTGGCATATGTAGAGCAGCTGTGACGCACAATTCAGATATTACAACAAACCCACTTATTCAACAGGTCAGAATCATCAACACCAAAAACTCAATATTGGATCCAACCTTCCAAAGTCAAAACTTTCCAAGAGATACAATTTCACAGGATTTTATTAATCAATATCTAAGGTTACCCTGTTTTAAAAATTTCGTAGCAACCACAGCAAAAGCCCATACATGCAGGCGTATGGTTTTTGAGTCCAAAATCAAGTGTCTAGGAGTAGTTATTTGAAAATGAAAAATCTGAGAAGCTGGTGATACACTAAAGTCTCTCCCGTTACTTCAGTTTGGAGAATAGCTTTGGTGCAACCTGCATTGTATGATTAAAGTTTAGTACAGAATATGTAAAAGCATACAGCGAAAAGTTTGATAATAGAATTATAAAGTAATACGTACACATTTGTCAACACATGACCAATAATCAAAATATTGCCCGGTGCAGTGTTTGTGCCCGGAATCATCACCTCCGATTCTTTTAATGCATGCCTGTAGCAAGTAGAAGGGGGTTAACTTTACAGCAATCATCAATATGATGGTGCTCGCATTCAAACCCTGAACCCAATGGTTCAACTGCCCATCATGTTTCACCATGCAGACCAACCTTGCTAAGTCGGATTACTTTACAGAAAAGTAACAATTACATCTGAATAAATAGAAGATAAGGAAGAATGAAGGATTAACAATGTCGCTCGGGGACTTCAAAATGATCCTCGTTCCTGAAGGTGGAATGGAGAATAAACAACAACAGGTTTTAACTCGCAAATTACGTTCTTCATCATCACAACTCACGGCATCTATTCAACTATTATATCAATATGTGTGTTGTTCCATACTCCAGCAAGAGTTGCAATAATTTCATTTCTTTGGATGGGTTTTTTCTTCTCTTGTATTCTACAGACAATATAAACCTCCTTTCTTTGTATTATTTGAATGGTGAGTTGGGACTCTTGTCTATCTAAGCAAAGGTCAATGAATAATATCATTATGTCTCATAAGCGTGCAATAAGATTTTGGTTTGATAGATGCACTTAGCAATTTGGCCACTTTGCCTTTAGCACAAGAAAATTAATTAAAAAATAATTGTAAAATCAAATAACAGTTATTCAGTAAGAAGCAAAAGCAGATCATTTTTGACTCAAGTCCTCAACCTCAATTAAACAAACATATGATCAAAGAAATGTAATTCAAAACGCTAACCTGATATTCAATTAATGGTTTCACACACTTCGGTTTGCAAGAGTCCTCATAATATCTCTTCTGATCAACAGGTTCTTCGTCAGCCCTAAATTTACAATAAAACAGATTATGAGTCTGCATGTCTGGTAGAAAAGTCATGTAAAAACCCCCGGAGGGGGAAAAAAGGAAAAAAAAACAGAGAGCAGACAAATTTCAAAACTGGTTGTAATGTTCATGAGACACCATCCAAAACTTTACACATTCTGAAAACCATGAATTCGGCACCCATAAAACCTTAGACATCAAATATATAATGAAATTTATCTAAAGCTTCTTCTGCAGTAGTATTACATCCTTCTGTATGAGTGTAGGAGAAAATATGATAAATGCAAATACAATATGGTGGCTTCCCAAGGGTATAAGGGATCATTTTTAAGTATGGAGGAGCAGAATCCAATTCATTGGCCAAATCAAATTTAGAAATCAGATTAATATTAATAGTATATTAAGAAGGATAAATGCACAAATTTAACAAACTTTAGGCCACCAAGGGAAGGGGAAAAATACATCAAAATGACAGCCAGAACCCAATTTCAGCAACTGCAAAGAAATACACAGTAAGAAGCTTCCTTAAACTAAATCAGAAAATCAAGGATCAGCCAGAGAAAAATCCCAACATATGCACTCCAGTGTTTAATTCCTATGAGATCAATTTTCCATTAATTGAGCAGTAATGAAACCTATGCGAGGAGTGCAAAACGTGTTCCCGAATCAGCATCACCATCTATTTATTGAACTTGTGATAACAAAACAGAACGTCCAAAACAAAAAAGATAAAATTGCAGCGAATTGCAAACCCTAGATAGGCAAAACGCTACTCTCCAAGAAGCATTGCGTTCAAATCAACGACCAAAATAGATCTGATCCAGACGAGAAAAACAAAGAAAGAAGGAAACTTTGAGGCGTACATTGCAACTAGAATCACAGCGAACAGATCTTGGCGTGGCAGTGGTAACACACTGCCTACTACGATGTTTTGGTTCAGCCACGCACGAGTTTCGGATCAAGCTCGACGAAGATGTCAGCAGGTTGGGCACGGGTCGACCCGAATTTGAGATTTGGTGCCATCGGGTCTCCATGAAAAAGAACAAAACAGCTATTCGGATAAAACCAAATAATAATTTTAAAAATATTTTTATGATTTACAAAATAAATATTTAAAAAAGTTTGTTTTGTCTTACAAAATATATTTTTAAGAAGTATTTTTAACAATAGCTAAATACCCTCTAAGCAAGCATGAAGCGAGGATAGCTCAGTTGGGAGAGCGAGATCTGAAGGTCGTGTGTTCGATCCACGCTCATCGCAATTAATAAAATTTTTACATGGAAGCACAGCGATTTCTCTAATTCGCTCCCCGGATCAGGTCTCTAATTCACCCAACATTCGAACACTTTTGTTCTCGAGCACTGAGTTGTTATTCTCTGTGCCATCTGGAAACGCAGGAACGAAGCTGTGCATCATGAGAAGAACTAAAGTTGAACCACTGGCTATAACGATGGGATTTAATTTAGATCCAGGTTCAGCAATGGCATTAATGATTGTCAGTCAAAAAGCCTATATGACTGATTTCTTTACTGATTCTTGGAATTCACAAGGACTTGCTTAATGCCAGTTCTCAATGGCGGATGGATAGCTCCATATCAGTAAATCAAGTTCTCCAATCTTCCTTTGTGAATTGCTTTGTTAATAGAGATCTCTGCATCTTCTGCTACGCGAGGAACAGGTTACTAGCACACTATAAGAATTTTCTCATGCCTGCTCTGCTAATATCATATGCCTTCATCTGATTGTCCAAGTCAAATCTTTTCAATATTGTTTCTTTTCTAGTTTCTAGTGATATATGGATGGTTTTGATTATCATCTGACATGGGGCCTCTACCCTGAATTTTAAGGTGTTGTTTTCTTTTGAAAAACATAATATCCCAAACATAAGAGTTAATTGAAAATTTATTTTAATTCTAAATATAAAATGTAAAATGTGAATTCATTTTGTTTCTAAATTTTTAATTTTTTTCCCCAAACTAGCACATATATATTAACAGAGTTTAATGGAGGTGGATTTAATGTAAATAATGAGAAGAGATACTTTAAAGAAAATTTTTACTTAATTTTTTTAATCTATATAATTAGGCATCACTCTTATATTTAAGATGAGCATGGAGCATCCAGATCTCCTCCTCGTTTTCGTTAAGATGATTTTTTTTGTTGTTGCAATTTTTGAGTGGCGATTTTATATGTTGCTTGGTTTGACTTTTTGTGTTGATTGTTGCTCTGATTTTTCAAAAACAAGTTCCATATGAGAAGAAGAGGGAATTTGGCACATGCTAAAATAAATATTTTTACATAAATCAAGACAAAATTTTTTTTACATATTTATTTCAAAATATGTAAAATCACTCTCAAGAAAGTTAATTCAAACCCCCCCTTCCGGAAAAAGGAAGGGAAATTGCTCATGGTTTTACACAAAGGAAAAAATTTCTCACCAAAAGTTATAACTTTTTATCGGAATTATTCATGATCTCAACCAGTATAGAAGTAATTACATTGATATATTATCAAGGGCTATGATAATCCCCATTGGTTTACATAAGGAATGGTGGGTTATATTATATTGAATTATGCTATATCTTCCTATAGTCTGGTTGATAATTTGATCACCATTTATCTCTGTCAAGAAGTGGACATTAATGAAAGAGACTAAAAGCTTCTGATTGGTAAGGGCAATGGATTTCAGTCTTTATTAGGGTACAAATTTATTTTAAAAGTTCAAAATAGCAGTAATATCATTCTTTTCATCTTTTGTCACTTAAAAAATTAATATGAACTGTTTAAATAATGATATTGACGGTTAATATTTTTAATAGTAAGAAGTAATATTGTTACAGTTTTAAATTTTTCTTGAGTGAATTTACACCCTAAAAAACTTGAGTACCAAACAGCCCTAAGTAAAAAATTTTAAAACAAATTTACATATCAACTCATTGCGTATCATGACAAACTTTCCATGAAACCAAATATAAGGGGGGAAAAAGTAGATTTATGATGATAAAATATGTTTTTATCAAAATATCTATGTGAGGCATACGTGGAGATAATTATTTAATTTCAACTTGATCTTCATTTTATTACTTGTCCATTTCATTCGTCACTTGCCTTGGAATGCAGTCAAACTTTTCCAAGTTAAATGCTTACCTTAGCCGGTTGATGAAACCTTCAAATTTTGTTGGCCCAAAAACAAACAAAAAACATGAATCCTTCAATTTTTTTTTATTCTTGAACAAGACTTTTGTCTTGGACCGGGAATAATTTTGAACAAGACTTTCTTAGACTTTCATTCGGTAATTTTAATATGTAGATTTTTTTAAAATTAACAACATATTAATTTTTAACATTTGTTGTTGGTTATTTTAGAATACTACACATTATTTTGTATTTAAATCATATTTTTAATATTACTACTTTTTTAATAAAAGCATAATGCCAAAAATGTATTTTCTTTATATATGCATATAATTAAATGTATTTTCTTTATATAACATAAGCCTAATCAAACATTTGAATTAACCCTTTACATATAAACTACTTTTGGAATACTATAGAATGCATATGACAATAAACTTTTTGAACTTTCAATTTTGTTTAAATAAATTTAATGTTATTAATTTATTTATTATTTTCTTAATAAAATGTGAGGCTTCAGTTCAGTGGCTTGCTTTCCATATATTGTCAAATTCAAAGCGTCATCTATGCATAAATTTTTTGACCTGGCTCATAGATAATTCAAAGTAAGGGATTATAATCACTTAAGATTTGACCAAGTTAAAATAAAAAAACATTATACACACAAAATAAGGAAATTTTGTGAATGACACATCATCCTCTGTTAGATGAGGAGTTGTGGCTCTTCTTCAACTTGGGAGATGAAAAATCTCTTGCTGGAGAAGATAGGAACCTTGGGTGTGAAGAAGAGAACTACTCCCTTTTATCCTTATTAGAAGCCAAAAGAAAATTTTACTCTTTTTTTAATAAGATATAGTTATAGTTTTAATGAGTATTAAATATTTTGTTTCAATATATACCCATATTTAATAAGAGTAATGAGAGCATAAAAATTAATACGATGTTGAAATTTAATTAATATAGTTAAAAAAGTAATATTAAAAATCACTTAAATTGTATAACAGATTTAATATTTTTAGTTGTTTTTATTGGTATAATCGAATTGGTCATTTCTTATGATAAAAATAAGAAAGAGTATTGAAGTTAGATGGCCAAGGAGATGGGAGTGTTTGTTTTAGTTGTAGAGTGCACCAATTGGCAATTTCTTTTCCAAGAGAAGGTTTGGTTTGAATAAAGTTAGGCAGGGGTTTTCCCCAGTTTTGCCAACCAAACAACAAAAAAGGGCAAACTAGGTCAAAATATAAAAATTTCAAAAAAATTATTATTAAAATTCATATAAATAATCGAAATTTGCTTGTTGCATATCTTTGTAATACTCTTTCAAAGTAAAGTGGTTTGCACTAACTTAAAATTATATACTTAATTATAGGTAATTCATGTGCTCCTGAGATTGTTAATGGGAAGCCAATTTTCATATTTCACAAACATTTTTTATAACTTAATATATTACTCTTCTGTTCAATTTATAGGACAGAAAAAATAAAATGCTTTTTCTTAATATTAATTATTTTACTAGATTTATTATATAACTGCACCTACAATTTTATTCTTAATTTATTATTTCATGAACTATTTTTTTCAGCTTTTATTGAAGTGTATGTATTAAATAAAGAAAAATTAAAAATTTATTAAATTTTAAAATAAAATTAATTAAATATAAGATTTACAATTATAAATAAAGTTTAAAAAATTGTAGTATTATGTGGGGGGAAAAAATATATATTAAGACAAACTTATCGGAACCCTTGAACGGTGCAGACGTCAGAGTTCAGACTTCAAAGTAGTGCAGAACATTCAAGAAGTGGTGTCCAGATCACCCTCACTGGGGCCCACATCAACAGCCGCACTTGCTAGCGTGGCATTTTTGGCTGATAAGGAACTTGTTTGGATTCCAATATTCACATTCCGCGGAAAATGTCACGCCGCTCTTTACTCTGCCTTGTTCGGATTCCAGAACAAGTCCTTGCCATTTCCTTCGCGATTCCACTTTTGACCTTTCCTGATAGCTCGGGATCTGTTTTCCTTCCGAGCCAAACACCACCGAGTCATGGCCCAAAGCATTCCAACCTGCATTTGCGTTTCATTTCACTCGCATTTCAATGTCATTTAACGCTCTGCTCAGTGCTCATGGAATATAAAGTTCATCTGATGCTCCTCCTCCCAATGCTCTCGTGCTGCCGCTACGTCTTCGCCGAGCTGCTTCCTCGACCGTCCCGTACCTGCGAACCAGTGATTTCGAGTTCCGTTTAGGAAGGTGAGTTTGGATCTTCCTTGTATTTTTTTCGGTGAGTTTTGCTATCCTTGAATTCAGGTTGTACAGTTGCTTTTTTTTTTTAATGAGTTGTTCAGTTCCTGGATCCGTGATTCTTTGCTGGGTTTTCTGTTCTATTTTGTGGATCGAAAAGTTTCCGATCTTTACTTGCTTTAGCTGATCGAGATCTATTCTGTCGCTGTAATTGGTTTTGGGTTGATTTGGTTCTTACTAGATTTGAAGTAAGATTTCTCCATGAATTTGATTTGATTTTTTGCCGCTTTTTGGCTATTGCTGGATGATCAATTGACGATGATTTGTCAATTCGCCGATTGACGTGTTAAATGGTTTTTTAATAAATTTTATGCGTTTTGTGGCTGTGTTCTGCTTCGCGTATTGCTGATCTTTGAGGCTTCTGGGGTTTGCTTAGAATCCTGCATGTAGGTGCTGAGTCATGGTGTCATGTGAAGTGAAGCACAATGGTTTTGATTCTTAATTGTTTGAAAGTATATTGCAAAAACTGTGTTCTGGTGAACTAGCGTTTTTGGCAGCTTAAATTCTATGCATTGGTATTACAATTGTGTAGAAAAGGCCTCAAACAGGGTTTCTCGAGTTATTTACAACCCGCTTTATTCTCGTAAAACAACTTTTAATTCTGGCACATTCTGAGGATTATTAATTATAGTCCTACTTAACCTTGCTTGTATTTTGTGCAGATCATAGAAGATGGCTGACGCTGAGGACATTCAACCTCTTGTTGTTGACAATGGAACTGGAATGGTCAAGGTTAGGGAATTTGTTGAGCTAGAATATTGAGATGTTTTTTAAATAAAAAAGATTAGAAGTTGTGCTTAATTGCACTATACTTAGCATATCTTCCGTTTATTGAGATCTCAGTTGATGTTATTTAATTTTGGAATTAAAAAAAAAAAAAAATCTTTACTTGGTGCTTAGATGCCATGAAGTATGGTTTTTTTTTTTTTTTAAACCATTTTTCCTAATTTTCACTTGGCCGATGCTTGACTTATCTTTTCTGAATGCTTGCAGGCTGGCTTTGCTGGTGATGATGCCCCAAGGGCCGTTTTCCCCAGCATTGTTGGACGACCACGTCACACTGGTGTTATGGTTGGGATGGGTCAGAAGGATGCTTACGTGGGTGATGAAGCCCAATCAAAAAGAGGTATACTTACCTTGAAGTATCCCATAGAGCATGGTATAGTCAGCAACTGGGACGATATGGAGAAGATTTGGCATCATACATTTTACAATGAGCTTCGTGTTGCTCCCGAAGAACACCCAGTACTTCTTACTGAGGCACCACTCAATCCCAAGGCTAACAGAGAGAAGATGACTCAAATTATGTTTGAGACTTTCAATGTGCCTGCTATGTATGTTGCTATCCAGGCTGTCTTGTCTCTCTATGCTAGTGGACGTACAACAGGTTTGTTGTTGTTGTGGGTTTTGCTTTATATTTGTTGCGTGGTAACTTGGGTTAGTCCCAGAAAACAATTTTGAAACATGAAAACGTTGTTCACAAGAGTTTGGAGTTCATTTGATTCACATTTTCAATCTTTATGACTGGCCTTAGATTTCCTTACCTGTTTTTGTGTTGGTTTTGTAAATAGGTATCGTGCTTGATTCTGGTGATGGTGTGAGCCACACGGTACCCATATATGAAGGGTATGCTCTCCCTCATGCAATTCTGAGGTTGGACCTTGCTGGTCGTGATTTAACAGAGTACCTGATGAAAATTCTTACGGAGAGAGGATACTCTTTTACCACCTCTGCCGAACGGGAAATTGTCCGTGATGTGAAGGAGAAATTGGCATACGTCGCCCTTGATTTTGAACAAGAATTGGAGACTGCCAAGAGTAGTTCAGCAGTGGAGAAGAGTTATGAATTGCCTGATGGACAAGTCATTACCATAGGAGCTGAGAGGTTCCGATGCCCGGAAGTACTATTCCAGCCTTCTCTAATTGGTATGGAGGCCACCGGAATCCATGAAACTACCTACAACTCCATCATGAAATGTGATGTTGATATTAGGAAGGATCTGTATGGAAATATTGTGCTCAGTGGTGGTTCAACAATGTTCCCTGGAATCGCTGATCGTATGAGCAAGGAAATCACTGCTCTTGCTCCAAGCAGCATGAAAATCAAGGTGGTCGCACCACCTGAGAGGAAATACAGTGTCTGGATTGGTGGTTCTATCCTGGCATCACTTAGCACTTTCCAACAGGTTGGCTCCCCCCTTCCCCATGTGTTTGATTAGTAGTAACTAGAATGGATTCATGCGTGACCGTCCTTTTGTGTGCTTTGCTAATATTCCTTTTAATACAGATGTGGATCTCAAAGGGTGAATACGATGAATCTGGTCCAGCTATTGTTCACAGGAAGTGCTTCTAAGTTGAGTCGAGTGGAGAAGGACGGAGTTCTTCACCCAGTCTGGTTTCATATTTCACTAGTCAAAGTTTGGTTGACTTATTGATGCGTTGGCTTTTCAATAGAGGAGATATATCTAGTGGAATGGATGATCGGGTTTGTAAGTTGAGTATGTTATATGTTTTCTCATTAGGTCCTTAGAAGCCATACTTTTATGCAGTTGGCAGATGGTATTGGTACTATGTAGGTTTTGTCTGATTTGATTTTTTTCTCCCCCTTTCAACCTTTTTTTAATGGTTTGGTCATGAATTTAGGTGCCTTGAGTTTGGAGGACTACAAGTTTTGTCATCCCGGATGGGAATTTTTGAGTCAGTTCTGTTTATATTAAATTATTAATTGTATGGTTAATGGGACTTTTGAGTTTGCTATGATTGTTTTGTCTTTCGTCGATGTTATTATCTACTCCCTTTTGTTAATCATGTTTGGATGCTCGTTGGCATTGAAAGCTCTTTAATGAATATGCAATGTTTATATGAACTGATCTATTGTGATTGGCGAACAGTCAGAATTACTGTCGGATTGGTATTTCTGCTGATGGAGATTTTTTTTTAAATTATTACTACTTCCTAAGAAATGAAATTTACACAAAATAGCGGGAGAAATGATCCTACTGACCAGATCCGTTCTTTTGGCTAGTTAGTGGCTTTTCCAGAAGTATGGTGGAAAGTGACGCGAAACATGGCACGTTCTGCAGCTTATTAATGTGAGGCGCATACTGAACAGCTTCTCTTAATGCCAATGCCTCCGCCATCATCACACAGCTATCATTGCACTTCTTTTAAATTGCTGAGTTAAACTTAAAAGTAAGAGGCTAAAAATATATTTTAGAAACTAAAAAAAAAAACTAAATTAAAATTTAATGTAAAATCATGGAATTAAAATGGCTGGAGATCTTTTGCCTGCATTCTCTTCTTCAAATGTAATGTTCCTTGTGATATTTTTTTTTCCCTACATGTAGTTATTTTCCTATTACAGGCAATCTTATTAGATACGTGGGGTTTGAATTTGGTTAACGTTATATTTTGAAAAAGAGAATGCAGATAAAAGATCAACACCCATGTTTTTAGTTCCATATAATTAATTTGATAACCGTGATCTCACTTTGTTTTGAACAATTTATTTTTTTCGGTGAGCAAAAAAATCCACTGGACTGCCGACTGCCAGGGGCACGCTACGTTTTGCATATTTTATTTTGTTTTAGGGGTTGCGGGTTTACTAAAATTTTCGTTTCATTTAATTCATTTGTGAAGAAATTTTTTTTCTACCCTAAGAATCTTTAATATTACCTAAAATATCTAATATTTCTCTATTAAATTTTTAAAGCGTTAAATAAATACTTTTAAACGTTGGCATTAAAAAAAAGTACTCCTCCGGTCTTTAATATAGAACGTAATTGTTGAGTTAGTTTTGGTTCTAAATATAGGACTTATTTCTCATTTATCAATTTTATCTAAATTATCCTTATGGATACTCCCTTAACTATAATCAAGTAGAAGAGGAAGATGGGGTCTTAAGAAAGATGATTATGGTATTTTAGGAAAAACATGTCACATTTCTTATAATTAACTAACTTACCTAATTTCCTTAATCTAATCAAATTAGTTAAATGGGTCTTATATTAAGGACCGGAGAAGTACCATTTAACATAAAGCTATTTATTGGCCCAAGAAGAACACAGTTTTTTTTGGTATTGTTTATATAAATACATTTACATATACATATATATATATATATATATATATAAAAGATATATTTACATTTTTCCAAGAAGTATCTCATGCCCTTTCTTCAAGAATATTTAATGACATATTATACACTCTTTTATCCTAATTTTTCCATCGACAATATTTTGTATTTTTTTGGTCCATACGCTCTATTCAGAGTATAAAATACGCTCTATTCAACGTATAAATAAAGTGCCCTAATGCGATTGTTGCTATCATCTCTGCCTACTTGCTCTCTGAACCCAAAAAAGTTGATTTTTTTTAATAGAAAAAGTCATAATAAGATTCTAAAAAAGAAATATAATCATTAGAAGTTTCATAACAAATCAGCAGCAAGTAATAATAAATTTCAATGCAATAATAACAAGTCCATATGATCCACTTGTTGACAGGACATTTTGATAATTATATGTATTTTTTCTTGGAACCTTATATTGATTTTCTTTTCTTTTAATGAAAATATTGTGCTGTGAAAATAATTAAATTTATGTGACAAAATACTTTCCCTCCTCAAATTATACAAAACCAGACATATGTCAAGTTGGATTTTAACATGTAAAATTAGGCTGAGATTGGATTTAATTACATGACTTGTATTGAAAAAAAAAATCTCATATGTTCATTAAATAGACAAACAAACTCATCCAAAAACCATTTGCAGATTCTGCCGCACATTGGATCCCTAGTTGAATTGAAGTAGGTGTAATCTTCCCTAAAAGTCACTTTAATTAATTTTTAGTCCAAATTTGATCTTAACTTACGCCATAAATGCAATAGTAAATCAAATTGTGCTGTTTTGTGAATCTTTTTGGTGTTTCATCCGAATTGTTGCTCATCTTAAACTCTTTTCACTAATCGATTGCAAAAGTCAGAGCAACAGAGGGTGAATATCATTGTAATCCTTATAATTTGATCTAATTTTGATTTTAGTCCTTGTAGCTTCAAATCATTGATTTTGACCCTTATATTTTTTATAAAGACTTAATCTGAGTTTGAATATAGGGACCAAAACCAAAACTGGTTAAAAGCATGGAAATCATTTGTTAAATTCAGACAAAAAACTTGTGAAACTATAGAGAACAAAATCAAAATTTGACCAAAACCATAAATACTAACAATAGTATATAACCCAATAATATAATTATTTAGCATTCTTTAATTGTCATTATACTCCTCCGCTCCTTAATATAAGACCTATTTAACTAATTTGATTAGATTAAAGAAGTTAGATAAGTTAGTTACTTATAAGAAATATGACATGCTTTTCCTAAAATATCATAATCATCTTCCTTAATATTCTCTTTGCCTCTTTTACTTGATTATAATTGAGAGAGTATCTATAAGGGTAATTTAGAAAAAAAAATTGATAAATAAGAGAAGTAGGTCTTATATTTAGGGTCAAAATTAACTCAACAATTAAATCCTATATTAAGAACTCAAGGAGTATTTTTTTTTGTCCGGTTATGCAATGGAGCCTCAACTCAAAACATGATTAAACAAAAAGTAATTGATCTCCTAGCTTGTAATTTCCTGAACAACCTCATTGTAGAGCGATTTTTCTTTGTCTCAAAACCCTTCAATTAATTAAACACTTTGTGACCTTTTTCATAAATATAATGAATCTGCTACGTCAAACTAAAATTAATCCTAATATATTAGCTAATAATATACTCTTTAAATTAGAAAAAAGAAAGATATGCCATAACTTATGATAAATAGCATAGTTTGGTTATATCAAGCATATTTTCTTCGGCATCGTACGAAGCTTAAAAAATAAGTTTCATTAATTATAACTCATAATAAATATAATATAGTTTGTTATATATATATATATATATAATATAGTACATAATATAATATAATAATGATATTGGTGATTATGAATGAGCGTTAATTACACATTTTATTTCACAAATCACCCTTTGCTTTTCCTTGAAGGGAAGAAAGGAGGTTTTGTGAAATGGCCAAGGGATTTTGTATTTATTTATTTTCCATTAGTAAATGTCGTAGTTAGGCCCGAGTTTAAGTAATTCTTCAAAATGTAAACTTATTTTTAGGTTTAATATTCAGCATAAAGTTTTATACATTGATGGTATAAAGCAAGATGCTAGAAAATATTAAAAATTTAGTTATAGTGTTATACGAGTCAAAGCAAAATCAATTTTATTTTCAATGCTGACTCGTGGCTCACACTCTATATTCAATGTGCTCTATTTTTGTTAATATTATAGCCGCCTCAATTTTTAATATAAGAGTTAATTAAGGAGTTAAATTTGATCATAAATAATTAAATACAAGATTTTGATTTACTTCATATCTCATATTTGCTAATTTTTTAAACTAGTTTACGTCACTGGTAAAATAATATATAATATGATATTATACAAAATTATTTCACAAAGATAAGACAATATGTTTAGATATTCTGAAAGTATTCATAAATGAGTACCTATAGTACCTAAAAGTTTTTTTTTGCTCCTACATACCATAAAAGTTTATTTTTATAGCAAAAATATTCTAACTGTTATTCGTTGTTAACTTTAACTATTAAAATATGCGGTTTGACAAATACCTTTAATAGTAGATAATGGTTCAAGGTAAAAATGCTGCAAAATAAAATTTTCAGAGCATATAAAAGCCAAAATAAATTTTCAAGTTCCGAACGTTCCTTCGTTGATACTTTCAAAATATTTAAGCACCTTCTTTTTTATTATAATTAATTTATTTATTCAACTTTTTAATCTACTCATGTTTAGTAGAAAATGTTTCATTTAGCATAATAATGTTTTAAATTTTGCTTATCTCTCTTTCATATGGTTGAGATTCTGCTTTTCTGCTAGAGCTCTGCATTTAAAAAAAAAAAAGATAAGAGAAAGAATTAACAATTCTACAGTTCCTTTTTTTAATTAAATATTACATTGTCTAATCTTGTAACCGAAAGGTGAAAGATATGCCATACTTTAAATTTTAAAGAAAATATTCTTACAATGACTATAATTGACTGAAAATCTTTTATTTAATTTCATAGACCCTTATTCTAATGTTAATTTTCTATGTGTGTGCATATGCGTTTTTATGGATATTATTTTATCCTTTAATTCTTAAAACGAATTTGAAAACTCTGAAATAAAGAATTATATGATTACTAAGATTCATGTGACTTTGTGTTTCAACTTTAAACTAAAGATCCTCCCATCACCAACAAATTAATAATTGTAGAACTGCCAAATTTTATTATAAAAATTAATTTTTACACTACAACAACTGGAATATGCCTAAGAATATTCCGTCAAATAACATTGGTATTATTGTTATGCTCTTTTGTAGAATCTTTAAATTGATTTAATTTAAATGATTTCATGCTATTTAATATTTGATAGTTTACGCACTATTACAAATCTGTTTTCATTTTATGTAACATTTTTTAAGACGAAAATTATTGAGATTTCAAAAAAAATAATTCAGTCCAAAATTTAAATGAAATAAATCTACTGAAAAATAACAATACAATTTTTTTAAGTTTAAATAGTCCTAAATGTGTGAATACAATAACTTTTGTAAATCACAAAGGGTTCTTGGAGATACTACAAAATGAAAAGCCAGGTTAAGCACATCGCTTGTCTAGAGAGCTGAAATAGCCATCAATTATTTATTCTTTAAAATTTTTTATATGTTATGACAAGGGTTGAATATCTAAAATAATTGTCAAAAGAAAATAACTTTTTGTTTGCAATTTGAAAGAAATGAATTTTGATTTTCTACAAGTTGCCCAAGAAGAGAAATATTTTCCCTCATGCCCAAACAACAAACCATCGCTCCATCTTTCAATAATTCATCATTGGCATAAAATCTAGAGTGAACGAAGTTGCCAGTTCAACCTTTTATAAATATAATATGTGTGTGAATTTATTTGTTGAGTGAAGAATGACAAAAAAATATAAAATTAACAATAAAATATGAATTCTCTCTAGTTTTAAATATAAGAATTAGTTGTGTTGTTAAAATCAGAAAAAAAATAATTTCTTTTTTCACATTGTATGATGACTGAAATATTTAAAATATTAAATGTCATTTTGTGGCAAAACAAATGCATTATCATGAGAGCATAGAGTGCATAACTTTGATGCATGCAATATAATGTAAATGGCCCACCAAATATATAATAAAAGCCAAGAGTTTTGAATGCATTGTCTAAAGCAAATGAGGTTGGTTGATTGCCCACAATCACAGCCTGTGATTGCCAATCAAACATAGCTGTAACCATCCCAAAAATGATTCCTCAAAGCAACTATATATATTATAATAAAAGCAGCAACAACATTGCCTAAAATAACTCATGAACAACCATAATTGATTTATCAAAAAAAAAAAATCCCAATCCATATGCCAAACTAGCCTTCCATATCACAAAAAGGCCCTTCATTTTCCCCATTCTCCTTCAAACCATTTCTTCTTCAAGGCTTTGCAACTGAGAATTGTTGGAATGGGAAACTGTGGAAGTGCGCCAAAGACTAGTGAAGGAGCAGCCCCGGCACCGGAAAGGGATGAGGCAGCTGCCGCCGGCAAGACTCAGGCGGAGGAGGCCCCTTCTGCCTCTGATGAAAAGTCTCTCAGCACTCTGTTAACTGAGGTATTTTACTATGAATCCAAGCTCTGTATAAGAATCTGAAATGAGTCACTCTGTTCATTTATGCCCATGGTTCTCTGAATATTCTTTTATATCTATATATATATAGAGAGAGAGAGAGGGAGAGAGGGGGGTATTGATACTTGGGTTAAATTTCCTTGAACATCTCCAACAAGTTCATGAACTTGCCTGGTTCTTTATCCCTAAAACAAATGCGCATATTCATAGCTTCTGACAGTCATAAAGGTTAGTGATGGAAGATGTCCAGAAAGACAGAGGAATAAAAGAGATGCTAAATAGTACATTAAAAAAGGAAGTGGTATACATAATCATATTCTTTCATCTTAATATCTGTGCAATTATATCATTTTACATGATTAAAGCTATACTTTAATGATTCTATTGAGTCTGGAGAAAATCGAGAGGTGATTGTTTTTTTTTTCAATTTCAAGAATCAAATTCAACTTTTCCATAAAAAGTTTAGTTTCAAGGTGCTTTTTTTTTTAATTTGTAATTTGTACTAAACTTTTTTTTTTTTGTAAAATGAGTAATGAAATTCATACAACTTGAAACCCTTTATTTCTTTCCTCTTTTTCTAGTTTGGTTTTGAAATCGTCATCAATATAGGATTTTGATTCTTGGGCGAGTAATGATTTTGTGATGTGTGTGTTGGCATAATGGAAGAAGGAAACAAAGGTTGCAGAGGAACCTAAGAAGGAAGAGGCCAAAACAGAGGAGGCGAAGCCTCAAGAAGCAGAGAAGCCCAGAACAGAGGAAGCAGAGGAAGCAGAGGAAGAGAAAAAACCAGAGTGATGAAGAAGAAGAAGACGAAGATGATACTGGATATTTTATATCCCACAAAGTTAAATCAATCAATCCGTTAATGTAAAACCTAAAAGAGTTCTTTTATTTCTTTCTCTGTTTTTTTGTTTTGTTTTTTGTTTTATTCTTCAACCTTTGGTCTTGCCTTTTTTCATCTGGATGGAATTTGTATGAAAATTTGGAGATTTCAATATCTGGGTCATCAGCATTTGTTCTTGGAGCAATAGTAATGAACAATGAATGCAACAAAATTCTGCAAAATACATCTGCCTTGATCTGCAAAGAGGTAACTATTTGGTCTTGCTTGTTTTATTATACTAGGCATTAAGATTATCTTCTGTGCCTTCAAGAAGTGCACGGGAAAAACGATGACTTTTTATCACTTTTTGATCAAGTTTTGATCTAACTATGCCTTGTTAACTGCCTTCAAGGCTTCATATAATCTAGCTCAATCTGCTAAGCCGCTTGCAAGTTTTATAAGTGTTTTTTTTTTCCCAACACAAATAAAAAAATGGCCTAAATTTGACATGGGACAAAAAAAATACTATTACCTCTAAATTCTTTTAAGGGATAAGGTACTTAAAATGTCTTAAAATTATTCACAAAGAAGCATACAGCATTTAGAAGTTTTTTTTTTGTTCTTAAGTTTGACTATTAAATTATGTGATTTGATTAATGTTTTTAATGATCAAATTTAACGGTGAATAACAGTTCATGATAGAAACACTACGAAATAAAACTTTCAGTTCCAAAGCACATAAGAGCCAAAAAAAATTCTAGGTACTAGGTGTTCATTCGTGAATGTTTTCAGGGTATTTAAACACCTTGTCGGTTTGTTTAACAACCCCAATTTAAAATTATGAGAAATATCATGGTTACATCAACAACCACATGATAACTTAATTTCCCTCCCTCCCCCAGCCTTTCTTGGTTGTAATGCTAGTAATTTGTTTCTTGCGCTTTTATTCTTTGGTCTTTGCTATATTTGAGATCGATATGTTTTATTTTAAGGAATACATAGTTGCATAAGTATAATGTATTTTCTGCCATTTGTAATATAACAACTAATTGGGAGATTGAATTTGATAATAACTTAATATATTCTATCTTTTTTATATATTATTGGCCCCAATTATTTACGTAACTTATATATTAAGGATATATAAGAGCAGTCTTTTAAGATAGTTTCATTTTCACAAGACTATAAGATCATTGCGATTTCAATTTCTCAACAAATATATCATTAATGAATCCCTTTGGAGATTGAATTTACGTTTAATTAAGAGTATCTGTGGAAAGATCGAGTAATTTTAATTAAGAGTATTAACTAATTCTTTAACAAAATTTCTTAATTTGTATGAATTAATACATCCTCTTATTCTAAATGTAAGAACTAGATGATTAATCTGTAGAGATTAAAAAAATTTGATTAAGTTAATTATTTGTTAAAAAAATGTGTATTCATTTTCACAAAGTACTTTTTTTTTTAATCGTCTGTATTGAAGACCATTCTTTTGATAAAAAAAACTCTCTTAATATTTATAATCAATATAGAGAATTCGGAAAAAAAAACTTTGTAGGTTGAAATATATATAGATATATTAAAATCTTATTTTTAGAATCAAATCAGACCCCTAATTAGTATAGCTTTCATAAGTATAGCAACAGAGGAAGTATAATATTTAACCTTTTATAAAAACAAAAACATGATCGATGTCAACAAAAATATTCAAATTCATATTATTTTGTTTCTGTGGGATTGTCACAGACATACACATAAATAGGAGGTCGGCTTAGACTATACTTTCTGTCTGTACAAGACACATATCTGTGTGTGTGTGTGTGTGTGTGTGTGTGTGTGTGTGTGTGGATAAATCGTGAGATTTTGATAGTTAAAAAGTGTCTAAAACATGTGGAATATTCACTGTTGGACAACAATTCTGTGCAAAAGCAAAGGGATATGGAGGGAGATTATAAAATAGATTATGTCCTCTGATCCATTAACACAGCCTACTTAGGTTTTGCCATCCATAACTCTCTTCCTTGTTTTGTCCTCCTTTTGGTGCTTGTTTGGAACTATTTAATATAACCACTTATATATATGTTAATGTAAGTTAATATAAAACTCATTTCACATACTTAACTTATATTTTATTAATTACAATGAAAAAGTTATTGCTTCTTATCGTAAATATAAAATCTAATTTGCAATGTAATATTTAAGACCAGAGGAAGTATTAAAAAGTTGCTTTTAAAAGTTCTAATGGTCATTTAAACAAACCCTTACTTAGCTTTCAACTTTGCTTATCACCTTACACTTCATATGCATGAAAACTTTTCTGCAAGTGAGAGATATTGTTGAAACACTAAATGTGAGTTTTTTTTTTCCCATGAAACTTCAAACCTGATTCATTGCATTATAAGGAATTCGACATTTTTGCTGTATCTAGCTCTCCCCAGTGTATAATCACTATATATATATGATTTCTATATTATTGGTTTTTTTTTTCCTTTTACTGTGAGTAGTTCCATCCTCAGAAAAGATTGTAAACCAAAATTCGGTACATTATGCGCGTGAAATATGTGAAAAAATAATTAAGCCATCATGAGTATATTCTTTGAATCCGGCCATTAACAAAGGTCGGAGTCGTAGAGAAAAATTTTGACTGCTCTCTGATCTGCACTGCGCAGACTCTCCCTCTCTCTCTCTCTCTCTATATATATATATATAAGCCGACGGACGTCTGATAAATTTGCATATGCATCAATATGTGGATGTTGTATGGAAGATGATGATTATCGATGATGGAAGGAGAAAGGATGAAGAAAGGGAGGAATGTGGTGAATGAGATGAAGGTGCCACTGACGATGACGGTGGTGACGGCGTCGTTTGCGGCGGCGGCGATTCTGTACAAGATCGTCACTGAAGATGGCACGAACTTGGTTGTGCTCAATGCTTATCGTTTCATCTTCCCCACCGCCTTCTTGCTTCCTCTTTCTGTCTTCACTGACAGGTCCCGCATCATAACTTCGCCTTTCAAAGAGGAAGTAAAAGAAGCAGTTTTTCATCTTCCTAAGGAGAGTGCACCTGGACCAGATGGATTCCATGCAAGTTTTTATCAAAAGCATTGGGACATAGTAGATAATATAATGCTAGCTGCAGACTTCATCTCTCATTTTCATCCTTCAATAGAAGGAAGGAAGAAAATAGCGGCTCTTGAGATTGACTTTGCTAAGGCTTTTGATAAGCTTTCTTGGGACTTTGTGTATGCTATCATGATCAAAATGAATTTTCCTACCAAATGGGTTAATCTTATGAGACAGTGCTTGTCAACAGTGGAGTACCAAATTTTGCTTAATGGCTCTCTCTGTGCTCCAATTACTCCGACAAATGGCATATGAAATGTAACAAGTCCAAATCTTTCTCAATCTTTACCCCCAATATGTTACAGTGCTAAGAGTATCTGGTCCAAATATCCTGGATTCTGATTTGAATCTAAATTGGGGAAGTACCTAGGAACTTGGATGGATCCAGGCAAAAGCAAGACTCAAATCTACTCTCAAATGTTAAATGCAGTGAGGCATAGAATTGCTAATTGGCAGACAAAAATTCTATCTCAGGCCTCAAGACTTACTCTTATATCAAATTAGTGCTTGTAGCTGTGAATATTCATGTCCTTTCTTGCATCAAGATACCAAAACACATATGCGAGCAAATTGACTCCTGCTGTATCAATTTCTTCTGGGGGTTCGCGGACGCTAAGAAGAGGGCCCATCTTCTTAGGAAAGAGTACATTTTTAAACTAGTGGAGTAAGGGGGTTTGGGTTTAAGGCCCATGGCACCAAACAGGTTTGGAGAATGTTAACTTCAGAAGAACCATCATTATTAGCAACATCCTTGAAAATCAACTATATTGATACCGCTTCTTCTGATTTGATTAAGTTGCCTTATAATGCATCATGGATCTGGAAAGGTATCTCAGAGAATGCAGGACTTATAGTATCTAAACTGAAGTGGAGAGTTGGCAATGGTAAATCCATTCCTCTTAATCACCATTTATGGTGGCCAATGCAACAAGATCTTGCTGACATGTCGAATTTTTTATATGTAGCGGATCTTTTAGTTCATAGCAACTCCTCTTGGTGTAATGTTGAGTGGAACTCATCCTTGATTCATCTACTTTATCCTAGTTCCTCAACTTTAGCCATTCTGTCTCCTCCCCTCTCATTCACGGATACTTTAGATAAACTGGTATGGAAAGGAAATTCTTTGAATATATATAAGGTAAAAGATGGAGCTTCCATTTTAACTAATGCTGATACTGCAGTTTTACATGATTTCTAGGAGTTCATTTGGAAATTTCCTTTGCCTCAAATTTTAAGAACTAAAACTAACTCTTTAATTAGTTCCTGCATTTAGGAGTAATACATCTGAAATTTGGTTTTTGTTGTAATTACTTTGTGAGGGGGGCATAACAATATGGATTGATATTCTTTTTTCTTCTTCTTGATTTATGACAGGAAACCAAAACTGAGTTGGAAGGTATTTTTCTTGACATTTATCTTTGGATTGTTTAGGTAAGTTTTCGAGCAAAATAAAAATAACTATTTAGGATTAATTTTTTATTGACTTAGAAAAAGGGGAAAACTATGTTAAAAGAAATAAGTGGATTTTAAAAATTAAAATTAATAAGTAGAGACAGTACGGAAGAGCGTAAATTTGGATTAAGAAGACTAACTAAGAAATAGGGATGCAGGGGAACCATATTCCAGGGGCTACAATTATATTGGAGAGCCCGGCTTTGACTTCGGCAACATTTGCTCCTGCCTCCCTCAATCTCCTGCCTACAATGACCTTTCTCATGGCCCCCTCCTTTAGGTAAACTCTAACCACATCATTATATACACATCAATCTTCTTCTATTGTACAATTATCTGATATTCTTCTGGTTATTAATATAAGACCTATTTAACTAATTTGATTAGATTAAAAAGGTTAGATAAATTAGTTAATTATAAGAAATATAACATATTTTTCCTAAAATACTATAATAATTTTTCTTACTATCTTTCGTCCCTCACTTACTTGATTATTATTGAGAAAGTATCCATAGGAGTAATTTAGAAAAAACTGATAAATATGATAAATAGATTTTATATTTAGGACTAAAATGAACTTAATAATTAGGTCCTATATTAAGGACCGGGAAGTATTTAATATCACTTCAATTCTCAATATAAAACCAAGTTTACTAATTTTAGGAGACTAAGAAAGTTCAATAAATTATTTTAACGTATTACATTTATGGTTTTTCTCAAAACTATTTTACTTGAATTATAAATTGATATACATATTCTAATAATATACATGAATATTTTAAAGAGAGACGATAGGGACTGTTTGGGTAATAAATGAGGAAAGCTTATTTAGAAGCCATGTAGGCAATAATTTTTGCACATAGCATAATTAAGTGATGACCTAGTGTGACTTATATGTGATAAAAATTAATTTATTAAAAGAGAAAAGTTGAAGGGCCGAATTTTAAATGAGTTAAAATTTAAGAGACTGAATCATAACTGAATTACAATTTAAATGACTAAAAGATTAATTTTTTTCCTTAAAAAATACTCCTCCGGTCCTTAATATAAAAGCCATTTAACTAATTTGATTAGATTAAGGAAGTTAGGTAAGTTAGTTAATTATAAAAAATATGACACATTTTTCCTAAAACACCACAATCATCTTTCTTAATACCTCATCTCCCTCTTTTACTTGATTATGGTTGAGAGAGTATCTATAGGGGTAATTTAGAGAAAATTAATAAATATGATAAATGAGTCTTATATTTAGGACCAAAACCAACTCAAAAATTGGGTCCTATTAAGGACCGGAAGAGTAACAGTTTGGAGAGTTTATATTTGGGAGAAGGAGCGGAATGGGCAAAGAGGCTAGGAACGATAGTTGGAATAGGAGGAGCAATGGTGATGACTTTCGTCAAATGTCCACGTGTTCACATCTTCCCTTCTCGCTTGAATCTACATCACCACCACCATGCCCACGTGGCACTCCACAGCGACATCGCTCGTCAGGCTTTGGGTGTCGTTTGTGCCATTGGCAGCTGTTTCTCTTACGCCTTCTGGCTCATCATTCAGGTTCCTAATTCCTTCCCCTTTTGTATTGTTATTGTATCTGCATATCTTTCTTCAGTTATATATAGATCATCTCTCTTTTTTTAAAAAAAAATTGATAAATCTTCTTATGTTCTTGAAAAACACGTTATATAGTATTGTCGTTTACAATTGGAACAGGGTGTGATGAGCAGAACTCCAGGTGAGTACCCAAGCCATTGCACAAATACGGCACTCATGTCAACGATGGCGGCGATATAATGACACAAGACTACAGATAGGATCTGCAACCTCTTAGTTGGCATTCATGTTGCTTTTTTATGTAAAAAAAGCTATTGGCGCAACTTTTTTTTTAAAAGAAAAAAGCATCTTTATTTATGAAAAGAGCGACAATGAGTAATTAAAAAGTGTTGATTCTAGTGAAAAGGGTTTTATTTGCTTAAAAGTGAGTTCTCAGATTTGAGTTCGTGTGAATACAGAAAACGCCTTTAAGAGAGCTATCGGCAGTTAGACTTGCTAATGCTTGAATCTAACTCAGTCAGATAACTATATAGAGGGGGGAAAAGAAAACAAGTAAACCGATAACTAATGTTCGTTAAGACTATATTGTCTCTTGTGAATAGGAACAGATGATCTCTAAAAATATTTTCTTATACACAGTATAAGAGAGATTACCTTATTAAGATAAGGTGTTATATGTTATTTCTAGTTTAAAAAAAAAAAGTGTAAAACCATTCTACGATGTATGTGTGTAAATATTATCAATATGCAAGGAATAGTGGCGTCGGGAGTGACGGTGATAGCAATAGCATGGTTTGTGGAGAAGGTACGTATCAATCTAAAATGATCATGTGTTTATCAATTTAATTACATTCGTCACTCTGTACAAGTGTCAGTGGACTTGACTTGATTAACGATTCGTTGGATCATCAAGAAGAACATGACCACGAAGCTCCAAGTCATTTATAAGCGGAATCAAGAGGACTATACATGTTTCATTTCTTGAATAATTATCTTAATATTTGGTAAAAACGTACAATCTCTTGCTTTTCCTTTGAGCTCTTCGGCTTTCTTGCTCTTCATTGCTCCTCCTCCTTCTTGATTATCTCCCAGCCTTCCATTTTAACCCCATGGCTCAGTGTCCCTCCAAGCCAATGAAATGAAGATGATCCTAAGCTAAGAAACTGATTAGCTCAACTTCTTTCAAAGGGGTCAGTGGCTTCATGCAGCAATATTGGGAGCCAAAGAAGGTTTGGTTTCAATTGCCGCATTGAGGAAGAGATGGACAAGGAGGAGGAGAAACTGTCAAATCTATTTCAAGCAGCATCTGCATCGGCGTAAGAGGTTACAGGATAAGGTCAATGGTGGCTGCGGCTGTGGCTTCATTGGCTTTGACAGTGTTTCGATATGTGGGAGCTGTTTTTTGTGGATTGAAGCTTACGGGTGAATTTATTTGCTCTATTTTGCTGTATGAGGTTAAATAGGTTCTCAGAGTTCCTTATATAAGACAACTGAAGAGCAGAGGCACGAATGATACTATTTGGCTGATAAAGAACTACATTACACACACACACACACACACGTACACGTATGCATGTGTATATATATGTATGTATGATGCCTCTTCCTCCTTATCTGTTAGGCGAAAAACAGATGTATTCAATTCATGAGGCCAAGGGCACAGGATTCAAAGTAGTTGTTGATTAAGTACTGTTTGAATAAATGTCTAAAAGCCTTAAATCTTCACTAGTCGTAATCTTAATTTCATGAAAATGAAAAGTAGTTCTTATCATTTTTCCTTTTTTTATTTCTTAGTTTTTTAATATTAATCTTATCGGATTAAGGTATATCTATATAAAAACAAAGTTCGTGATTAATTCATGTTCTTGATTCTTAAATTAAACAAAACAAAAAAAACCATCCTATTGATCTCTGATTTTCACCCCCCAGAATTTTCATCCCTTCCCATGATAAATCCTTGAATCTCCCGCCCTCTTTTCTGCGAGTTCAAGCCATTCGATCTCTGATTTTTATTCTGAGATCTTCACCTTGTTTGAGCTTCTTTGATCTCTTTCCTTTTTGTGTGCTATGGCTTCCATTTTACCATGTGGCATGATGTCCCTTAATCATGCAGGAGTAGCTCCAAAGCCAAATCAACTAAATTATGAAGATGATCATAAACAGACCACACCCAAACTCCAGCCAAAGAAACCGATCAGCTTCGTGCTGCAATATTGGGAGCCAACAAGGGTTAAAAAAGATTCCAAGGCAAAGGTGCTCTCTGGGTTTGCGGGGACAGTATCAGGAGCTTGCAGTATGGCAGTGGGAGAGTTTATGTCAGTTTACGCTCAGTATGATGTTGAAGTTGCACAGATGAAAAGGTAAATGCATTTTCCTCCTCTTTTAGAGAAAATGGAAATACAAGAGGATGCGGAAGTGAACAGAGAAGTCATTATTTCAGTAACTAAAGGTAAAGAATATCAAATAAATGTGCCAAAAAAAAAAAAAAACTCCCTAGGGTGATATTTAGCATCTGATTATCCTCGTGTCTTAAGTATTTGGGAATAAAAAATACTTATAGAAAAATTAAACTTGACATATATGTATTATAAAAATGTTCAAACTTACACAAAGAAACTCACACACTGCAGGACCTGGAAGTGAAAGATTACAATAGCTTTGCAAATGAAATGACATAAATACTAATGAAAACCTTCAAATAGGGCTCCTTGAAACGGATGTTCTCTCTTTTTATGTTGTGGTAAATAATGATATGTGTATCCCCAAAAATTCACGACTAACTGATGAAGAGATTGCACCCATCACTCATGGGTCGACTCTGGAGTTGCATCTTCAATGATCCCGAGCGCTTTGTCACTCGTACCTCCCGTAATGAAGTCAGGGACCAGAGCTGGTCAGGGAGAGTAGTCAACATCCAGCAATCTTTAATGCTCAAACATCTAAGACATGGCATGGCATCACTACCTAATTCCCAGCAACTGACGTAAGGCATGCATTTCATTTTAAATACCTCTAGTTGGGGGAACCCGTTAATACAACGAAGCTCCGCCAGCTCCCTCCCACCGTTTTCCAACCTTACAAAAATATAGTCTCAAAATTCTGAGATTCGCAAGACTTCCCAAAATGCTCATGACATCACTATTTAAGTTGGTGCTTGAGACTGTTAGCTCTGTAAGGTTGGAAAGAAAGGCATTGACAGATGATGGAATATCAGGAAAGTCATAAATCTTCAATGCATTCAGATAATTTAGGTTTGCAAGGTTTTCCCACACTTGACCAACCCCTTGTTTATGCGTGTCATCCTCGGAAAAACGCAAACCCAATCTCCTAAGTTTTGGGAATACGCCTCTCCCTATTAGAGACATAATAGCTGACTTTTTGTTTATGCCAACATGAGATAGAGTTTGTAGATTCCACATGGTTTGGCCTTTCACATCTGGAAACTCTGGTAAAATAATAAATGCAGGGGTATGAAGATGCCTCAGTCTCTTGAGCTTCCAAATTCCAATGGGAAAGGACACCTCCCCGTCATATAGTAGCCCACGCCCTAAGTCCAAAGTTTCTAGATTCCAAAGATTGCATATGAATTGAGGAATCACAATTAGAATACGTCCATCAACAACATGGTCTAGTTCTATTTTTAGATGAATGAACATGCCTAAGTTGGCAGGGATCTTATTGTGGTTGGAACTTGATAGATCCAACACTCGAACAAGTTGTAAACATTTCAAAAACCTTTTTGACTCACTTGAATCAAAAAGGTAGTGGGAGTTGTCGTCAAAGCAAAGCATAGAACGAGTGCTTGAATGGTCTTTGTTGCTTGAAGCAAAATAATCAAACATATTACATTGAATGGATAGCCTACTGGGCTTGCTTTGCTTCAAAATGTCTGTATCCCTACAAACTTCAAAAAGCTTCTCCTCCATGCTCTCAGATATGCAGAGTTCTCTTAGCGAATCATGGATCCGACATGTCTTGATGCCCCCATCGCTTCTCCGTCTCCCTACTTGGATTAAGCTACGATCAATGAGCTCATCCACGCAGTCCTTGGCAACATCCTCTACAATTATGGGATCACTATGACGAATGAATCCTTCAGCTACCCATAATTGGATTAAGCTTCTAATAGGAATCTCGTAGTCTTCAGGAAACATACCAAAATATGGAAAGCATGGCCTCAATCTTGAAGGCAAGCTATCATAACTGAGTTTAAGTACTATATCAAGTACCTGTGTTTCTGGTCGAGTGAGATATAAGTTGACATGATCCATAACCTTGGACCATTCTCGGTGTGACTTATCCTTATTTGCTAGAATTCTTGCAAGCACCACAATGGATATTGGCAAGCCACCACAACTTTTTGCCATACGCTTACCTAATAACTTTATGCCATACGCTTACCTTCTTCTTGAAACACCCTCTTTCAAAAAAAGCCCCCAACTTTCTTCTTCGTTAAGAAAAGGGAGACAGTAGGGAGGAGATAAGCTGGCTTAAGAAGCCACTCCTTTCACACGACTAGTAATCAAAATCCTACTACTTTTATTATCATTCGGGAAAGCATATTGTAGGTCATCCCAATGTTGAGTTTGCCATACGTCATCCAACACTACAAGATACCTCTTTTCTTTTAAACAGTCTCATACCTTGTCTCTCAGTTCTTCCTCGCTCAAACTACACAAGTCATCATATCCAGCTTTGCCTTTGCCCTTTGATTTCTTTCCATGCTTGCTACTTATATATATTGTTATTGTAATGACATGCATTTGTAGAGATTGGCATCAAGCGTCTAAGAAGGGCGTGCCAAAGCTCTCTAGGTCTATAGTCATCAGACACATAAACCCAAGCATAACACTCAAAGTAATTCTTGACATAATCACTGTTATAAATCTTGCGAGCGAGAGTAGTTTTACCCAATCCGCCCATACCTATGATGGACACCACACTTCGACGCGAACCCCCTTGCTCGAGGCGATTGATTACTTCATCTGAGTCATGCTGAAAACCCACCACGTCCTCTTCCTCCACATCCCTTCTTCGCTTGTGCAGTAGTTGTAACTCCTGATCCGTTGAAGATCCTACTGCTTCTTGGGTGTCATATTTGATTTTGTTTTCATGAATCCCATTGATGGTGGCTTTAATGTTGTCTATTTTCTCTGCCACATGGTGCCGCAGCTTTGCATGGTTGACAACATGGAGCATCCTGGACAACCAATTTCTCCTTCGATGCCGGGCAACTTTGCCAACAAAGGTGTCGATGACATCCTCAGCTTCATGTGCGACTTCTGTAATTTGATGAAGAACCTCTTGTTCGATCTCCTTCTTGCGCTGGTTTTGGTTGTAGCTCTTAAGGAAGACATGCATCATTCTGAGCTCACTCTCAAGGGACCTCACTTTGTCCTCCACCCCACACAGCAAATTGGCTTCGTGTGTAACAAGTCGAGACAGGTTTTCCAGCACAAAACTAACTACGCTATCTGCCATGGAGTCTGCACGATCAACACAAGAACACAGAAACAATAACAGAAGCAAAATTTGATGCACAAGACGTTCAACCCTCAAGGATATAAGATAAGATAGATCGAAATGAATGGCTCGTAGGACCTGAAGGGGACAAAAGAAGCGTGTGGGTCCACCAAACATTGACTGGGAAATTGGGAGAAGACTTAAAAGTTGAGCCCTCCCTCCAATGGTATTCTTCTCCCTCTGAATCAGAGGCTCTAATGAATGATATCCGCTCACTAGTGTAATTGTTGGAATTTCGTTGTTATATTCTTTTTTTTTTTTTGGATAAAGAATTTCGTTGTTATATGGTTAAGTTGTTAGGTTCTATAATATCATCGAATATTCAATGGCTTTCTTAAAGAAAACTTGTTCGATTAAACTGCATTTTCTTGTGGAAAAAATTCCATTAATTCAATTCGCTCTGTTTTTTAATCTTTCATTATATATTTTCCGCATTGATTATTCGCGAGTTTATTGAAGTGCATGATCTATTAAAATTTTACCATCTTCATTCGTGATGTTATTCTATTGATTTAAATCGAAACTTTTACATTTTTTAAAAAACTCATTATTCGGTGCACTTATATCTCCTTATACATGTGTTAGGTCTGGTCTTCTACAAAAAAACAGACTTTAGGCGACGACTTTCGGCGGCGGCAAAAAAAGTCGCCGCTAAAACTAAGACTTTCAGCGGCGACTTTTTTAGTCGCCGCTAAAAGTTCGCCATTGAAACCAAGACTTTTAGCGGCGACTTTTTTAGTTGCCGCTAAAAGTTCGCCATTGAAACTAAGACATTCAGCGGTGACTTTTTTTGTCGCTGCCGAAAGTAGACTTTTAGCGGCGACTCTTTTAGTCGCCACTGAAAGTTTGTTATTAAAACCAAGACTTTCAGCGGTGACAAAAGTGTCGCCGCCGAAAGTGGACTTTTCGCGGCGACTTTTTTAGTCGCCGCTGAAAGTTCGCTACTGAAAGTGGACCTTCAGCGGTGACTTTTTTTGTTGCCGCTGAAAGTATAATATAATAATATATATTTTATTTTACAATATTAATAAACAAATTCAATCTGGCTCAGCGGCAAGAAGGTTGGACACGAAAGGAGGCGGTCACGAGTTCGAACCTGGAAGAAGACACATTTAAGGTGAAAATATTTGGACGATGACGTGGCGAGGAGGAGTGATGTGGCAATGACGTGGAGGTGGCTAGTGATGATGTGGCCGCCGATGGCGATGACATGGAGGTCGACGGTGATGACGTGGCGGACAGAGAAGATGACGTGGCACCGGCGGTGATGACGTGGCATTGGTAAAGCCAATTCTTCTTAGGCATTACTTTCAGCAGCGACAAAAAAGTCGCCGCGGAAAGTGTTTTTGGCGGCGACAAACTTTTAAAAGTCGCCGCTAAAAATATCTTTTAGCGGCGACCTTTTTAGTCGCCACTGAAAGTTTTCAGTCACGGCTACTACGGCAACGACTTTTTAGCGGCGATTTGTTACCGCAAAAAACTTTCGGCAGCGACCGCTGAAAGTCAATTTTTTTGTAGTTAGGAAATATGTGGGAGATTTGTTCTGATTTTTAGTATGTGAGCTCAATTGATCATATTCATTATTTTTCTCCCAAACTACTTCCTCTGATCTATAATATAAGAAGATTAGCTTTTCTTACTTACCAAAAAAATAAAAGTTTATTCATTAAATTTATTTTAAAATGATAGAATTTTTCTATTTTACCCCTCCAAAAAATACCAAAATTACTTTTAATGTTATATTTTTATTAGCTCTCATCTTTTCCCTATAGTTAATAAGGACGAAACAAAATAAATTACATTAGTTATTCTGACAATGTCTTATATTTCAAACCACAATTTTCTTCTAACCAAAGCTTGATATCATGTGCTGGAGGGACTACTTTTGTTACTTCCTCAACAACAATAGTAATAAAACTTAAGAGGGTGTTTTAAGAAAATTACATTATATTTATTATGATTAACTTATAAAAAAATTAATTTGACAGTCCTTATACCTTTATTAGATTTTTAATCAAGTCCCCATAGTTTTTTTCTTTTATATCAGATGCGTGTAATTTTCACAGTCATACACGTTGATCCCTGCCGTTAACTTCAGAGGTAAGTGACTGGTGAGGTGGCTGTTAGATGATGATTAGGCTGACTCAGCTAGTTGATGCTCTAAGAGTAATGATGCATCGGAGAAGATGGCGGAGGAAGCCGATTTCTTGCACGGAAAGAGGGAGATGATGGACAAAAAATGCAGGAGGCTAGAAAAAGCATTGCGGGAAACAAAAAAAAAAAACAAAAGAAAAAAGTGATGGGGATGCCATGTGGCATTAATATGCCAGTCCCATCTGACGTGTTAACGCCGTTATTCTAATTCGTCAATCAAGTGGAACATTACAATAACATTACTTTAAAATACAATAGGATTGAAATTGCGCCTTAAATAACATTTTGGTAAGTAATTACAACAATTTGAAAACTTTGGAGGGGGATTGCACTTTAACCCTTGAAAGAATTTAAAAAAAAAATATAAAGATCTGATTAAAAATCAAGTAAAATGACAAGAACTGTTAAATTAACTTTCTCTTAACTAATTTATCTATTTTTTTTAATTATTTTTGATGGGGATAATATTTTTTTTTTGGTGAATAGTACGAGGCATTTAGCCTATCTTATTGCATCAAAATTGAACGTGGGAAGGCAACACCCACAAAGTCATTGTACAAGCAACCTGATACCTGTTGGGGAGGCTTGTCAAAAACCTTCAGCACCCCGTCAATACTAAAACTAAACTTAGCTAGACAGTCAGCACTATAGTTTGCTTCTCTATATACATGCTGGATCTTAACTTGTGCTAGCTTAATCAATTCAGCTTTCACAAGTTTTAACAAAGCAGAATCTATATCAAGCTAACTATAATGTTTTCTAAAATTTTTACAACAGCAGCAGAATCACATTCAACAATCAAATATTGTACACCAAGTTTAGTTGTCAGCTGCAACCCTGTGAGGACACCCCACAACTCTGCCTTTATTGCTGTACACACGCCAACTTTCCTAGCATATCCAGTAATCCACTTTCCATCACAGCCTCTCAATAGACCTCCACAGCCCGCCAGACCCGGTTGGCCCTTGGCTGCACCATCAGAGTTTAGTTTAAACCATCCCTCCTCAGGTGGTATCCATCTAATATTCCTTTCCTGCCTCCTGATGCTTTTGGGAGAGTATACATTAGGAGACATTGAGATTTCCCTAGCAAACTTTCCAATCACTATTTCAGGGCATTCAGGTATTCTAAATCCAGTTTCAAACAAAACCTTATTTCTCCAGTTCCATAGTTGCCAGCAAGCCACTCCAAATTCAGTAACCTTTAGCTTGTCTTGCCTACATAGCCCCCACGTGATCCATTCCTTCCCTTGTAGCAAAAGAAACTCTGGAAATTGAGTCCAGCCACCTAATCGATTCCAAACTCTATCCGCTACTTCACAATCTCTTATCACATGCATTATATTTTCTGTTTTGCCACTACATTTATAACACTCCTTATTACCACCAAAAAATTTGCTTCTCCTCTCAGCAGTTAGAAGGCGTTCATGTGCAGCAATCCACAAGAATGTTTGAATTCTTCTAGGCCCTTTCCATTTCCAGATTTTATTCCACACTTCCTCTTTATTCCCTCCTTCTCCCTTCATCTTCCAGTACATTTCTGCCACAATATACTTCTCCTTGACACTGGATCCCCATCTAATAGTATCCTTTCCATTAGAATCACATGGGGGCGGTATAGCAAGAATAAGATTCTGCCCTTCTTCCAAAATACAGCTTTCTATTTTCTCCATATCCCATTCGCCATCCTTATTTACTAAGCATCTAACCTTTTGACGAAGTTCTTCATCATTTAAATTCTTTTTACAATAGTCAATCAGTCTCCTTTCCCCCTCTAGCCATCTGTCATTCCAAAGTTCAATTTTCCTTCCATCCCCCACTTCCCATCTTATACCTCCCACAATATTTGGCCATATACGAGCCAAATTTTTCCATACCTCTGAATCTGTGTTTTTCGCAATGCATTCAGACTCCAGATTTACTCCTCTACCATACTTCCCTTTCAACACTCGAGAGCAGATAGAACCAGGATTTGTAATCAAATTCCATCCAACTCTACCCAACAAGGCATCATTTAGAATACTCATGTTCTTCAAACCATACCCTCCTTCCTCCTTTCGGCTGCACAAAGTTTCCCAGCTCAAGGCATGCATTTTCCTCTTTCCATCCTCATGATTCCAAATGAAGTCACACTGTATCTTTTCCAATTGCTGCCTCACACCCACAGGTATATGAGAGTGTTGCATTTGGAAGATTGCCATTTGACTTAGGACTGATTGAGCCAAGGTAAGCCTCCCTGCTAAAGATAGAGTCTGCTTCTTCCATCCATTCAGTTTGTCCTGCATCTTATCAATCAAAAGCTGAAACCTCTCTTTTGTGCTTCTTCCTTTCATGATATTAGCACCCAGATATCTTCCTATTTCATCCATACACTTAAACCCAGTCATACTGCAAATATCATTCCTTACTCTCAAGTCTGTATTTTTTGAGAAATAAATGCTGGTTTTCTGTATGTTCAACTTTTGCCCAGAAACAGCACCAAATTTCTCTAAAATCTGAAGCATATTACAAGCCTGTTCCATAGTTGCTTCACAAAACAGCAGTAGATCATCTGCAAATAGTAGATGAGAAATAGCCACACCACTTCTTCCTATTTTGAAAGGCAGCCACTTCTTTTCATCCACACTGTCAGCAATTAAGTGGGATAGTTTTTCCATTGCCAGGACAAACAAATAAGGAGACAAGGGATCTCCTTGCCTCAACCCTCTTTGAGGTTTGAACATTTCCTTTTCCTCTCCATTCCACATAATTGCCATTCTAGGTGTGCTAATACACATCATTATAATTTTTATCAAATGTTCATCAATCCCAATCTCCCTTAAAACTCTTCCAACAAACTCCCAAGACATCCTATCATAAGCCTGTTCTAAATCAATTTTAACAGCCATAAAGCCTCTTCTCCCAGTCATCTTGTTCATAGAGTGTACCATTTCCTTTGCTATAATTATATTATCATGGATACTCCTCTTAGGAACAAAACTAGTTTGGAAAGGGGAGACTAGTTTATCCATAAGAGGTTTAAGTCTATTAACAATCACTGTAGTAATCCCTTTGTACAAAACATTACAAAGAACAATAGGTCTGAAATGACTTACAGTTTCAGGATGCTCTATCTTTGGAATTAGCACCAATAGAGTGCTGTTTAATTCTTCAATGCGTTCTGGATTTCTCCACATTTCGTCAATCAGCCTCACAACAGAATTCCCCACAATGTTCCAATTCTGTTGGTAGAAAAATGTAGGGTAACCGTCTTGGCCGGGTGCCTTAAAGCTCCCCATTTGGAAGAAAGCCTGCCTGATCTCATTCTCATCGATTTGCCTCTTCAAACAATTTAAATCTGAAAATTCCACTTTACCCCATTTCTGCTTCGTCTCCAACCAATGCCTACAACAATTCTCCTCTTCAAACAGATTTAAGTAGAAATCCTGAAATTGCTGCACAATCTCACCTTCATCTTCAAGCCACACGCCCTCGCCATTCTTTATCATCTTAATCTTGTTTCTCCTCCTTCTAATTAGAGTTTTTGGGTGATAATATTTTGTATTCCGGTCTCCCTGTTCTAACCAGATGGGGATAATATTTATTTAAAGAGGGAGTTGGTTCTTCAATGGTTGAGAATTAAAAACGTGTGGGCCCTTTTTTTTGGGTTCTTTTTGGGCCTTGAAAAGACGTGTGGGGCAAGACCGTATATGAGAAATTGAGATGTAATAAAAGAAGCGTGTGGGCCCACCTCGGCCCACCTCACATGACCTCAAAGACTCTTTAATTGTTGCTCTCCAGTCTCCACATTGACTTTGGGTCAGCATGTAAATTTAATTTTTTTTTTGACCGGGTATGTAAATTTAAATTTGCAGTAAAGGATAAACATTAAAATGTCAAAACCGCTTGAGGTGGATGGCACACTTGTCCTGCACCTCCTTCATTATGTGTTTTGGTGAGGTTAATTCAGGGTAATGGTTCTTGCATCACAATAGACTCCCAAAACTCTTTTTTGTAGACCATGATTTTCTTAAAAGGTTTTTCAATAATTATCCTTTTAAAATGGGTTAAGCTGAGGACTTGCTTCTGAATCCTTGCAATAGCTTTATTGATACCCTAAACACAAAATAATATAAAACCTAATTAACTAACCGGAGAAGAATAAAAAATTAGCTAAGTGTGTTTGAATTGATGTTGTCTTTCTTAAAATATCTTTATTAATCACATGTATTTGAATTATCCATTGATAATAACTCTTTAACATATGCAAAACTATAGAGATTACTTGAGAGAAAAATAATAAATATTGAAGATAACGTAAATTGAGATAGTATATTTATGACCAAATTGAATATTAAACTAGTCTTTATATTAAGGACTGGAGCTAGTATTTAGAGAGTTTACAATGGAAAAGAAAAAACGGCACGCCCAGAACCAAAACAAAAACAAACAAAATAAATTTATAAACAGTGAACAGCTTAAATGCCTTTAATTTCATTTTAATCTGTTAATAAATTGGATAGACTAGATAGGATTATCGTTGGCAATACGAAAAATTCTCCTACCCGAAGACAATGAATTCTAGGATGACGGACCAACCCAACCAAGGATTGTTTCATATCATCCTTGCCATCGGTTCAAGTCTCGACTCATTTACCTTGCAAATTGATTTGCTCAAAAAGTACTACTGCTTCCAATTCTTAATATTACGTAACGAAAGATAGGAGTAAAGAAGACAAAACAAAGCTTATACTACCTCCAAACGTTAATTATTTTTCCCAAAAAGTTTTTCTCTACAAAAAAAAAAAAGCCATGATGTCTTCTTATCAGTGCTAAGGTTAATTAACGAAGATGATCCTAAACAAGACACCCAAACTCCCAACAAAGAAACTGATAAGCCTGACTTCTCTCAAAGGGTTCAGTGGCTTCATACTGCAATAATGGGAGCCAATGATGATTTGGTTTCAATTGCCACACTGATGATGGGTTATAAACTTCAGCATTCACCATTGCCATCAAATGATCATACACAACAACAACTGATCACTCTTTCGTTTCTAAGAATCATCCAGAAGAACATGAAGATGAAGCTACAAATCATTTATAAGCAGAATCAAGAGGACGACGTTTCCTTTCTTTCACCGTCTAAGATATATAATTTTTTGGCATTATAATGTATTATAGTTAAGCATCCATTCTTTTCTTGAATAATTATCTTAATACTTGGTAAAGGCTGTACAAACTATATATTATTACCAGAAAAAGTAAACCCAAAACCTTCAATCTCTTAATTTTCTTCTGAGATCTTCTGAGATCTTCAGCTTTCATGCTCTTTGTTGCTTCTCCTTCTTCTTATCTCCCATGTCTTCTATTTAACCCCGTGGCTGAGCATCCCTCGAAGCCAATGAAATGAAGATGAACCTAAACTAAGAAACTGATCTGCCCAACTTCTGTCAAAGGAGTCAGTCACTTCATGTTGCGATATTGGGAGCCAATGATGGTTTGGTTTCAATTGCTGCATTGATGGAGAAACGCAGAAGAAGGAGAAGGAGGAGCAGAAGAAACTGTCAAATCTATTTCAAGCAGCATCTGCATCAGCATAGAGGTCACAAGATAAGGCTAGTGGTGGCTGTGGCTGTGGCTTCATTGGCTTTGACAGTGTTTGGATATGTGGGAGCAGTGTTTGGGCTAACCAGTTACTTGGGTTTTTGTGGATTGAAGCTTATGAGTGGATTTAATTGCTCTATTTTGCTGCATGATGTTAATTAGGTTCTCAAAGTTCCCTATGCAAGACAATTCAAAAGCAGAGGCAAGAATGATACAATTTGGTTGATAAAGAATTACTACTTCTAGTCCTTTATATAAGAGCTAATTAATTAATTTGAGTCAATTAAGAAAGTTTTTTAAGTTAGTTATTTGTAATAAATAGGTATTATTTTTCCTAAAATACACTTGCTAATCATGTGTATTAGCTCGGACTACCATTTAATGGAACCTTCAACATATGTAATTACTATAAACCACTCTGAAAAAATAGATAAATATGATAAACAAAATAGATTGTATCTTATATTTAGTACTAAATTAAAAGTTAGATTAGTTTATTAAATTAATGACCGGAGATAGTATACTATATATATGATTTCTCTTTTTTTGCATTTTCCTCCCTATCTGTTAGCAAAAACAGATGTATTCAATTCATGCGGCCAAAGCCACAAGATTCAAAGTAAACCTCAACAGATAAGCATTTTTAATTACAGTTTGAATAAATGCTTAAAAGCCTTGGATCTTCACTAGTCATAATCTTGATTTCACAAATGAAACATAATTCTCATTTTTCCTTTTTTTTTTCCCCTAAGTTTTTGAAATATTGATCTTATCAGATTAAGGAATATTTATCAAAATCTTTTCGTTGGATTAAAAAAGTATGTTTATAAAAAAATATATGCAATTAATACGTGTTCTTGATTCTTGAATTGTAAAAAAAAAAAAAATGCCATTGCTTTAAGGCGTTGATTAAGAACAAAACAGAATAGGGCTTTGGGTTGTGATTGTGTTTCTGTATAAAATATTGTTTGAGATGATTATTGATCCTGTCGTGAGACACACTCCAGTTTTTGCATAAATCCATATTCTTCGCAAGATATCTGATTCTGAACAATTTCATTTCCTTCATACAGACACTGCTTTCTGGATATTTTATTGTCAAAGATGAGTATTGAGACAGTAGTTAGCCTCATTTATTCTAAAATAACTCAGTTACTGTCCTTGGAGAAAGTCAGATTGAAGAACTTTGAAACAATATTCCCAATCCTACATCATTTGACTGATAGAATAACCTTAAAGCCTCTAGAAATGAACCTACAAATCAATGAATCATTCATCAATAACACTCATCCCCCAGAATTTTCATCCCTTCTCATTACAAAATCCTTGAATCCCCACTCTCTTTCCTGCAAGCTCAAGCCATTCGATGCCTGATTTTTCTTCTTAGATCTTCAGCTTGCTTGATTTAAATTTTTGTTTGGTTTTAATTTCTGCACTAAAGATGGGTGTAGGATCTGTTAAAAAAGATTCCAAGGCAATGGCGCTTTTTGGTTTTGCGGGGACAGTGTCAGGGGCTTGCAGCATGGTAGTAGGAGAGTTTGGGTCAGTCTACACTCTAAGTATGATGTTGAAGCTGCACAGATAAAGAGAGAAATGCACTTTCCTCCTCTTCTAGAGAAAATAGAAGTACATTGGGATGTTGAAGTGAACAGAGAAGTCATTTTTTGAGTGACCAGATGTAAAGAATATCAAAGAAATGTGCCAAAAGGAAAAACTCCCTCGGGTGATATTTGGCATGTGATTATCCTCTTGTCTTGCGCATGTGGAAGTAAAAAATCCTTATAGGAAATTAAGCTTGATACACACACAAACATATACAATAAAATGTTCAAACTCACACTGCAGGACCTGAAAGTGAGAGATTACAATAGCTTGCAATGAAATGACAAATACTATTGAAAACATTCAAATAGATCTCCCTTGAAACAGGTGTTTTCTCTTTTCATGTTTTGGAGTAAATAAAGATATGTGTATCCCCAAAAAATTCACCCCCACTAATTGATGGAGAGATTACACCCATCTCTCATAGGTCGACTTTGGAGTTGCATCCTCAATGATGTAGAGATCACGCTCACTCGTACCTCCCGTAAGGAAGCCAGGGACCAGAGCTGGTCAGGGAGAGTAGCCAACACCTCGCATTGGTGAATGATCAAACATCTGAGACATGGCATGACATTACTACCTAATTCCCAGCGATTGAGGTCACGGAAACATATCATTTGAAATACCTCTAGTCGGGGGAACCCATTAATGCAACGCAACTCCGGCTCAGACCGATTTGCAACCGCACAGTGATGTAGTTTCAAACTTGTGAGATTCGCAAGACTTCCCAAAATGCTCATGACATCACTGTTTAATTTGGTGGTTGAGATTCTTAGCTTGGTAAGGCTAGAAGGAAAGGGATTGACAGATGATGGAATATCAGGAAAGCGATGGATCTTCAATGTATTCAGATAATTTAGGTTTGGAAGGTTTTCCCACACTTGGCCAGCCCCTTGATTATGCATGTCATCCTCACGAACATGCAAACTCAAACTCCTAAGTTTTGGGAATACTCCTTTCCCTATTAGAGACATAATAGCTGACTTTTTGTTAATGGCAATAGGAGATAGAGTCAGTAGATTCCACAGGGTTTGGCTTTGGCTTGGGCTTTTTACATCTGGAAACTCTGGTAAAATCATAGGTACAGGGGCATAAAGATGCCTCAGTCTCTTGAGCTTCCAAATTCCAATGAAAAGGAGCAGCTTCCAGTTCCAATAATCTATTCCATAAGGCCCCAGGTGCAAAGTTTCTAGATTCCAAAGATTGCATATGAATACAGGAATCGGTCCTAGAGAACCTCCACTAGAAAAGGCATAGGGGTCTATGTCTATTTTTAAGTACCTTAGATGCATCAACATGTTTAAATTGGCAAGGAACTTGCACGAGATGTCACGTTTCAGACCCAACACTCGAACAAGTTGAAACTGTTTCACAAGCTCTTTTGAATTGCTTGAATCGAAATCGAGGTACCAGTCGGAGTTAGGGTCAAAGCAGAGCAACGTACGAGTACCTGAATGGTCTCTGTTGCTTGAAGCAAAATAATCTCCGATAGTATATTGAATAGATAGCCTACGAGGTTTGCTTCGCGCTGACATGTCTGCAACCGTACAAACTTCAAAAAGCTTCTCCTCCATACTCTCAGATTTGCAAAGTTCTCTCAAAATATCATGGATCCGACACGTCTTGATACTCCCATCACTTCTCCTTCTCCCTACTTGGATTAAACTACGATCAATGAGCTCATCTAAGTAGTCCTCAGCAACATCCTCTGTAATTCTGGAATCACCATGAGGAATGAATCCTTCAGCAACCCATAGTTGGATCAAGCTTCTAGCAAGAATCTCGTGGTCTTCAGGGAACATACCAAAATATAGAAAGCACTGCTTCAATCTTGGAGGCAAGCTATCATAACTAAGTTTCAATACTATATCTTGTACAGGTGTTCCTGTTTTAGCGAGAAGCGTGTTGACATGGTCCATAATCTTGGACCAGTCTCGGCATGACTTTTCCTTGTTTGCTAGAATTCCTGCAAGGACCACAATAGATATTTGTAA
Organism: Neltuma alba; assembly: GCF_004799145.2. Taxonomy (NCBI): domain Eukaryota; kingdom Viridiplantae; phylum Streptophyta; class Magnoliopsida; order Fabales; family Fabaceae; genus Neltuma; species Neltuma alba. The sequence continues at coordinate 1,686,280 of NW_021636085.1, forward strand.
GCCATGACAACTTTTTACCATACGCTTACTGAGTAGCTCGAGATTAGAAGGAACACACTCTCTTCGAAACACCCTCTTTGAAAAAAGCTCCCAACTTTCTTCTTCACTAAGAAAAGGGAGATAATAGGGAGGAGATGAGCTGGCATGAGAAGCCACGTCTTTCACACGACTAGTGATCAGGATCCTGCTGCTTTTATTATCATTCGGAAAAGCATATTGTAGGTCATCCCAATGTTGAGGTTTCCATATATCGTCCAATACTACAAAATACCTCTTTTCTTTCAAATAGTCTCGTACCTTGTCTCTCAATTCTTCCTCACTCAAATTACTTGTATTGTTATTGTCATAACATGCCTTTGCAGAGATTGACATCAAGCGTCTAAGAAGGGCGTGTAAAAGCTCTCTAGGTCTATAGTCATTAGACACATAAACCCAAGCGTGACAATCAAAGTGATTCTTGACATGATCACTGTTATAAATCTTGCAAGCGAGTAGTTTTACCCAATCCGCCCATACCTATGATGGACACCACATTGTGACGCGGACCCCCTTGCTCTAGGAGATTGATGACTTCAGTTGTGTCATGCTGAAAACCCACCACATCATCTTCCTCCACGTCCCTTCTTTGCTTGTGCAGCAGCTGTGACTCCTGATCTGTTGAAGATCCGGCTGCTTCTTGGGTGTCATACTTGATTTTATCCTCATGAATCTCCTTGATACGGGCTTTAATGTTGTCTATTTTCTCTGCCACATGTGCCGTAGCTTTGCATGGTCAACAGCATGGAGCATCCTGGACAACCAATTTCTCCTTCGATGCCAGGCAACTTTGGCAACAAAAGTGTCGATGACATCTCAGCTTCATGTGCGATGTCTGTGATTTGACGAATAATTTCTTGTTCAATCTCCTTCTTGCGCTGGTTTTGGTTGTAGCTCTTAAGGAAGGCGCTCATTATTCTGAGCTCACTCTCAAGGGACCTCACTTTGTCATCCACACCACATAGCAAATTGGCTTCGTGTGCCACAAGCCGAGACAAGTTATCCACCACAAAACTAACAATGCTATCAGCCATGAAGTCTGAACGATCCCCACAAGAACTCAAAAACAAATGAAGAAAAATCTGAAGCACAAAATATTGCCAAGACGTTCAAGGATTTAAATACTAGCTAGTGTCAGTATTCCACTTCCACGAGGTTGCCTCGAAAACTAAAAGTAAAGACTGTATTGTTTTTTCATTGTTATTCCCTTCATTCCTATTGGCCTTTCAAGTGAGCATGCAAATGAAAGATAGAAAGGTAAGGCGTGTCACGTAGGAATTTGAAAGGGACAAAAGAAGCGCGTGGATCCACTAAAAGCCCGTGCGATGCCGAGGTGGTTTCAGTTGAGCATGGAACTAGCGGGAACCAATTTCTGGGACGAGTTTCGGCACGACTAAGGTGATGAGCGCCCAAAACTCATTATATCTAAATCTGATTTAGATAGTTTAAATTTAATTTTTTTTATGTTTAAATAAAAAATTATTTTAAAAAATTAATAATTAAGAGATTATATTCATTTTAGATTTTATGCTCTTTAAAATAATTATTTAAAAAATAAAAGAATTAAATATGAACTATCTAAATCAAATCTGAATGGTTTATATATGATGAGGTTAGAGTACTAATTTGATGAGCATGCAAATAAAAAAATAGAAAGAAAGGGTGTGTCACATGGGAATGAGTTTGGATGCTCCTCAAGAGTGATGAGCATTCCAAACTCATCAAATTTAGATCCTTTATATTTAATTTGAATAATCCCAATTTATTTTTATTTTTTAAAATAATTATTTTAATGCTTATAGAATTTAAAATAAACATAACTTTTTTTATTTAAAAATAAGTAATTAAAAATATTAAATATAATCTGTTCAGATCTAGTCACATGGGGACGAGTACTTTTTTTTTTTTTAAATGTTGTTCGGCCAAGCATGGATAGTGTTAGGATTATAGTTTTGATGATAACAAAGTCAGATAATTTGGGTTAAGTATTTTGATCGATCAACTGATCGATTAATCGTTTATCGCTAAGGTTTCAGATAATTGTTCGAGTGTAAATCAGGTTTATAGTAGGTATTTGGATTGAAGAACTATTCGATAAGTAATTAATCGATAAAGTGATCGATTATCACTAACGTGGAAATCACACAAGATTATGGTTAATTATCGATCAACTGATCGATAATATCAGATAAACAATCGAGTTACTGATAAGAGAACCAAATCTGAAGTGTATTTATCGATCACGTGATCGATAAATCATTTATCAATAACGACTTCGATAAAAGGTAACACAATCTACTTGTTTTGCACATTAATTCTGTTACCAATTTATCGATCATTTTCTCGATCATTTGTTTATCGATCACATGTTCGAACATTATGCTCTAACTCTCTGAATGCAGGTAATCAACTTCACTGATGGATCGATAACCTTATTGATCATCAAATTATCGATCACATGATCGATAATCAATGTCTTTATCTACTCTTATTTAGTTTTCCTGCAACCAAATTATCGATAACATTATCGATAATTTAACTTGTTTGCATAAATATCTTTTCACATCACATGATCGATAAATAGTCTAAAGATTGCTATATTCGCGTTGAACTATTTTCGATCACCTAATCGATCATTGGATTTTCGATAATATGATCGATCATTCAATTCCCTGAAACTTATGTTTTCACAAAACGTGATCGATAATCTGTTTCTTTACCTTACAGGATTAAATTTCTTTTCTCACTTTATTCGATCACTTGTTCGAATAATCTTTGATCAATCACCTGTTCGATCACTTTAGATAGTCTGTGTCTTTCACTGAATATATTCATACTCATGGTTTATCGATAACATTATCCATCATACATTTATCGATAAGTTGTTCGATCATCAATGACTAAGTTTCATTTCAATAACATTTGAATTATCGATAATCTGTTCGATCAAACAAGTGTTCGATCACTTGTTCGATCATGGAATGATTTCCTTTTACTATGATAATTCTTAAAGTCAATGATCCAACACTTGATCGATAATATTGGTGAACTAATTCGAAAAGTCTTCATTCTGTTTATCGATAACATGATCTATCAACAAGTAATCGAACATCTCTTCGATCAAACATATCCAGAATGTCTTTCTGCTCTTCTTACAGATAAATCATTTCGTCCCAAATCTTTGAATGATATATTTGTTTTCTCTTCTTAGGTCATGACTAAAGTATTTACCGCAAGACTCTTATTTGTTTAAAGCTTAAATAATGCAGATTAATGAAAAAGAATACAACGGCTCTTCAACGGGATTACGTAGCTGCAACCTACAGTGTCAGAAGCTCAGACGCATTAATGGCGGAACCGTTGAAAACCAGCGAAACACGCAAACGGAGTCACAACGGCTAGAAGCTCTTCCGTCTAACGGCTACTTAACTATATCAACTATAAAAGGTGCGAAGAAGCATTAATGAAGAGATTGAATACCGGAACTACCACCTGCGATTATTTAGTCTAGCATTCAATGCTCTGTTTTCACGTTACTACCGAGCATCAGTGTTCATTATTAAATTCACTCTTTAAGAGAGCCAATTACTACTCTTATTAAAATACTTGAGTGATACTCAAGAGTGTGGACTCTTGAGAAGGCTTGTATCCTTACGGGAGTAAGGGGGATTGATTGAGCGATACAATTACTGTACCGAGGCACCAAGAGCCCTGTCGATCTTGGAAGATAGTGAAATACTCAGAGGTGTTCTGGGGACTGGAAGTAGGTCACGTGGTTTAGACCGAACCAGTATAAATCTTGTGTCTTCTCTCTGCGGTTAAATTTCTCCTTACTCTGACTCTCTGTTTTTATTCAATACTGTCACGCACTTAATTTAAAATTTTTGTAACTCACCCAATTCACCCCCCTCTTAGGTGAGATTGTTTCTAACAGATAGGTCATAGGCCATACTTGTTTGACAAATTTCTGTAATTACTTGAAAAAAAATTCATGCTTTAGGAATTTTTTTTCCATATATATATATTTTTTTGTGCAGGTGTGTATTTATGAGTTTCAAAGTTGGCAGTACAACTGTGAATACTAATACTAGGTGACTTTAACCTTTACCTTTTAGCAAAATAACCAAAATTATCAATGGTAATTGTCCCAATGACAATGTCACCCACCACGTTTTGACAAGGTTTCAGGTTCAAACCTGATGTTATGTTTTTATGTGTGCGCGTGTTTAAATTGTATTCTAATTCTAACTCATTGACACACATTAATAAAAAAACAAATAAATGCATTAAATTTCTTATAAAATTTAAGTGATTTTTAATATTATTTTTTCTAAATTTCAAAACCTTCCTCCCTTTCATTTAAAAATAAATAAATTGAGCTTAATATAAAACTCAGTCGGCTAATTTAAAAAGATTAAAAAAGTTATCAAATCACTTAATTATGACATATATAGATGATATCTCTCAAATATTTGCATGTATAATTAGATTATATGTCAATCCATAAGAGTAACAAATTAGTTTGAAGAAAAATGACAAATATAAATGCTTTAAGGTAACTTATTAACTTAATTAATCTCCCCAAATAAGTCGAGTAAGTCTTATATTAAAAACCAAAAGTAGTATTATGTATAAAGGATTAAAAGAAAAACTTGTTCTTGATGTTTGTGTTATCACTCAGAGACTTGTTTTCCTCTGCGTTCAGTGTGGGTCATCTTCATGAGACTGGAAATAAAGTATGATTACTAATTGTTAATAGCCATCCGATTAAATATTTTATTCACAATATTGCATGGGGAAGGGTCCTAGGTTCACGCCAGAAAATGGAATTGTCTCTTCATTCAAATCTCTCCCGCAATCAGTGGCGAGCTTCCTTCCTTATATTCCGAAATCCACTTGCAATATACTACTCAGAAAATATTTACAATTAAGATTTTTGATTAATGAGAAAATTAATTCGGCAATCGTTATAGTTTTGTCAGATTTTGAATCAGATCCCTCTAGTTTTATTTGTTTTTAATTAAAACCTTATAGTTTATTAGGTTAAATGGGCAAGTCTTTCCGTTAAAAAGGCTCCAAACACCGTTAATCTGCATATGTTTGATTAGTACTTCTATATTACGTACTTTCTTATAATGAATCACGTTATTTAAACTCGTACAATGGTGACAAACTTTGCACAATGATGACAAACACCGTTAAATCCCTCATTTCTTGAATCATATCTCTTAAAATACACTTTACATGAAGTGTAGACAAAGCTAAGAGAGACAGAGAGTTGCTGAGTTGGTTCCCGCATAATAAAAAACTACACATTGGATCCGTCCTTCTTTATATATCTCTTTAACTTATTCCATTCACATGAAGCGCACTTCAAGAAATTCGTGTGTGTGTGTGTGTGTGAATGGGCTTATAATTTTAAGGTCTCATATAATTGCACTTTGCATTGAGAGAGACTTGGAACCAAATAGAAGCTTGGCTGGGACCTTCTTTAGGCTTCCCACTGCATTCTCCTTCTATTCTAACTTAGGACCTGTTTGGTAGGAAAATTTGATTGAAATAGAAAAACATAAAGGGAAAATCTCTAAGGGATGACATGTTTGGTAAATACTGGAATGAAAAATCGGTTGTGGAAAAATTTTGTTTGGTTGGACTGAAAATGGGTTGAAATTTGTGCAATTTGCCATATTACCCTTAACGAAAGAATATAATATTATTAAATAAAAAAAAGTTTTTAACCTTTAATAATGTTATTAAAAAATTCAATAATTTAAAAAATAATAAAAATATAAAAAATTATAATTTAAATAAATAATAAATAAAATATTCAATATGAATATAGAAATCATAATAGATTTTTACAAAAATACTATAATTATTAATTTTAAAAAACTAAATAAAAATAATGAATTATATAAGTAATGATGCGAAGGTAGCATCTGTTAAGATATCAAATCAAATCTATTTTATTTTGATACTTATGACCATATATAAAAATAATAATTAACAATAAAGAAAACAAAATAAATAACTAAATTAAATACTAACGTGCAGAAAATTTTTAAACGTATTATTCGAGGCTTGCGACTTTAACTGATGCGAGTTCAACCCAGAGATCTCTCATATATTCTCTTGCAGCAATTCCCTCTTTCAACTGCTCGCGGTTCTAAATGTCTCCAAAGATTTGCTTTTAGTTATTATACTTCTCGTTGGCTCCATCAATTTGGATTTTCACTCCATACTCAAAACTTTAAGAGCCAAAGAGCTTATTAACTTTGGTCAATAACTTTCAAGCCATGTGGTAGACCAAATTTAAATTTAGATTTTGTTTCTAAAGTGCCAAATCTGAATTTGGATTACAATTTGGATTTCCAAATTCGCATTTAGAACTCCAAATTCGAATTTAGTTTTTACTTCAACTATGATTGAGTATGAGAAATTTTTAAATCCAAATTTGGATATCAAAATTCGAATCGGGCCTTTGTTTCAACTGTGACTAAGTACGTAAAATTTGAATTTGCTTGAGTTGAACTTAACTTTCTCAGCTAGGAACTGTCTCATATTTGTATCACGTGATAAAAAAGTTTTACTTGAGATCAAAAGCATCAATCCATGAACATTGCCCTACAAGAATGAAAGCATTGTACTCTCATCTTGTCTCATTCTTGTTTATTTTAGTAAACTCTGTTTTCTTATTTTTAAGTATTAAACAGAACATATATACTCCTCCGATCTTTAATGTAAGACTCATTTAACTAATTTGATTAAATTAAGAAAGTTAGGTAAGTTAGTTAATTATAAGAAAAGTGACACATTTTTTCTAAAACACCATAATCATCTTTCTTAATACCCATCTCTCTCTTCTATTTGATTATGGTTGAGGGAGTATTCATAGGGATAATTTAGAGAAAATTGATAAATATGAGAAAAGAGTCTTATATTTAGAACCAAAATCAACTCAAAAATTAGGTCCTATATTAAGAACAGAAGGAGTAATATCCTTTCCCTCCATATATACTTAAACTAGTACTAAGGCGGTCTTCATTGAATTTGTTGTTTGTGCTTCCAAGTCACACCTTGATCAGAAGTGTTCATGCTCATATGGGTCTTCAACCTTCAGAGTATCTCCTAAAAAAAACATCCTACCGTGTTGGCTTCCCCCGTATCCACTTTCATCTCAACTCCAGTGCCCTTCTTCACTCTCTCAACACCATCTTCTTAAACAAGAAGCACCAGAGGTTTAAACGAGAAGAAGAACCATCTGGTCACCCTCGCAGAATCTTTCATAGGTGATGGCAGTCCTCTACATCGGGAAAGGGTTCTCTTATTTTCTTCCCTTTCCATCCCCTTCTTCCTTTTTTTTTTTTTTTAACAATTATATTGACATTCAGATTTTAATATTTTCAAAAATATTTATAAAACATTTTTAAAAGTATTTACTATTTATTGCATTTGTAAACTATTAAAAAAATAGTAATTTGTATTTTATTATTTGTTTATTTTTATAATTTAATATTTTAATAATAATTTTAAAATAATTAACATTTGAATAATTAAAATATTGATTTAAGAGTTAAGAAAGAAAAATGAGATCGAGGAGGATGAGAAGAGAAGAGGAGAGGCTCCTCTCCCTTTCTTATGTAGTTGATTAATAACTAAAAATATTTTTGTCCACATATATGAGAAAATTAAGAAAATGGGAAAGAAATAGTAGCATTGGTGAGATCCATCTGCACGGATCTCAAGCACCATGTATTTTCTTTCTTATAATTTCATTACTATATGCTCTACAAAAATTTGAAGTGAGTAACACTATTCATGACTAATAATAAATATTATGAAAAAATGCATATTTAATTCTTTAATTTTATACACTTTTTCATTCTAGTCCATTATATTTACAAAATGTCTTTTTAGACCTTTTACTTTAATGTTGTTAAAAAAAATGTTAACATTAAAATTTTAAATGCTGATAAGATATTTTTAAATACTGACATATTAATTTTAATTTTTAAAATAAAAATAATTACTATAAAAAATCATTTGAGACTAATAATAGAGAAGTCATTATTCTACTGACAAGAGGCACAGAATATCAAAGGAATGTGCTGAAAAAACAGCTCTATTGGGTGATTTTCAGCAGGTAAGTATCCTCATTTCAAATTAAAAATCCTTATAGGAAAATTAAACTGCGCACACACTCAAGATGTTCAAACTCATACATAGCAATGAATGTTTACAGTAGCTTTGCAAAGGAAATGAAATAAATACTCTTGAAAACCTTCAAAAGGGCTCCTTGAAATATATCTTGGTACATATATGCGTGTGTCAGACAACAGAGAATTCTTGGGACTGCCTTTCTGTGTGGAAAATTTCTTCTTCTTTTCTTACATGTTAAGAGAGCGAAACTGAATTCTGTGGGATTGTGCATGAGAGAAATCAAGAAAAACATCACCTAAAAACATATAAACACTTGAGAGTTTTTAATGATCTTTGTAATGGATACAAGCAGCAATATTTTTTCATTTCTTCAACATATATCACAGGAGAAAACCATCCTGTGTGGTCTGTGAAAAGGGAAACAGTTGAGTCAGACTTTGAAACTGCATTGCCAGACAATCAAACCTTGAATAAAGTAGCTAGTCTTCATCCGGTGGTAGATCAGACTAATTTTAGTAAGATATATAATGGCATGCAATACAGCAAAGGAAGTTGAATTTCAAGGAAATCATGAGAAGACAAAGCAGATAAAAGTCTTCAATTTCAGGAAGGAGTTTGAACTTCTGAGAATAAAAGACACTAAGAATGTTAATCAAGTAAGGCTAATGGTTTAAAGGAAAATTCTTTTTATATTTTAAAAAAAAATGCGGGTGCTCTCTTATATAATCCACATCTCGTTGTTTAAGCACTTGTACAGTTGTAACTGATTAGCTATTAGTAATCACCTTGTAGTCTGTAATTATCAATCCAACACATCATTTCAACTCACTTATTCTCTCTATCTCTCTATAAATATATGTCTGTTACATTCTCTCTCTCTCTCGCTCTCAAAGACCTTTAGGTCCCGTTTACTACGAAACATTAAAAATGAGGGATAGAGATTAAAATTGAAAGTGTAAAACTATATTAAAAGAGTGTTTAGTGTGAGTAATTGTATGATACTTGGGATTAGACAAACCCATATATATGGGATTGGGAAATACCATGAGAAGAGGTGGTATTCTCCAATCCTATCTATGTGGCATTGCCTAATCCCATGTGATAAGAAATCATTCATGCTAAACATCCTTTTAACATATTTTTTCAATCCCAATCCCAATCCTTATCCCTCATTTTTAATACTCCATACCAAATGTAACCTTAGAGATAATGAGATTGCACCCATGTCTCATGGGTTGATTGGATTTGCATCTTCAGTGATTCAGATGGCCCTACTACTTGTACCTCTCACTAGGGAAGTCAAGGACCAGAGCTCGTCAGGGAGAGCAGTCAACTTCTCGCACTCTTTAGTGATCAAACGTCTGAGACATGGCATTCCATCTTTACCTAATTCCCAGCGATAGAGCTTCTTCAAATATTTCATTTGAAATACCTCTATTTGGGGAACCCATTAATTCAACAAAGCTGGATCTAACTCAGACCTTGAGCCTTTTGTAAACTCACAATAACACAGTGTCAAAATCCTGAGGTTGGTAAGACTCCCCAAAGTGCTCATGACATCGTTATTTAAGTTGGTGCTTGAGATTGCTAGGTTGGTAACGTTGAAAGGGAAGACATCGACAGAAGCTAGAAGTTGGAATACTAGGAAAGCCATAAGTCTTCAATGCATTCAAATGGTTTAGGTTTGAAAGGTTTTCCCACACTCGTCCAACCCCTTGTTTATGCATGTCATCCTCATAGAAATGCAAACCCAATCTCCTAAGCTTTGGGAATACACTTTTACCTATTAAAGATACAGCGGCTGATTTTTTTGTTTACAGCAACACAAAGATTGGGTTTGTAGATTCCACATGATGTTACTTTCTACATCTGGAAACTCAGGAAAAATCACAGGTCCAGCTGTATGAAGAGGTCTCAATCTCTTGAGCTTCCACATCCCGCTAGAGAAGGATACGGATATTCTAAATTCAGAATGCCCAAGGTCCATCGTTTCTAGATTCCAAAGATTGCATACAAATTTAGGAATTAGTCCAACAAATCCTCCACAAAAGCTTGTTCGCGGGTCTATTCTTAAGTACCTTAAATGCACTAACATGTTTAACTTTATTATGAATCCGAGCTCTGTACAAGAATCTGAAATGAGTCACTCTGCTAATTTATGCCCATAGTTCTATGAATATCCTTTATGTATATATAAATAGTTCCTTGAAATCTCCGACGAGTTCATGAACTTGCGTGGTTCTTTACCACTAAAACAAATGTGCATATTTATAGCTTCAAATGATAGAAATGAAAGATGTCCAAAAGATAGAAATGAGAGAGATGCTAAATCATACTCCTACCCATACTATATATAAGCTTCAAATAACCAAATCATTTAATGAACTAGCAGTTACAATTAATTAAAAATAATAAATAAGTCAGAAATATATTTTTCTCCAAATTTGCCCTTATCTATTAAAAGAGTAAATAAAAAAGACAATAAATTAAAAAAAATAATGAAAGAGAACATATGAGGGGTAATATTAATGAGAGAGGGGGTACTAAATAAAGTCAACTAAGGATAAAATAAGGAAAAAAAGTAATAAATGCTCAGACAAACTTGAAAATTAAGCTTATATTTTGAACCAGACACCTCTCTAAAAATAAAGCTGTTATATAGGACTGGAAGGAGTATATAAAAAAAGTAGGTGTTATGCATAATCAAATTCTTTTATCTTATTATCTGTGCAATTATATTATTGTAAATTACTGTCATGGTCACAGAAGAATTGGGCCAGGATAGGGAGCCTAATAAGGAGCCCAGGAAGGAAGAACCAATGCTAAGAGGAAGAGGCAGCAAAAAGGTGTTGAGATGCCATATAAAAAGACAAGATGTCATCAGGGGAGGGTGTGAAATGAATTATGTGTAGTCTTCCCGCCTCCTTGAGTCTCTCTTCTCCCTGGCCAGCTGCACTATCTCAGTGACTGGATCTTCTATTCTCTCCTGCTACTCTCATTCTATATTTCTTAATCTCCATTGAATCAGAGTTATGTTATTTTCCTTTAATATTGTTAACTCTGTCAAATGTATTGAGCTTAGAATTTCTATTATAAACAGTTCATTATTATTGATTTGAGTTATATTATCTGGGGATCATTTGTGTGATTGTTACAATTACCAAAGCTATATTTTAATGATTCTATTGAGTCTCGAGAAAATCAAAAGATGATTTATTTTTTCAATTTCAAGAATCAAATTCACCTTTTCTACAAAAAGTTTACTTTCAAGGTGCCTTTTTTTATTTGTCATTTGTAGTAAAAAAAGTTGTGTTAAAATGAATGATGAAATTCATACAACTTGAAAGCTTTTATTTCTTTATTTTTTTTCTTTTTTTTCTATTTTGGTTTTGAAATCCTCATCCATATAGGATTTTGATTCTTGGGTGAGTGATGATTTTGTGACGCGTGTGCTGGCATAACGGAAGAAGGGAACAACGAGGCAGAGGAACCTAAGACGGAAGAGGCCAAAACAGAGGAGGTGAAGCCTGAAGAAGCAGAAAAGTCCAAAACAGATGAAACAGAGGAAGCAAAGGACGAGAAAAAACCAGAGTGATGAAGATGATACTGGAATTTTATAGCCCACAAAGTTAAATCAATCAGTTGATGTAAAACCTAAGAGCGTTCTTTTTATTTCTTTCTCTGTTTCTTTTTTTTTTTATTCTTCAACCTTTGGTCTTGTCTTTTTTCATCTGGATGGAATTTGTATGAAAAATTGGAGATTTCAATATCTGGGTCATGAGCATTTGTTATTGGGGTAATAGTAATGAAGAATGAATGCAACAAAATTCTGCAAAATTGATCTGTTTTCATCTGCAGAGAGGTAACTATTTTGTCTTACTTTTTTCATAATTTTTTATACGCATTAGGACTATCTTCTGCCTCTTCAAGAAGGGAAAAACGACGACGCTTTGTCACTTTTTATCAAGTTTTGGTCTTTGCCTTGTTAAGTATCTTCAAGCTTTATACAGGACCTATTTGAAATGATTTATAAATAATTTTTTTTTAATTATAATTTATAAAATACAGGATAAACATGTAAAAAAAAATTTTATCTCGATTTATGTGATATGCGTTTGTAAGTGATTTCACCCATAATGACAGGGCCATTATCTAGCTCAATCAACTATGCCGCTTGCATATTTTATTAGTGGTTTTTTTCACACAAATCAAAACATGACCTGAATTTCATTTGGGCCAAAAAGAATACTACTTCTAAATTCTGTTAATAACCCGAACCTAAAAATTCAAAGGGAAAAAAAATTAAAATTACGAGAAATGTTATGGTTACATCAACGACATAATAGCTTAATTTCTCTCCCACCTCCTTTCTTGGGTGTAATAATTTGTTTCTCGCGGTTTTGCGCATTGGTCCTTGCTATGTTTGAGATCGATATGTTTTATTTTGATGAATATATAGTTGCATGAGTATAATGTATTTTCTCACTTTTCTAATATTACTTCTAATTAGAAATTAATTTGGTTTTAAATATAATATCTTAATATATTTTTTTTATACATCATTTTCTTCAAACTAATTTATGTAATTTATAAATTGATATTAATACACCCAAATCATTTAAGTGCCTTATACATTAAGGATCAGAGCTGGGAGTAGTGTTTTAAGATAGTTTTATTTTCACAAGACTAAGATTTTTGCGACTTCAATTTTTCAATAGATATATTATTGGTGAATCACTTGGAGATTGAATTTACGTTTAATGAAGGGTATTTGTGTATTTAACCTTTTATAAAAACTAAAACATGATCGATGTTAACAAAAAACTTCAAATTCATATTATTATGTGTGTTTATCTGTGAGATTGTCACAGACATACACATAAATACAATGGTTAGAAGATACTTTCTGTATGCACAAGATACATACATACATACATACATACATACATACATACATATATATGAATAGATCTTGAGATTTTGATACTTAAATATTTATATATAGGTTTTCTAAATAGATATAAAAATAGTGGAATTTGCAATGTTGGACAACAATTCTGTGCAGAAGCAAAGGGATTTAGAGGGAATTATAAAATACATTACGTCCTCAGATCCATTAACACAGCCTACTTAGATTTTGCCATCCATAACTTCCTTCCTTGTTTTGTCCGCTTTTAGTGACTGTTTGGAGCTAATATACGAATGTCAATGTAAGTGGAAACAGAAATCCCCTCACATATTTAGTTTGTAGTTCATAAATCACAATTAAAAAGCTACTACCTCTTATCTTAAATATAAGATGTAATTTGTAATGTAATATATTTAGAACTGGACGTACCATTAAAAAGCTGTTTTTAAAGGTAAATTGCCGTTCCAAACAAGTCTTCTAATTAGCTTTCAACTTCGCTTGTCACCTTACAGTTTAGATGCATGAAAAATTTCTTGCAAGAGGTATTGTCGAACCACTAAATGTCACTTCTCCGATCTTTAATGTAAGACTTAAGTAACTAATTTGAGTAAATTAAGTAGATTAGTTAAATTAGTTAATATGATATTTTTTAAAAAAAAAAATCCTAATCATCTTCTTTAATTCCCTACCTTCCTATCGAATTTGATTATCATTGAGAGAATATCAATACAGTTAATTTGAAAAAAAAACTATTAAATATATGAAATAAGTCTTATATATAGGACTAATATTAACTGTCAAATTAGGTCCTGGGGATTGTAGGATTAATGAGAATTAACACATTATAATAGATTAGGCATTTCCGCTATGCCCAACTTTCATAACTCATTAATATATGATCACTATATATGAATTTTAACATTTTATATGATTGGTTTTTTTTTTTTTTTACCGTGAGCAGTTCGATCTTCCGAAAAGACTGCAAACCAAAATTAGGGACATTATGTATATATATGTGTGTTTAAAATTTTAAATTTCGAGAAATTTATTTATGAAAACTTAAAATATGTGAACAAAAAATATTTAAGCGATAATGAGTATATTCATTGAAGCCGGCCATCATCAACAAGGTCGGAGTCGTAGAGAAATATTTTGACTACTCTCTCTCTCTCTCTATATATATATAAAGGATATTTATATACTTGTATATAAATATATAAGCCGACGGACGTCTGATAAACTAACACATGCATCAATATATGGACGGTGTGTGGTGGATGATGATCGTTGGAAAGAGCAAGGATGAAGAAAGTGAGGAATGTGGTGAATGAGATGAAGGTGCCGCTGCCGTTGACGGCGGTGACGGCGATTCTGTACAAGATCGTCACTGAAGATGGCATGAACTTGGTTGTGCTCAATGCTTATCGTTTCATCTTCCCCATCGCCTTCTTGCTTCCTCTTTCTCTCTTCACTGACAGGTCACACATCATAGCTTCGCCTTTCAATTTTCTTCTCAATAAACAAAGAGAATAATATGCACAAATAAAATTATACGCCTCCTAGATTTAATTAACTAATTCTTGTAAATCGAGAATATTAAATAAATTATTTAATTTTAATTAATACGACATGGCTTTTCTAAAGTGCCTATGCATAATATTAGATTATACATTAGTTTATAAATTAGATAAATTAGTTTGAAAAAATGATAAATATGATAGATAAAATTATAAATTCTAGTTTTACATTTAGAATTGAAATTAACTATCTAACTAGTTCTTATATTTAGGGTTGAAACAGTACATTTGAAATTTGGTTTTTGTTGTGATTACTTTGTGAATGCAGATACAACATGAATTCATCTTTTTTTTTTCTGGTTTATCACAGGAAACTAAAAATGAGTTGGAAGGTATTTTTCATGACATTTATGTGCGGATTATTTGGTTAAGTTTTCGAGCAAAATAAAAATCACTTTCAGGATTAATTTTTTTAATTTACTTAGAAAAAGGAAAAAAACTATTTTAAAAGAAATAAGTAGATTAAAAAAATTTAAAAATTACAGAAAGTAAGGAAGAGGGTAAATTGGGATCAATTAATAAGACTAATTAAGAAATAGGAATGCAGAGGAACGATATTTCAGGGTATACAATTGGAGAGCCTGGTTTTAACTTCAGCAACATTTGTTTCTGCCTCCCTCAACCTCACCCCCGCTATTACCTTTCTCATGGCCCTCTCCTTTAGGTAAACTCTCACCACATCATTTTTTATATAACATGAATCTTCGTCTATCATACAATTGTCTGACATTTAATAAACATAGTATCGAATTAGATTTAAAGTATTGTCAGGTTTAATTATGAATAACTCTCTTAATGTAATTTTTCTTTCCACAAGATTTAAACTCTCGACCTTACTCGAGGGAAGATTACACTCATGGCCTGGGTATCGTTGGGACTATGCAAATGGCCTGAAAGCCGGGCAAGGGCGAGCTTGACCTTGCTTAAGCCATTGGGATTGAGGTCAAACTCAGTCTTGCCTTGCAACTTGAATATATGTATTTTCTTTTAAAAATATCGGTGAAAACTAATTGTTTTGCAACACCATATTTGTTGATTTTTTTTTCATGTAACATAATTTTTTAATTATGATAATCATTTGCTTTTTTATGATTTTATTTTTTACAATTATAGTAAAAAAATTTAACTAATTTTTTTAACTTATATAAATAATGGATGGTTATTATATATATTTTATAAATGATTAGTTTTTTTTATCCCAACATTAGTTTGATATAAATGTTATTAATAAAGAAGAAATAGAAAAGAATCATACAGATGAAGAGATGATCAACAAGAGAGAGTATTTCTCATTCTATTCAAGAGTGCTTAATACATTATACATGACCTCTATTTATAGACATAGCTTTACCCTTTGATAGAATCTACAAATTACATAATAATAGGAGATAATTGTAGGATATAGAGATAATAGGAGATATTAAAGATTATAGGAGATAATGGAAGATATATGGACATCCACAAAAATATTATTATATTCATAACACTCCCCTTTGGATGTCCAGTATATGTGAATATGCCTCATTAAAAAAAATTCAACTAGGAAAAACCTTGTAGGAGAAAAACCTAGTGAAAGAAAAAGAGCACATCATTCATTGATACACTATACAATGTTGCCTTATTAAAAATCTTGTTAGGAAAACCCAGTGGGCCAAAACCATAGACAAAGAAAAAAGAGTACAACGTGTATCAGCTCCCCTTCTTGACAACATCAATTGACATCTTTGAGCTTGCAAAGTCTAATATAATGAACAAGCATTCCAAATACTGTAGTGAGATAATTCAAAATGTCAAATATAAATTTTATAATCTTCTGAAAATCATGAGACGAATAGTCCTTTTATGGTTTATCCATATGTGGATCATACTGTGATCTCTTGATATGAGGATCAAACAAAAATACTTTAGTGACACTAAGATATGGCTAATGCCAAATTCTTTCAGATAAAATAACATTGCCTCCATGACATTTTTAAAGTAACGAAGAATTTTTTAACTTCATTCTAACATCTTCATGTTGATAAAAAAAATATCATGCTAATCAGCAAATGATATATTAGGTTCTGTATGACTAGATAGATATATAAATGCTTTAGTGACACTAAGATATGATACTTTTGGACCAAGTGTTTATTCATCACCTTTTAGAGGTCTAAATCAATCTTTAGTCCATATCTAAAAATCTTACAACTACCGAAACACATAATGGATGTTACTTATCCACATAATGGATGTGACTTATCCATATATATTCTTTCCAAAGCTTTCATTTCAAATTTTTCTTTAAGTAATTCACAACTTTTGAAAACTCATTAGAAGTTTTGATGCTATCATCATAAATAGTACTGATAACAACTCACTTTGAATCCTTTCACAAATAGACAAGTTAAAATATGTTCACATCATTCCTTCAGTCGATACTGACCACATATGCCTCATATAGAGACTTAATTGAATAGTGTTCTTGAGAACATAATTGTATGCTTCTAGAAACTTAAATCCTTCAAGGACTTTCATATATTATAATCCATATCTGTTCATGTATTGGATCGTTTAAATTTATACAAGAATTTGAATTCTTCCGGGATTCACATATAATTTCACTATAAAGTGAGTCACACGTTATAGTTATATATTTCTCAAATGCACATGAAAAAACTTCATTTATTATTAAATTACCAGATTGATAAGACATGTAATTTAATCCACCACAAGACTTTATTTCTCTTTTTTGTTATACAGATGCCTATTTACATGCTACTAGTATTATACTTCAAGTGCATGGGCCAGGGATATACGAATCCATGTTACATTGCATCTTTTCTTTTTTGTTGACCAACCATTTTTCTATCTGTATCTCATGACAGATTTATATATAAGATCCTCACTTGATTACATGATATTATCAATAAAATTATTGTCGACAATTTTATTCCTTTATTGATCCCTTTTTCTTTTATGACATAACATATCATGATCTTTTTATTGCTTTCAAACACTTAAATAGTTATGCCTTAACCTCTTTTGCAGTTCATGCCTTCTTAGTATGATCATCATGATCATTTATTCCTTTTTTTTTTCCTTTTGAAACCGACCATACTCTCATGCTTTTAGCATGTCTTCAAGAATAGGAATACTTTTAGTTGGAGTATAAGAATTAAGAATTCACATTTGGATCAGTAATTGTATCTGATAGATATTTATAATATTTTATAAATGCAATACTTTATAAACTTCTAGTTCATACTACTATATTTGAGGATCTACACTTGATAGTAAAAATGCATTTCATGTGTTCTCTTTTCCAACTACACATTTCTCCCCCTCATATTGGGAACATACAGTGTAGGTCTCCCAAATCCATAAATTTCTTTTAGAAACATTATTTTGTTTCATTTAGAGACAAACAAGAATAAGGAAATTCTTATCCAATAGTAATCCCAACTTACTTTTAATATCCATCTATGTGTATTATTGCAATAGAATAATAGATATTGCACATTCTAAGATAAAAAATATTTGGCTCCTAACCAAAAGCCAATTGTAATGGGATAATTCACAATACATTGTTGGCTTCATGCATATATGTGCAAAAATATATAAAATCAGTCATTCCAACATTGAAATGGGAATTATATTATCATAAACTCTGGTCTGGCTACTTATGGAGGCTTTTACTAAATATATAATCATCAACAACATAAGGAACAATCACTAGCATCAATGAGAATCATATTGATTTCATAATTAGGAACTTATGTACCTAATGTAATTATTTGAATATATTTGCAAACTTCAGATTGCAAGTTAATCGTAAACACCTGTGACCGTTTTATAGATGTATCTTTCACTTATAAAGTATTACTTTGGTTCACATGGTGTCTAAATGGGCCCATATATAAACTTGATATATTATAAATCTGCACAGATCCAATTTTAAGCACAGCTAGTGATATTCTCTTATTTAGTTTTTTTAGAATAAACAGCACATAAAATTTTTTAAATCATATATCATTTTTAAATAATCTTATGGTTCTTTAATAAATGATAATGCACATTTTTCATGATATTTTGCATCATTATAATCCGAGATGATCTGACCAATCATGCTAAACTATAAATGCATAAACTTCTGGTTTATTGTAAAATTATTCTCAATTATTGGTAAATTTCTTATTACCATGTCATATTATTTATTTTTTACTTTAATATTTCACAAGGAATATGTCTATCTTCAAGATAATAAATCATAATATAGCTCTTCTAGAGTCTTACTTTTCATCTTTCACCCAATGGTAGAAACTTGTACGCTCATGGAAGGTCGACCGCCACTGACTCTTCTGGAACTTTTTTCAAAAGGAATACTACTCCGTTCCTAATTATAAGAACTTTTTGGCCAAATTGTGCTTTTTAAAAAAAACAGTTATAATTAGTTAAAAGCAATTAATATGTAACAAATGTAATTTTTTTCCAAATACACCCCTAATAAATGTAAGAGAGTAATAATGAGATAAATAGAAAGAGAATATGTGGAGAGAGAATTACATGAGAATTTATCAAGGGTAAATAAAGGTAACAATACGTTAAATGTTCAGACAAACTCAAAGGGGGCCTTATAAAAAAAGGGACAAATCCATTTAAAAAAAGGAATCTTATAATTAGGAACAGAAGGAATATGAGATATAAGGAATGATATTAATATTAATGATAACAAATTTCATACAACATGATTCATACTTATATTCCGACAATCTCCTCCTCAAGTGTAAGTCATATAAATATATTTTGCTTATTTCTATATTTCAAATAGAGTGAATACTATATAGTAAGCTAATAATAGATCCTTGACTTGAAAATCTAAATACTTCCTGATTCAGATATAATAATGGATTTCAATACAATTGAGTTATCACCTTAAAACCCTTTGATAAACAAAAATTCTAATATATATGTTTATGGGTCATAATTTTCATTATCAATTCCTTTTCTACTCACAAAAATAATGGGGGGATTACATTAGTTATTCAAGAATATATAAATTTTGTTACCAGTTCTTTAAGAACTATATTAACATTTTGTTATTAGTTCTTCTGGAATTATATCAATTTTTTATTACATATAGTTCTTCAAAAAATGCTATATATAGTTTTTCAGGAACTAACATATATTATTATTCACTATATGATATACTTCACTTTTTGTTATGCTTTTTTAAAAGATGAAGTATTTTTTGACCAAAACATATGTATTTCCTTGATATTTCGTTATTCAAAAACTTTACTTCTTTATATATATTGTGTAATGTTTCAAAACTTATTCATAAATTTATAAATCCAACAGAATTTGAAAAGATCTATAAGGACTAAAATCAAATTATATTGTTATGAAGATTTGAATCATAAGCCTTCAAGGCTATTAATAAATCATTAGTCTTCAAGACTCTATATAGTAAATATATATTTTTTAAAGATCATTTGTGTCATTTAACATTTGAACCATTAGCCTTCCACTAGAAAAAATTTGACTTTCGGCGGTGACAAATGTCGCTATTGAAAGTCCAAAAGTCGCCGCTAAAAAGTTTTAGCAGTGACATTTTGTCGCCACTAGGTCGTTGCTGTAATGGTCATGGTTGAAATTTATCAACGGCGACACAACAAAACCAAAAAGTCACCGTCAAAAATCTATTTTCAATGGTGACAGAAATTCATCGCTAAAAGTCCTTTCATGTCACCGCTAAAAAGTGATGAGTTTGGCACGAGGGAATGTTTCCACTGAAACGTAAGAATCGGCAGTAACTAATGTCGTCGCTAAAGCTTGTTTCAGTGGCGACAATCACTGTCGCCACTGTGTTGCTATGGAAATGCTAATTGGTGGCGACAAACTATCGCTGCTGATTACCATTTTTAGTGGCGATACTTTAGTCGCCGCTGATTGTAGTTTCAGTAGCGATACTTTAGTCGCCAATGATTATATTTTCAACAGTGACATAATTGTCGCTGTCAATTACCCTTTTAAGTGGCTACATTTTATGTCACCGCTGAAAGTTTAATTATTTTTATAATATGTCAATTATACAAATTTTTTTATTTATATTTCTGATAAATATGATCATAAATTTAATAAAAATAAAGTAATTAACTGACAAATATAATATATTAAATAATAAGATTTATAATTATCAAAGTGTTTTTATGTCTTTAACAAAAATAAAAATTGTTCAATTAAAAAATACATGATATAATGCAAAAGGAAAATTACGTAGAGAGACCAATACTAAGGTTGCTAGAAGTAGGAGTATTTGCAGAAGCATTTAATTGCATCTTTTGCATAAAAGCAATGAACTGAGCTTGTGTTCTCTACATCAATTGCTCCATCCTTTGTTCAAGTTGTGTGCGCTCTACTTCCATCTTTGCTCGCTCTGCTGCACGTTCTGCTTCCATCTTCTCTCGCTTTGCAGTAAGATTTGCTTCCATCTTTTCTCACTCCTCCTGAAATCTTCTTCCAAACTCTTCGTACAATTAGGTGCGCACATTCTCAATTGAATTACTAGATTGAGTGTAAGGTCTCTTCCTTCGAGGCTCTGCTCTATAACCTTTTCCTCTAACATATCCTACATAAAATCTTGTAACGGCATCAAATGATTCAAAGCATGATGGATACTTCAAATAAAATGGAAAAGATGTGTATGTGAGTGTAAAGTGAACCTGCGGCCCAGACCCAGTATGTTGGATGTGTGTGCTTTGGAGGCACCAACATACCAATGAGAGCAATGGCAATACATGGCACAAATTGGACGAGACCATAAAGACGAAGGTCCTGATATAACCTACACTAAGAAAAGAGGTGGAGGACAATAAAAAAAAAAAATTATTTGCAAGTGGTAAATCTCACAATCATGCATGGTCAAGCACTTGAAAATGCAATGTTTGACCTTAAACGGAAATCGTTTAAAGGACTTATTGCAACATTAAAATTACTAGTTTAATAACTTTTGGCATTGTTCAAACTTCAAACCACTCCTCGATTTTATAACTCAGTGAATGTTCCACATCTCTTTGACAACTAAATCTATGGAAACAGTAGATAGTTCTAAATGGCAGAACAACTACTAGCTTCACTTATAGAAGGAATTCATCGAACAATGCTACAGTGAATTGCTGACCACTGTTACTAGATTAGCAAAAGAATCAGCGCAAAAATATAAGAGAAAAAGAAGAAAGAAGCTTGCCTCTAATACACAACGCTGAATAAGTCCGCCATATTCAAAGGTATGATAGACATTGTTCCCTTCTTCTCATCAATCCTTTCAATGATGAATATTGCTAGGACTGATACAGCGCCAATAGTAATCTGCAAAGGTAGACAGCTAAGGGGTAAAAGGTGAAAAATTCAAATAGGAAAAAGGGATAAAGAGAATGGACTTGTAAAATGATTAATTCAACAATTTTATTTGAAAAGAAAAGGGGAAAAAAAAACTCACCGGCAATCTATCCCACGCAAGGCGATCGTCATTTGGTTTGAGATGATAGTATGACGAACCAAATACAACAGCAGTCATGCCAACATAGAATGACGTCCAACCCCATCTTTCACCTTGCCAGCTTTTGGCAAGTACGTATTATGATTCACAAGCCGCAACAATAATAAGCAAAAGCATATAGTCCATAAAAGATATTAGCAGTGACGAAGTAAAATACCTTATCTTAAACTAATTCCCACGATTGCAAAGTCTAAGCCCAATGAGTCCAATAAACAGGTATGGAAAATTTGATATCACATCAGGTGCCCTGGGAATGCCTACCAAGCGTAACAATTCCTTCAATTTCAAATTTTACTGCAAATAAAGTGGAATAAAAAAGAATACTCTAGCAATTTGATTGCTGTAAGACCTATTACATAACTCCTGAATATTAGTGAAGCAACAGATCCACTTCATCTTATATTAACTAGAAGTGGGCCCCTCGCAACAATTGCAAGGAAGATTCAAAATTAAGCCAATACACAACTTGAAGAGGAAGAATACTATTTGCAAGTTATCAATAGTACAACTCTCTGTAACTTACATGTAAAAACATTGATATTGATTCTTCGGTCAATGATTCTTTTGGCAACTGATTAGGATTTAGGATGTTGAAAGAAGTAACATGTATGCTGTTTTCAAGTTTTTTTCTTTTTTCTTTTTTTAAATACACTCAGTTCACATAAAGTAATTTACATAAACATTTTAAAAAACACGTCTACTTCAGCCAAATTCACTTTCTTTTTTTCCTTCAGTTAGCCCACTGTAGTTCTGCGGTCAAGTGATAGGATAGTCAAAGAAGTGAGATGTTCGTTATTTTCAAGTTTTGAAAAACAAAGAAAAATCTTCCACTCCGCTCACATAATACACATTAATATAACATACGCTGCGTTCCCCAGCTCAAACAATGTCACGTATGTGAATCAATCCATTCAGCGAACACAAAGGCTAACATGCAGTAATAGTCCAATAAACAATTGCTCCCTATGACGATGATGAATGTTTAAAGTTTGGCTCGATCAGAGAAGCGCTAACCGAAGAATTGGCGTTTGTCGGTGAAATCATGGTAGTTTTGAGGCTGAGGAATTCTTGGGTTCACCATCATCAGTCCTAGAAATAAGGAAGTAACACTAGCTACCCATCCATACACGACGCCGTTTTCCATCCTTCACGGACAATCGATCTGGGACTAGAGGGAAAGATCGGAAAAAGAAGTGAGAGGGACGAGAAGGTCGGTGGTGGCCCCCATAAGATGATTCGAAGCTTTGTCTAGATCTGCGCGGCGCTGGTCAGTGCATGAGAGGGAAAAATGAAGTGGGAAAATGAAATTTTCATCAAATGGGCGGGTTAAACAAATTGGTTTAGGTTTCAAAATGACAAAGTTTATATAAAAACAACTCACCAACCTCAGCCAAAAATACATGTCGCTTCACTGGCACGAGAACTCAAGATTGAAACAAACAGACATGGCCAACCAAGCTAACAAAGTTTTAAAAGTCAAGCAACAAAAAAAAAAAAAAAAAAATATATATATATATATATAAGATGCAACCATGTGTGTTTTACAAAATTTAATTAATCACATTTTAAATAAAAAAATATAAATAGTAATAATATTTAATTAACAATATACATGATTTTATTAACTATATCTCTCACACATATTTTAATTAATTATATCATATGCTTTAATATTTTTATTTCTCAATCCTCTCATACATATGTTCATCATTAAATATTATTATGTCAATTAAGTATGCTCACACTAATTTAATTATAATATTCTTCCTCATATATTTAATTATGTTATCTCTTTCAATTATAATGTCCTTATCTCTAACACACACACACACACAATCTCTCTTCCAATTATATTTACATCTACCTCTCACACACACTTTATCATTCACTCCTTTTCTCATCACTCAAACTTGCACACTTTCTCATGCATGCTTCCACCTTATTTCTCTCCCATGCACAATGTTTTTCTATTCCATCTCTCAAACATTTAATTATAGTAATTGTGTTTTATACACACTCCAAACTTTCTTCCTCTCCCTTTCTCTCTCAAACACGACATTATCTTCCTTTTAGTCTCTCTCTAACACAATAACACATAAAAAATAATAATTATCAAGGTTATTTAATTAAACAAATAAAAGATTATAATATAAACTTTTTACAAAAAATAAAAATGATAAAAAATTGTGAAAAAACCATCAGCGGCGATACTATTTGTCGCTGCTGAATGTTGTCGCTGAAAGTTCAATTTTTTTTAGTATTCAGGGCTTTAAAAAAATCATAAGTTATTATTTTCATGTCATTCAGTAATATGAGTTTAATAGTTGCCGATCATTTAGTAATAAAAGATTATATTATTAATAAATATCAAATTAAATATCAAGAATATATGATAATAAGATAAAAATAAAATTTAAGATTTAAATTAATAAAAAGTAAAACATAAATGTAACATGAAACGAGAAGAAAACGTAAACTCTTATACCAATACATCCTTCACTATATAGTCAATAGTTTCTCATAATAAAAGACATTTGAGCCATTAGTCTTGTGGATTATAATATTTATAGCCTTCAAATAAAAATATAATGATCTTCCAAAGAATAAAAAATATATGACTTTAAGTCATTTGATAAAAAAAATTTAAAGATAAATGGCATCTAGCCATTTAATAAAATAACAAAAAAAATCAAAGAAACATGACTTCTGGTCATAAGATGGAAAATCAAAGTTATATGGCTGCAAGCCATTTAATAAGATATAGAACAATATGACTTCTGGTCATAAAATAAAAAATCCAAGTTATATAGCTTCTAGCCATTTAATAAGATAACAAAAAAAAATCAAATACATATGGCATTTGGCCATAAGATTAAAAAAAAATCAAAGTTAATGGCTACAAGCCATTTAATAAGATATTAAAAAAATTAAATATATGCATGGTTCTGACCATAAAATAGAAAATCCAAGTTATATAGCTTCTAGCTATTTAATAAGATAACAAAAAAAATCAAATATATATGACTTATAGGTATGAAATAAAAAACCGAAGTTATATAGCTGCTAGACATTTAATAAAATAAAAAAATTAAATATATATTGGTTTTTGATCATAAAATAACGATAATCTAGAAAAATTATAGAGATGATGCTCTAAAATTATGCTGGGATAGAAAGCTATATCATACATACCTTGGTCAGAGTTTCATACTGATAACGTGTTATAAATAAAAAAAGAAATAGAGAAGAATCATACAGAGGAAGAAAAGATCAACAGAAGAGAATATTTCTCATTCTATTTAAAAGTGCTCAATACATTATACCTGGCCTCTATTTATAGGTATAGCTTTACCTCTTTGAAAGAATCTACAGATTACATAATAATAGGAGATAATTGAGAGATATAGAGATAATATGAAATATTAGAGATTATAGGAGATATAAGAGATAATAGGAGATATATGGATATCCACAAAGATATTATTATATTCATAACAGTAAAATGTTTTTTTAAATGATAATAACTAGTTGGGAAAAAATAAATGATAAGAACAATATTTTTTTTGATGTATAAGATAATATTCTATTATTTTCAAATATTTTTTAAAACATTTTTCGGGTTGAGTTAAACTCAATCAGACGAGGTGGACGGGAAGTGAAACTTGACCCGACTCATGGTTTTATAACATTGTTAAGAAAGGAACTATTCTTAACTTTTGATCAAAAAAAATTTGGTTATGATTAATATATATTAATATCATAATATTAAACTTGGGAGAAGCGGCAGGGTGGGCTAAGCTGATGGGGACGATAGTTGGAATAGGAGGAGCAACGGTTATGACTTTCGTCAAAGGTCCACGTGTTCACATCCCTTGAATCTACGTCGTCACCACCATGCCCACGTGGCACTCCACAACGACGTCGCTCGTCAAGCTTTGGTGTCGTTTGCGCCATTGGCGGCTCTCTTGCGCCTTTTGGCTCACCATTCAGGTTTCTGATTTCTTCCGTTTTTATCATTGCTATATATACGAATGTTTCTTCAATTATATGTAGTTATCCGCTTAAAAACATTAACTGATGAATCTTCTTATGCTGTTGAAAAACATGTTATAAATTATTGTCGTTTACAGGGTGTGATGAGCAGAACTCCAAGTGAGTGCCCCAGCCATCGCGTAAATACAGCATAAATTATTGCTAAAAACGACTTTAACAGGATTATTCACAGCTTGGCTTAATATTGCTCAAATCTGGCTCCGTCAAATAACCATATTTAAAAAAGAAAGAAAGAAAGAAAGAAATAGAATGAGTAAACTGATAATTAATGTTCGTAATGCTATAGGGGCTCTAATAAATAGGAGCATATCATCCCCAAAACAATTCTATTATACATAGTACCAAGGAGTTACTTTGTTAAGATAAGGCATTATATGCTATTACTAGTTTAAAAAAAGTGTAGAATCATTAAAAAATATAGGGAAAAAATGATCTTTTTATCCTTTAACTTTTAGCTTAGTTATTACTGAGTCTTTTATCTATAACTCGTTACGATACAAACTATATATTATTACCAGCAAAAATTAACTCAAAACCTTCGACCTCTTACTTTTCTTCTGAGATCTTCAGCTTTCTTGCTCTTTAATTCTTCTCCTTCTTCTCATCTCCCATGCCCCTCCAAGCCAATGAAATGAAGATGATCACAAACCAAGAAACTGATCTGCTCAACTTCTGTCAAAGGGGTCAGTCACTTCATGTTGCAATATTGGGAGCCAATGATGGTTTGGTTACAATTGCTGCATTGATGGAGATATGCAGAAGAAGGAGAAGCAGAAGAAGGAGAAACTGTCAAATATATTTCAAGCAGCATCTGCATCAGCATAAGAGGTCACAAGACAAGGCTAACGGTGGTCGCGGCTGTGGCTTCATTGGCTATGACAGTGTTTGGACGTGTGGGAGCTGTGTTTGGGCTAACCAAGTTACTTGGTTTTTTGTGGATTGAAGCTTATGAGTGAATTTAATTGCTCAATTTTGCTGTATGATGTTAAATAGGTTCTGAAAGTTCTTATACAAGACAATTCAAGGGCAGAGGCAAGAATGATACAATTTTGTTAATAAAGAATTACTAACATCTAATTCTTAATATAAAAGCTAGTTGATTAATTTGAGTAAATTAAGAAAGTTTGTTAAGTTAGTTATTTGTAATAAATAGGTATTATCTTCCCTAGAATACTCTTGATAATTATGTGTATTAATTTAGACTACTATTTAATTGAACTTTCAACATGTGCAACTACTACAAGAATTATTTTTAAAAAAAATAGATAAATATGATAAACAAAATATATTGAAGTCTTATATATAAAAACAAATTAAAAATCAGATTAGTTCTTATATTTATAACCGGAGGTAGTGTATTATATATATGATTTCTTTTTCTTGCTTTTTCCTCCCTATCTATTAGCAAAAAAACAGATGTATTCAATTCATGCGGCTGAAGTCACAAGATTCAAAGTAAATCTCAACAGATAAGCATCTTTAATTACTGTTTGCATAAAAGCCTTGAGTCTTCACTAGTCATAATCTTGATTTCACAAAAATAAAAAATAATTCTTATCATTTTTGCCTTTTTTCTTTCTAAGTCTTTTAAAATATTAATCTTATTAGATTAAGGAATATCTATCAAAATCTTTTCGTTGTATAAAAAAAAGTATATTTATAAAAAATATATGTAATTAATAAGTGTTCTTGATTCTTAAATTGTTTTTTTGTAAAAAAAATTCTTATTGCTTTAAGGCGTTGATTAAGAGCAAAACAGAATAGGGCTTTGGTTTGTGATTGTGTTTCTGTATAAAATATTGTTTGAGATGATTATTGATCTTGTCGCGACACACACTCCAGATTGTGCACAAATCCACATTCCTTCGGCAAGATATTCTGATTCTGAACAATTTTATTTCCTTCATGCAGACACTACTTTTTGGATATTTTATTGTCAAAGATGTGTATTGAGATAGTAGTTAGCTTCATTTATTTTAAAATAACTCAGTTACTATCCTTCGAGAAAGTCAGAGTGAAGAACTTTGAAACAATATTCCCAATCCTACATCATTTGATTGATAGAATAACATTAAAAGCCTCTGGAAACGAACCTGCAAATCAATGAATCACACATCGATAACACGCATTCCCCAGAATTTTTGTCCCTTCTCATTACAAAATCCTTGAATCTCCACTCTCTTTCCTGCGAGCTCAAGCTATTCGATGGCTGATTTTTCTTCTTAGATCTTCAGCTTACTTGATTTAAATTTTGTTTTGGTTTTAATTTCTCCACTGAAGATGGGTGTGGGATCTGTTAAAAAAGATTCCAACGCAACGACGCTTTCTGGTTTTGCAGGGACAATGTCAGGGGTTTGCAGTATGGTAGTAGGAGAGTTTGTGTCAGTCTACAGTCAGTATGACGATGAAGTTGCACAGATGAAGAGGGAAATGCATTTTCCTCCTCTTCTAGAGAAAATACAAGTACAATTGGGTGTTGAAGTGAACAGAGAAGTCATTTTTTGAGTGACTAGATGTAAAGAATATCAAAGAAATGTGCCAAAGGGAAAAACTCCCCCCCCCCCCCCCGGTGATATTTAGCATAGCATTTGGAAATAAAAAATCCTTGTAGAAAAATTAAGCTTAATACACACACACAAACAAATACAATAAAATGTTCAAACTCACACACTGCAGGACCTGGAAGTGAGAGATTACAATAGCTTTGCGAATGAAATGATATAAATACAATTGAAAACATTCAAATAGAGCTCCCTTGAAACAGGTGTTTTCTCTTTTCATGTATCCCCAAAAATTCACCCCGACTAACGGATGGAGAGATTACACCCATCTCTCATAGGTCGACTTTGGAGTTGCATCATCAACGATTCAGAGGGCCAGCTCACTCGTACCTCCTGTAAGGAAACAAGGGACCAGAGCTGGGCAGGGAGAGTAACCATCTCCTGGCAATGGTCAATAATCAAACATCTAAGACATGGCATGACATCACTACCTAATTCCCAGCGATTGAGGCCAACAAAACGTATCATTTTAAATACCTCTAGTTGGGGGAACCCATTAATGCAGCGAAACTCCGGCTCGGACCCATTTGCAATCTCACACCGAGATAGTTTCAAACTTGTGAGATTCGCAAGACTTCCCAAAATGCTCATGGTATCACTATTTAAGTAGGTGGCTACAATTGTTAGCTTGGTAAGGCTGGAAGGAAAGGCATTAACAGATGATGAAATATCAGGAAACCAACAAATCTTCAATGTATTCAGATAATTTAGGTTTGGAAGGTTTTCCCACACTTGAGCAGCCCTTTGTTTATGCATCTCATCCTCATCAAAATGCAAACTCAATCTCCTAAGTTGTGGGAATACGCCTTTCCCTATGAGAGGCATAAGAGCTGACCTTTTGTTAATGGCAATAGGACATAGAGTCTGTAGATTGCACATGGCTTGGCTTTGCCTTTTTACATCTGGAAACTCTGGTAAAATCATAGATGCAGGTGCATAAAGATGCCTCAGTCTCTTGAGCTTCCAAATTCCAGTGAAACAGAGCACCTTCGAGTTAAATGGCTGCCAATGCCCTAAGTCCAAAGTTTCTAGATTCCAAAGATTGCATATGAATTCAAGGATAGCTCTTGGAAAACCTTCACTAGAATAGCAGTCTAAGCCTAAGTCTAAGTCTATTTTTAAGTACCTTAGATGCATTAACATGTTTAAATTGGCAAGGAAGTTGTACTTGATGGAAGTTGTTAGATTCAACACTCGAACAAGTTGCAACCATTTCACACGCCTTTTCAAGTGGCTTGAAAGGTTGCGATCCTCGGATTTGAGGTCAAAACCAACCATCGTACGAGTGCTTGAATGGTTTTTGGTGCTTGAAGCAAAATAATTAGCCACATTACATTGAATAGATAGCCTGCGAGGTTTGCTTGGCTCTGAAATATTTGCAAGCCTACAAACTTCAAAAACCTTCTCCTCCCTGCCCTCAGATATGCAAAGTTCTCTCAAAAGATCATGGATCCGACATGTCTTGATACCGCCATTAGTTCTCCTTTTCCCTACTTGAATTAAACTACGATTAATGAGTTCCTCTAAGTAGTCCTCAGCAACATCCTCTGTAGTTCTAGAATCACTATGAATAATGAATCCTTCAGCAACCCATAGTTGGATCAAGCATCTAACAGGAATCTCGTAGTCTTCAGGGAACATACCAAAATATAGAAAGCACTGCTTCAATTTCGGAGGCAAGCTATCATAACTAGGTTTCAATACTATATCTCGTACTTGTGTTTCTGGTCGAATGAGATACGAGTTGATATGGTTCATAACCTTGGACCATTCTCGGCCTGACTTTTCCTTGTTTGTTAGAATTCTTGCAAGGACCACAATAGATATTGGCAAGCCACCACAACTTTTTACCATACGCTTACCAAGCATCTCGAAATTAGAAGGCACGCCCTCTCCTGGAAATACCCTCTTTGAGAAAAGCTCCCAACTTTCTTTTTCGTTAAGAAAAGGGAGATAGTAGGGAGGAGATGAGCTAGCATGAGAAGCCACTTCTTTCACACGACTAGTAATCAAAATCCTACTGCTTTTATCATTATTCGGAAAAGCATATTGTAGGTCATCCCAATGTTGAGTTTGCCATACGTCATCCAACACTAAAAGATATCGCTTTTCTTTCAAACAGTCTCGTACCTCGTCTCTCAGTTCTTCCTCACTAAAATTATAAAAATCATCAAATTCAGCTTGGCCTTTGCCCTTTGATTTCTTTCTATGTTTGCTACTTATATTGTTATCATAATGACATGCGTTTGCAGAGATTGACATCAAGCGTCTAAAAAGGGCATGCAAAAGCTCTCCACGTCTATAATCATTAGACACATAAACCCAATCACGACACTCAAAGTGATTCTTGACATAATCACTGTTATAAATCTTGCGAGCCAGAGTGGTTTTACCTAATCCGCCCATACCTATGATGGACACCACACTACGACGCGAACCCCCTCGCTCGAGGCGATTGATTACTTCATCTGAGTCATGGTGAAAACCCACCACGTCATCTTCCTCCACGTCCCTTCTTCGCTCGTGCAGTAGCTGTAACTCCTGATCTGTTGAAGATCCTACTGCTTCTTGGATGACGTATTTCTTTTTGTTCTCATGAATCCCATTGATTCTGGCTTTGATCTCGTCTATTTTCCCCGCCACACGGCGCCGTAGCTTTGCATGTTCAACACCATGGAGCATCTTGGACAACCAATTTCTCCTTTGATGCCGGGCAACGTCAATAACAAAGGTGTCGATGACATCCTCTGCTTCGTGTGCGGCTTCTGTGATTTGACGAATAACCTCTTGCTCGGTCTCCTTCTTGCGCTGGCTTTGGTTGCAGCTCTTAAGGAAGGCGCTCATTATCCTAAGCTCACTCTCAAGGGACCTCACTTTGTCCTCCACCCCACACAGCAAATTGGCTTCGTGTTCCACAAGCCGAGACAAAGTTTCCAGCGCAAAACTAACTACGCTATCTGCCATGGAGTCTGCACGATCAACACAAGCACACAGAAACAATAACAGAAGCAAAATTTGATGCACAAGACGTTCAAGCCTCAAGGATATTGAGGTCAGATAGATCGAAGCGAATGGCTCGGAGGACTTGAAGGGTACAAAAGAAACATGTGGGTCCACCAAACATCAGTCTTCCTTCACTCATACTGGCTGAGAAACAGCAATGGAGGAATAGAGAGTAAGCGTCTGTTTTTTTTTTTTTTTTTTTATAAAGGTCAGGCCACTGCAAAACAATGTCGCTGGACCAAATGGAGGGGAATACGAGAAGCTGATTGGTGGAGAGATGAGAAACGACATAGTTTTGCGTTAGTGGAGAGAAATGGGGAGAATGCCTTCGTGGAGAGGTTCCGCGCCGGTGAAGGAGGCGTGTGAGCCCACCCCACGTGACCTCAAAGACTTTTTTAATTGTTTCTCTCTACATTGACTTTGGGTCACATGTGTAAATTTATTTATTTATTTTTTGACCGGGCATGTAAATTTAAATTTGATTGTCAAAACCGCTTGAGCTGGATGGCACTCTTGTCCTCCAACTCCTTTATTATGTTTTCTGATAAGGTTAATTCAGGGCAATGGTTCTTGCATCACAATAGACTCCCAAAACCTTTTTGTGGACCATGATTTTCTTAAAAGGTTTTTGGATAATGATCCTTTTAAAATGGGTTAACCTACGGACTTGCTCCCAAATCCTTGTAATAGCTTCATTGGCAACCCAAACACAAAATAATTATAATTAGGACTAGAGGTAGTATCTTTTTATAATAAGTTGTTCTTACTGTCTCATTTTTTATTTTACATATGTTCTAATATGATTATAATCATAAGCAAGCTTAATTTATATCATTATGTATACATAAAATATCTTTTATTTAATTATTCTTTCAGTCCTAAATATAAGACTCTTTTTATAGTGTAAATTATAAAAGATCTTATATTTACAATTCAGGTGTATTATGTTACCGATTTGAGTAGGGAACTAGGGATTCGACTGAGCGAAGTGTGACCTGTTAGTCTTTCCTGTTTTTCTTTCAAGACACCGGTTTAACCTTTTGAGTGAAACCGTGAAAGAGAGAAAAGAAAGGCGGGGTGGGTTGTGAAAGTGACAAAAGACCAAACATATGTTGCGCATGAAGTTTTGGAGAAGACTTGGAGAGAGGACTTCTTGTTACTTCGTGAGGGTCCCCCGCAAAGATTGACACTAAGAAAAATTTTACTTTTAATCTAATTTTTTAAAAATAAGATAGGATAAAAATTAAATTAAACAGTGTGATTTGTGTTTTGATTGATTTTTATAAACATTAATTTATAAAATTACCATAACTTTTATTAAATAAGGAAAAATAATTAAAAATATGAATTTACAAAATATAATAATTTTAAATTATTATAATAGGAAAAAATTATATTTAACGAATAAAATGTATTTAAATTAGAAAATATAGTAATGTCAAAATTTTTGAGCCAAATAATATTACATAATTAATTGGATGATACACTTTACACAATTTATGTAAATATAAAATAAAAATAATATTAAAAATTAAAAATATTATAAAAACTGTTAAAATTATTTTCACTTAAGAGAATAATTAAAAATTGATTCGGAAGAGCAAGGTATATATAGAGAGAAGCATAAGAACAATATAAACATATTATACAAGTCATAAGCAAGTGTTAAGTATTTTTACAATTATGATTGAAAAATAGTTTTTGACTCATAAGCAACTCTCAAATTTGCAAACTGACTTATCATACTTATAAGGTTTTTTTCAAAAAGAAAAAAAACGCCTTACCAATCAGTCACAATGTGTATCTATTGTTCACATAATGCCTTTCTCCTTTCTTTCTGTTTTCTTCTGTTTCTTTATTTAGGCCATCGAGTACATTTAATGGCTTTCTAAGAGTATCACCTTCGGACAATGTTTTGCTTATTGTTCTCTGTTTAAATCCCATTTTCTTCTGGGAAAGAAATTACACAAATTCTCTTTTTATTTGAATCTTTCATTGTATTGTTGCTTTGTGAATTTATTCACGCCCAATATCCATTAAAGGTTTACCATATGCCTTTAGTAATGTTATTCTCTTCATTATATATGTCGTTTCTTTTGTGAATTTTTTTTGGCCAAAAATGTCAATTTTATTAATATCTCAAAAAAAAAAAATAGTACACACCAATAGCGAAGCCAAGTAAAAACTCTCAAAAAAAAAATCCAATCAATACAACCTATCACACCCCTTACTCCTAACTAAAAAAAATGCAAGAAAGAAACAACCTAATGACCAGATAAAGCAAGAAACTCTTAACCAATACTTTCTTTCTTGAAACTTATCCTGGTGCCTTCTTCATTGGATTCCTTACACCTCATGGAGTCACAAGTCAAAATCACGCATAAGGACGGTGGCGTTGAGGCCAGCCAATCCCACTGGTACATCCCCTTGTGGCACCTACTGCTATAATATCGGCGCTTTGTTTTCCTCCCTCGAGACAAGAGAAAAATTGACCCCTTGCACAGATTTTTTTTTGATCAAGGACTTCCTTCAACAGCACAAGACACTTCCATTCACACCCAGGTCTCAAATTCTTCACAGTCATCTTGAAAAGAATCTCACAGTCCATCATCCCAACCACCGCCGGAGATTCTGAGAATGAAAAACGTGGGGCTTTTTTCCCTTCTCTTTCGGCCTTGAAAAGACGGGTGGGGTAAGACCGTATCTGAGAAATTGAGATGTAATGAAAGAAACCTCTGGGCCCACCCACATGACCCCTGTTTCTCTCTATAGTGACTTTGGGTCAGCTTGTAATTTTCTTTTTTTTGGACAGGGAATGTAAATTTAGATTTGAAGTGAATGATGAACAATAAAATGCCAAAGCCGCTTGAGCTGAATGGCAATCTTGTCCTCCAACTCCTTTATTATGTTTTTTGATAAGGTTAATTCAGGGTAATGGTTCTTGCATCACAATAAACTCGCAAAACTTTTTTGTGGACCATGATTTTCTTCAAAGGTTTTTCAATAATTATCCTTTTAAAATGGGTTAAGCTGCGGACTTGCTTCCAAATCCTTGCAATTGCTTTATTGGTAACCTAAACACAAAATAATATAAGATCTGGTTGACTAATTAGAAAAGAATAAAAAAATTAGTTAAGTGTATTTGAATTAATATTATCTTTTTTAAAATATTTTTATTAATCATGTCTATTGGAATTACTCATTAATAATAACTCTTTTATATATGCAATTAGTATAGAAATTACCTGAGAACAAAATAAATAAATGTTAAAAATAAAACAAATTAGAGTATTATATTTATTATCAAATTGAGTGTGAAACTAGTTTTTATGGTAAAAATTAAACCAGTATTTAGAGAGTTTACAATTTGGAAAAAAAAACGGCACGCCCAAAACACAAAAGAGAACAAATAAATTAATTAATTTAATTTTAATTATATCAAATAAATTAGACTAGATAGGATTCTCTTGCCGAGGTGTTTCTTCGCGTTTTCTGTCGGCAGCAACAAAGGCGGCGACTAAGGTGGTTCTAAGTGTGCCTTAAGGTTAGGATTTGGGCTTGTTTTTTTGTGGATTGAAGCTTACGAATGGTTTCTTTTTGGTAAAAAAAGTTTAGTTGAATTGAGTCCCGGAAACCCACCAGAGCCAGGACATGCCTCGAGACTCAGAGAGCGCTTACAAAAGTACTTACAGATCATCCACCAACAAGATCTTCACATCGACAGTGAGATTCAAACTCACAACCTTGTGGGTTATGAATCGATTCCTTACCAACTGGACCAACTCTTGTTGGTAGCTTACGGATGAATTTATTTGTTGTATTATGCCGTATGGGGTTAAATAGGTTCTTAGAGTTCTTTACACTACTTCCGATCTTTAATGTAAAATCTTGTTTGATTTT
Organism: Neltuma alba; assembly: GCF_004799145.2. NCBI lineage: Eukaryota > Viridiplantae > Streptophyta > Magnoliopsida > Fabales > Fabaceae > Neltuma > Neltuma alba. The sequence continues at coordinate 1,722,019 of NW_021636085.1, forward strand.
TATGTTGGTTCTAAATATAAAACTCCAATTCACTATATCTCTCATATTTATATATTTTTTTTCAAGATAGTCCTTCTAACAATAATAGTTCTAACCAATACACTTGATTAGTAATGATATTTTAAAAAAGATAGCATCAATTTATTACAAATAACTAATTTAACTTTTTTACTTAATTTCTTGAAATTAGCCAATTAACTCATATATAGGATAGGAGGTAGGATAAGACAATTCAAGAGCTGGGGCAAGAATGATACTATTTCGTTGATGCAGAACTACATTACATATGTATGTATGTATGATGCCTCTTCCTCCTTATCTGTTGGGCCAAAAACAGATGTATTCAATTCATGCAGCCAAAGGCACAGGATTCAAAGTAGTTCTTGATTAGGTACAGTTTGAGCAAGTGTCTTGAATCTTCACTAGTCGTAGTCTTAAGTACAAATTGCACCCATCTCTCACGGGTCGACTTTGGAGTTGCATCTTCAATGAGTTAGAGGGCCCTACCACTCTTACCTCCCGTAGGGAAGTCAGGGATCAGAGCTGGTCGGGGAGCGAACTCAAATCAAAGCAAGAGCGAATGAATCCAAGTGTAGCTCTAAGTGTGGCTTAGGTTAGGGTTTGTGCTGATGGTGGCTTTTTGGGCTTAGGGTCTTTGTTGTTTGGGCTTCAGTAACTGTTGCGTTTTGGGTTTTGTTGAATCTCTTTGTTGGTGTTTTTTTTTAAATATGTATTTCTTCCGGTTAAAAAAAAAAACAAAAGATAGGATTATCCTGCTCGGTGGCAAAACGAAAAAATCTCCTACTACCAGCGCGCGCTGGCACAACTGGTAAGGGAGTTGTGTCCCTTAACCATCAGCTCTGGGGTTTGATTCTTGGAGGGATGGGAATGGAGCAAGCGTGCCTGAGAGGGTCGCCTCCCATCTTGGGCCCGAAAGTACCCAAGAGATTAGTCATTGGGCTCGCTCCGATAGATACCCTAGTGAAAACCAAAAGAAAAAATCTCCTACTCGAAGACAAGGAATTCTACCATAACGGACCAACACAACCAAGGATTGATCCATATCATCCTTGCCATCGGTTCAAATCTCGCCTGATTTACCTTGCAAATTGATTCGCTCAAAAAATAATATTACTTCCAATTCTTAATAGAAGATTTAATTTATAATGAAAGATAGGAGTAAAGAAGACAAAACAACCTTATACTACCTCCAAACGTTAATTATTTTCCCAAAAAATTTATTAAAACAAAAGAGCCATGATGTCTTCTTATCAGTGCTAAGGTTAATTAACGAAGATGATCCTAAACAAAACATCCAAACTCCAAACAAATAAACTGATAAGCTCGACTTCTCTCAAAGGCCGGGTTCAGTGGCTTCATACTGTAATATTGGGAGCCAATGATGACTTGGTTTCAATCACCACATTGATGATGGGTGCAATTAAAACAGATTCCAAATCCAGGGTGCTTCCTGGTCTTGCAGGGTCAATAGCTGAAGCCTGCAGTATGATGTGGAAGTTTCACAGACGAAGTGGGAAATGAGTGAAGATGATGAAGAGAAGCAGATGGAGAAGATGAAGGATATGAATATGAAGCTACCAAATCGAATTCGCGCAGCGTTTGCAAGATAAGGGTGATGGTGGTTGTCATTGTGGCTTCATTGGCTTTGACGGTGTTTGGATATGTGGGGGCTGTGCTGGGAAAAAGTCCCATTTTGAGATCATATGTGAGGATTGTGTCTGGAGGATTGGTAGCTTTGGGCATCACTTTTGTGCTAACCAAGTTACTGGACTCTTGTGGATTGCAGCTCTATGAATGAATTGTGATCACCCCATTCCCCTAGTTTCACTGAATAAGATTAGTTTCTCATAATGAGAATCTAACCAAGTTATGTTGTGTTCTTTTCCTGTTACTTGTCATTGAATTATTTTTCATCTACACAACAAGTGTTGATCATTGCCTGATCATTTGCTGATAAAGGGTTGATGTCTTTGAAAGATTACATCTTTGATGATTATTCAGTCTCTTAATGTAATGCTGCGACATACAAATTCACTTTCCCCTCTCATGATAGAATGCATCCCCCCACCCTCCTCCTGAGAAATAGAATTATAATGGGTGTTAAAGTGAACAGAGAAGTCATTATTTCAATGACCAGAGATAAAGAAAATCAAAGGAATGTGCCCAAAAAAAAAAAGGCCTCCCTTGGGTGACCGATATTTAGCATATAATTGTCCTCATTTGTAGTTGTCTTCATTTCTCATTTCTCAAGTATGTGGAAATCAAAAATCCTTATAGAAAAATTAAAATAGGTTTGTATGTATGTAATGTCCAGACTCACACATATAACTCAGACACTATAGGACATGGAAGTGAAAGATTGCAGTAGCTTTGCAAATCAAATATCATAGATGCTCTTGAAAACTTTCAAGTACGGTCAAGTACGGCTCCTTGAAACAGATGTATGAAGAAATTAATGGTCTCCAGAAAATTTAGAGCATTAAGCAGTCTTCATTTAGTATTCAAATAGAATTTTTTTCCCTGTGCGATGCACAGGATGGTACATATTGAAATAGTTGATACTATTGAAAAATATTTTATTATATTTTTCCCCTTTCAATCTATTGTAAAGAAGATTTATTTTTTGTTATTTACTCCCTCCAATTCAGGATATAATATAAAATTTATCTCCTTATTTATCGAGAAATTCGTTAAAATCAGTTTATAAAATAATAAATATATAAGACATGTTTTCCCCCCTAAATATGCCCTTACTAATAAAAAGAATAAGTAAAAGATGTAATAAATGAATCAAAAAGGAAAAAAAATACGTGTGAGTAAAATTAAAAAAACTCATTAAATGCCTAGACAAAAATAAATATTATCTTATTAAGAAAACCAAACCCTTCTAACAAAGTTTAGGTTATATTTTGAAACAGAGGAAGTATTTTTAAAAATATTATTTTTCTTATATATGAATTAGACAATAAAATATAAGATTCAAGTATTTAATGTTGACAATTTTACTACAATACTGATTGCACATAAAAATTTTCAGTAAAACTACCTATAATATTGTTATCCTTGATAAAACATCAATGTTTAGTTTCAAAGAAACCTGAAAAATGCAGCCACAATTATTGTGTCATTAAAATCAGATGTTAATAAATTCTGTAAATAATTTGTTTATGAAACTCTATTTCCGTTTTTTCTAATAGCGTTTGTAGAGCCTCTGTACTATCGGTATCATAATATTAACGATCAATTAAGTAGCCATTCAACTGCTTAACCTGACCCGTTTTGACATCATCGGGTATTACAAGATTTTATATATAAAGTAGATGAGACTATTTTTAGTGGGATCATGGCATGCAAAACAGCAAAAGAAGTTTGGGAGAAGTTGAAGTCAGAATTTCAAGGAAATGAAAAGACAAAGATCTTCAGTTTGAGGAAGGAGTTTGAACTTCTCAAGATAAAAGAGACTGAGAATGTTAATCAAGTAAGGCTGATGGTATAAAGTGAAACCTTTTATATAGTTCTCATCCCATTTTACTTTACTTGTGAAGACACACACGCTAAGATATGGATGAGGAAGATTACATAAGCATTGTAAATGAAATGTCATAATCACTCTTCAATATATTCAAATGGGCTCCTTGAAACAGATCTTTTCATTTTTGGTAAATAATGGCTCTGCATACCGTCCTTAAGAAGTCAATTAGAAACTGTAAGAGTTTAAGCAGTTATGCAACTGCACCTAATTAGTTATCAGTTCTACTCTGTAGTTATCAATACAACACATCATTTCAACCCACTCCTTCTCTCCCTCTCTCTATAGATATATAACTTTTACTGACAATCTATCTTGCTCCTCAAAACCTGTAGAGATAATGAGATTGCACCTATCGCTCATGGGTTGACTTTGGAACTGCATCTTCAGTGATTTAGAGTAGACCCGCCCTATTTTTGTCTCTCGTAAGGAAGTTACGGACCAAAGCTGGTTTGGGAGAGCAGTCAACTACTCGCACCCTTTAATGATGACCCTTTATGGAAAATTTCTGTTATTAAATTAGTAATAGATCAGTGAAGGAATAAAATTCTGTTACTAATTAAACTCCATTACAAGTCCATCGCTGATTCTGTCTTCAATGATGAGTGACAGAAATTCCGTCACTAATTTCTGTCAATGTTCTGTCACTAACTCCCATCATAAAATTTTTTGTTACAAAGTTAGTGACTAAATTCTTTTGTTACTAATTTCCATTGCAATTCCATCACTAATCAATTACAAAAAAATATAACATAAATATATAATAATTAATTTTTAAACTTATTATTAAAATAAAAAGATAATATATCATAATTTTTAAATAATATATTATACAAAAATTAAAAATATAAATATTATTAAAAAAAGTAAAAATATATAATATATAACATACTTGTTATTTCATTAAATATTTGAATGAAAATATAAATTATTAGAAATTTTTTTACTGAAATACAAAAATTAAATTCAAATAAATAATAAGGGTTAAAGTGCGCCCAACACTCCAAACTATTTTCCCATGTGCGCCCAGTGTTCTAAAATAATTTTTGGTGCATCCAATGTCCCAAACTAATTAAAATGGTGCATCTATATCCCGGGCTAACAAAAAAATTAAGTTTGACCGTTATCTTGCTGACTCAGCCGAAGGTTGACAGAAAAATCCTAAGTGGTAGACACGCAGGCATCTAATGTGTATTATTTTGATAGGTTACGATGCACCTAGCACCCCGAATTATTTTTCCAAGCGCGTCCAATGTCCTAAAGTAATTTTTAGTGCATCCAGTGTCCCAAACTAATTAAAACGGTGCATCCACATCCCAGGCTAACAGAAAAGTCTCGTTTGACCGTTACCTTACTAATTCAGCTGAAGGTTGATCGAAAAATCCTACATGCCGGACACACAGGCATCTGATGTGTATTATTTTGACTAAAAATTCAATTTATTTCCTTCTCTTCTAACATTTATCTTCTACCAATTTTTAAACTTAAAAAAAAAAAAGACCATCGATCCACCATCTTAAAGCTTGGTACATGTACCATCCATTCAATCCCATCCTCGTCTTTAAAATTTTATCTCATTTCTTCCACCACTCCAATTTGAAACCGCAACCACTGTCACAACACACTTCCATCTCCATCTCTGTCAACTCCTCATCCAACTCGCATTTGCTTTCCTCCTTGTAGAACACAGTTAACTTCCCCTTAGTCACTCTGTCGACATAGCCGTCGCCCCCTAAGAAAGCACCCACTGCCACCGGGCTCATCTCTGGAGCTTTAGTCAAAATAATACACATCAAACGCCTGTGTGTCTGTCATGTAGAATTTTTTGATCAACCTTCAGCTGAATTAGCAAGGTAACAGTCAAACGAGACTTTTCTATTAGCCTGGGATGTAGACGCACTGTTTTAATTAGTTTGGGACACTGGATGCACCCAAAGTTATTTTAAAACACTAGGCGCACTTGAAAAAATAATTTAGGGTGCTGGGCGCACCTCAACTTGTCAAAATAATACACATCAGATGCCTGTGTGTCCGCCACGTAGGATTTTCAATCAGTCTTCAGCTGAGTCAACAAGGTAGCAGTCAAACTTAATTTTTTTGTTAGCCTAGGATATGGATGCACCTTTTTAATTAGTTTGGGACACTAGATGGATTGAAAATTACTTTAGGACACTGGGCACCCATGGAAAAATAGTTCGAGGTGCTGGGCACACCTTAACTCTAAATAATAATATGTTAAATTATATAATATATATTAAATTATGTATATAATATTTATTATATATATTTGTTTTTTTTATTAGAAATATTATATATATTTATTTTTGCATAACAATTTCATAGGTATTTCTCAACTTAACTAGCAAAGGCTTTAGTATGCATGGAGGAAGTCTTTGGTTTGAACCAGCACTCCTTCACAAACTGAGCCAATTTGTCACATGGCGGATCACAATGATGGACACATGGTAATGATGTAGATGATTGGATGATGTGGCTCCATGGAAGAGAGGAGGAGTTGAGGTGGCAATCAATGATGACATGGCAAATCACAATGATGGACACATGGCAATAATATGGACAAAGAGATAACGTGGCAACATGGGAGAGAGAGGACAATTAAAATAAAAAAAATTGGCACAAATCCATCACTATTTTTTAACAGAATTTTTGTGGGATATCAGTCACTAATTAGCGACAAATTAGTGATGAAAAACTTCTGTTATTAATTTCTACCATTACTCTATCGCTAATTAGTTATGTAATTTTGAATTCCATCACTGAATAATTCGTGATAGTGGAATTAGTGACGAAAAAAATCCTGTCACCAACAAAATTCCGTCACTAATCCGTTGGTAGTTTTTTTATGAAAATTCCGTTACTAAATTCTATCGTTAATTTGATTTTTTTTTTTTTGTAGTGGTATTGCACTTCCATAAGGTTGCCTCAGAGACTAAAGGTCAAGACTTTACTGGCTTTTACTGTTGCTACTGCCTTGGTTCAGTTTAACAAATGTTTTGGAGTAACCGGCTGGCCCAAATTTTGTTTAAAATAACAGTCACCGGAGACAAAGAAGAAAGAGGAGAGAAGAGAAAGAAAACGTAGCACAAAAGAAGAAAGTACCAAACCCATTTACTGATTATTGTGGGTGAGTTTATCTTTTTTGAAAACTCGAAACACGTGTCGTCATTAAAAAAATAATATATTAATATTATCCGCGTTTTCACTGGGCAAAATGTGTTTTTAACCTTTTTTTTTTCATATTTGTTTTCTTACCACGATCATCTTTGCTTTCTTCACTCCCATGATTTTATGATATCTTTTTACAATAGGTTATTCTCACACATGCTAATATATTTGAAGTGCTAAACATTTTTAATACTATCTCATTTTTTTTATTTTACATAAGTTACAATATAATTATAATTATAAACCAGTCATTAAGTATACAAAAATATTTTTTATTTAATTATTATGTTACCAATTTGACTACCAATCTGACTGATCCGACCGAACGAGGTTTTTCTTGGTTTAACCTTTTGAGTGAAAGATATAAAAGAATGGTATAGTGGGATCTGAAAATGACAAAAGAAGCGTGTGGCTCCACTATACATATACCAGGCATGAAGTAAGGAAGAAGACTTTGAGAGAGAAGACTTCCTGTTGCTTCTCAAAGTTTAATGTGTATCTTGCATTCACTTCCTGTTTCCTTCTGTTTTCTTGTGTTTCTTTATTCAGGCCATCGAGTATATTTAAAAGTATCGCCTTGGGACAATGCTTTGGGTATTGTTCGCTGTTTAAATTGCATTTTCTTCTGGGAAAGAAATCCACAAATTCGCTTTTTATTTGAATCTTTCATTATATTGTTAACTTTTGAATTTATTGACTCCAACATCCATTAAAAGTTTACCCAATTCTTTAGTAATGTTATTCTTTTCGCTTTGTTGTTTCTTTTGTGAATTTCTTTTTCTTTTTTTTTTTCCGGTAAGATTTCTCCCACGTGCCTGCGGCGACAAATATTGGGTCAATATTTTATTGTTTTTTATTTTTGCTTTTGATAAAGAGGAGGAATGACGTGTGCGGTGTATGACGTGTGCGGGGTGATGAGAAAATAGTCGCTTTTGGTTGTAGAGTGTGCTGGCGGTTAAATGGTACCCTCTCCATATCTCCATAATTAATTTATAAATATTAAAAAGTTTATTTAATTAGGAGCAATTACAAAAACTCCTGAATATGTAAAATTATGATTTGGAACTATAAATTTGAAAAATAACAAATAAAGATCCGATGTCATTTTTGCAAATATAAAATGTGGATGAAATATTTGAAATGCCTTTCAGTCAAATTGTGATTTGGTCTATTAAAATTGTCATTCGCTAAAGTGAACTTGTTATTTCTCGTAATCAACTTGCTATTTGACATACCTTCAGCTAAGTTGTAATTTGGTTTACTAAAGTTGTCATTTGTTAGCGTAAACTTGTCATTTAGTTGAAGGACATTTCAAATATTTCACCACGATTTCATATTTACAAAAGTGAGACCGAGTCCTTATTTGGTATTTTTCAAATTGAGAGTCTGAAATCACAATTTTACATATTTGGCGGTTTTTATTTGTAATTTTTCTTTAAATTATTTATTTGTTAACTATTACTCTGGCCCTAAATATAAGACCATTTTTATAGTGTAATTTACATTATAAAAAAGATCTTATATTTAGAATGGGAGAAATATTAGATTTTATCAGTATTTAATTGCATAGTCATCACTTAAGTCTAATGAGGACACAGTTTTTTTTTTTGGTTAGATAAAACTAATGGCATTTAGACTTAAGGACAAAAAATGCACTTTATAAATTTCAGGAACTAAAATAAAATTTGATGCAAATACAAAGGATCAAATATAAACTTTAACTAATAAAAAATATAAAAGGAAAAAAATATTTCAGCGATAATAAGAGAAATATAGTAAATATTATGTCTATATCCCAAGCTGCATATCCGGAACAATTACATACAGTTTAAACTAAATGGGCATAGGTTTTTTTGAAAAAAAAAACTAAATGGGCATAAATTAAAAACAAGGCTTTCAAAATAATATGGTTTTACGATGACCCGAACAATACGGAAGAAAATTATTGGATATATATATATATATATATATATATATATATATATAACATTGGACAGCTATATATAGGCTACCATCCAAGAGGTTCAACAAATATTGAAATTCATTATAATAATAAATATTATATTTGAAATTAGGCAGAAAATGAAATTCAAATTGTAAATTCTTTTTAAAAAGCTACAGTGATTAAAAATTAGGTAAAAACATAAGGACATGTTAAAAAATACAAAGACATGATTATCAATCGACTAAAATTATAGAGTGTTGCATTGGTTCCATAGGTAAGGGAATTGCATCTTCTTAGATGGTGTTTGGGAATAAGCAAAAGTACCTTAAAAAAGTTTTAATATAAGTTGAGACAAAATTTCTCTTATATACTTATTTCATATACTAAAAATTAATTTTAAAATTATAGTTTCATTTCTACCCAAACACTTTTTAATAAAAAAACCTCGAGTTTATACTTGAAAATGCTCCAAGGCAAGTGGTTTGGCTCGATTTAGATTAGTCTAAGGTTCAATAAAGTCTTCAATTGTGAGGCAGGCTTCGGATATTGAGTGTTCAAAGATTAAGTTGATTATATTCAATGCAACTTAATTTTTATACTTTAATCATTTAAAATATTAGTTTTAATGTTTTAGAAAATAAAATTATACATGTTATGAAATTAGGAACTAAATTTTAAATTAAATGATCAAAACTGTAGAAAATAAATTACATTAAGTCAAAATTTAAGGTTACAATAGAGTCAGAACTAATATATATATATATATATATATATATTAATCTTCCCAAGTTTCTACCGGTGAAGGATAATATGGGGGAGCATATTGGTGATGGTTTCATCCGGACTTAATATAACTGGAGGGACAGAGACCTCAGCAGTAGCAGTGGAATGGGCAATGTCGGAGTTTCTGAGAAAGCCGGCCGGAGATATTCACGAAGGCAACGGAGGAGCAGTACAGCGTGATCATCGGAAGAGAGCGGTGGGTGGAAGAAAAAGACATCCTCAACTTACTAGAGAGTTGAGCAAAACATTGTTGAGTGTTAATAATAGAAATATAATATACTTCTCTGGTCCTTAACGCAGGACCCAATTATTAAGTTGGTTTTAGTTCTAAATATAAGGCTCATTTCTCATATTTATCAATTTTCTCTAAATTACCCCTGTGGATACTCTCTCAACCATAATCAAGTAGAAGAGGGAGAGGGGATATTAAGAAAGATGATTATGATATTTTATGAAAAATGTGTCACTTTTTTTATAATTAACTAACTTACCTAACTTCTTTAATCTAATCAAATTAGTTAAATGAGTCTTATATTAAGGACCGGAGGAGTATTTTTATATCTCAATTTGTGTCCGATAGATCAAAAGGAACAATTCGGGGTAAGTTAAACTACAGAAAATTATAATAAGACTTTAAGAAAAGAAAATAATTATCAATACCAAGTGAGTGGTTATCATTTTCTATTATGAAATTTGTTATTACAAACTGTTTTGCTATTATTAAAATCTTTTAATAATTATGTTGCTTATTTATGTTTTCATAACAATTCTCCTTTTAAACTATTGGCATAACTTTTCTTTTTGGAAGGAAAAAAAAGGAGCTTACAAAATAATATATTGTTACGATCACAATGCAGCTAGATAACGTAACGGTAGAAGGAACAATGGGAATAAAACTATGGAATATATGCATGCGCACAAAATTCAAGTTGCTCAGCAAATATTGAAATTTATTGTAATAATAAATATTACATTGGAAATTAAATAGAGAAATGAAATTGAAATTTATAAATTATAAGTCTCTTTGGAAAACTATAAAGACCTGACAGGTGAAACTTATAAGTGCATATTAAAAAAAAAAAAAGATGAAGACTTGATAAAAAAATTTGGATAAAATTTTAGAAACTTATATATTGATTTTCCCAATAAATTATTAGTCATAAAAAGGAACGCACAATAGGATACTTTTTTGTGGGGGAGGGGGGTTATCAACTTCCGAAATTAATGCAGCCTTTAATCATCATAAAAATGAACAGGATACATCTGAAAAGATGCTCCATGTACCATTACATTGTTTTTTAATCCTAAAAAGGACAAGTAATGAATGTTAAAAAAACATTAACTGAGGTTAACATTACATTTTCTTTATATCTTTTCTTAAACATAATTCTTTTTTTTTTCTTTGCTAGACACAACAAGTTACTCATTTGGTCCTAAATATAAGACTCTTATAATAAGGGTTTTATATTTAGAATCAGAAGAGTATCTTTTTATTGGAAGTAATTCTAATCAAAACACTGATAGCTGCCAGGCACTAAAATGTCAGCATTTCTCCAAATTAGAACTAGAATTATCCGGACATTAGTTTACTATGTTGTTAGGAATTATCTCATCACTAAGATATTGGGTGCTCACCAAAAAGGAAAAAAAAAGAAAGAGTCCTTTGCTTTCGCAAGTCAAGGTCGTGTTTTCATGGCATATAAATATACCCTTTGATTGGCCCACACAAAATCACTTCATCCACACTTCACATTCATACAAATCATCACTAACCATATGGCAATGTAATCGGGGGGCCTTCCAGCGGCAGCCGCATGGCTGGCAACCTTGGCCGTACACCTCCTCTTCGGCCGCCACCTCCGCCGCCGAAAATACACCCTGCCACCAGGCCCAACGCCCTGGCCCGTCATTGGCAACCTCAACCTCATAGGCCCCCTGCCCCATCGATCCATCCACGCCCTCTCACAAAAATACGGCCCCATCATGCAGCTCTGGTTCGGATCCAAGCTGGTCGTGGTCGGCTCCTCCGTGAAACTGGCCAGAGAGTTCCTCAAAACACACGACGCCGCCTTGGCCGGCCGACCCAAGTTCGTCGCCGGCAAGTACACCACCTACAACTATTCCGATATCACGTGGTCCCAGTACGGCCCATACTGGCGACAAGCTCGCAAAATGTGCCTCACAGAACTGTTCAGTGCGAAACGCTTAGAATCCTACGAGTACATCATAAGAGAAGAACTAAAAGATTTTCTGAAAGAACTTTACGATTCAGCGAACAAAGCCATCGTACTGAAAGACCACCTTTCTACTCTGAGCCTGAACGTGATAAGCAGGATGGTGCTGGGGAAGAAGTACCTGATAGAGAAGAAGAGCCAAACAACCGTGGTTTCGCCGGAGGAGTTCAGGAAGATGCTGGACGAGCTGTTCTTGTTGAACGGAGTGTTGAATATCGGAGACTTCATTCCATGGATCAATTTCCTGGACTTGCAAGGTTATATCAACAGGATGAAGGCTGTGAGCAAGAAGTTCGATAGATTCATGGAACATTTTTGGATGAACATAAAGAAAGAAGAAGAGGGAATCCAGATTATGAAGCTAAACATATGGTGGATGTGCTTCTTCCGCTTGCCAATGATTCCTAAGCTCGACGTCAAGTTTGAGAGGCATGGAATCAAAGCATTTACTCAGGTCTTTTTTTTTTTTTTTTTAAATTATTCTTCATTTAATTTTTTAACCAAAATTAGTACTCTATGTCACTTGTATGTCGTAAGGAAGAAAAAACAGGTGAAGGTGACCAAGAATTTGAGAGATGGATCGACTAAGTTTGTTTGTTTGTTTGTTTTTTTTTTTTTGGGGATACCGACTAAGTTATTAAAGGATACGGTATAGAGCTAGTAACGTACGTGTTGATGGTTATTAATTGATATTCCCTCGCTCCCTTTTTTAGTTTTTACAACAAATATTTGATCAAATCATGAGAGTTAAAAAAATTGGTTAAAATTGATTAAAAAATAAATATGTAAAAATTGTAAGTTTTTTTCCTCAAAAATATCTTTATTTATGGGGTGGCAGGAGGTATAAGAGAAAGAATTAAAAAAAAAAAAGGAATGAATACTATTTTTGACAACAAATATATTGATAAAATAATTAATTAATGGGAGCAAAATAGGAAACTAGTCAAAAAAAATTTGAGACATTTTGCTAATATTTCTTATAAACAGGAACAAGATATAGGGATGGCATAATAACGTACAAAGAATGTGCTAATGTCTTATTCTTTTTTAGTAGATATTTAAATATCAATTGAGCCATGTGATCGGTGGCCTTCTTAAAATGATTGCTTGCTACACAATGACCAGCATAAGATAAAAAATATTTTTCTAGCGGTTTTTTTTAATACGGATTAATTGTTACAAGAGCTACAAATATGGTTTGACATTATTGATCAACACGTATATATCAATGTATCATTTTGATCCGTTTTATTTGCTTCTGTTCTACGAATTAATGGCCTTTTCTTCACTATTTGATTGTATAATACTTCTCTTTTAATTTTAAATATAAAACTCATTTTATAGTATAATTTATATTAGAAAATGAGTGTTACGTTTAGAAAAGAAAGAGTAATAATAATCATTACGTGTTTGAAAATAAAAGGGAGGCCATAGTATGATGCAAATGTCTGAGACACTGTACGCTGGCTAGGGCTCAGGATTTTATTAAATAAAGAATGTTATATACAAGAGGACAAATTAGTTTGTTACAAAACAGGACACATTGTCTTTAGGATAAGGAAGAATCTGAGAAAGCTTCCTGTTTGCTAATTACAATTATGCTCTAACATTTGAGAAATTAAAGGATCCTCGTGGAAAGACGTACGGCTTGTTAGAATATGATCTCTAGCTCATTAGTACCTTGAATGAACAATTATCTGGGCAGTTTGCGACCTGGGACATTTTGATGATGATGATGATATACTCCTTTGGTCTTTAATATAAGACCCATTTAACTAATTTGATTAGATTAAGGAAGTTAGGTAAGTTAGTTAATTATAAGAAATGTGACACGTTTTTCCTAAAATACTATAATCATCTTTTTTAATACCTCATTTTCCTCTTCTACTTGATTATGATTGAGGAAGCATGCATAGGGTATTTTAGAAAAATTGATAAATATGAGAAATGGGTCTTATATTTAGAACCAAAACCAACTCAATAATTGGGTCCTATATTAAGGACCGGAGGAGTATGTCAGGACTTAATAGCTGGAGGTACAGAGAGCTCACCAGTAACACTGGAATGGGCGACGTCGAAGCTTCTGAGAAAGCCGGAAATATTCACGAAAGCGACGGAGGAACTGGACAGAGTGATCGGAAGAGAGCGGTGGGTGGAAGGAAAAGACATTCCCAACCTTCCCTACGTCAACGCCATTGCCAAAGAGACCATGAGGCTCTTCAGTGATTCAGAGGGCCCTGCTACTTGTTCCTCTCATAGGGAAGTTAAGGACCAGAGCTTGTCAGGGAGAGCAGTCACCTTCTCGCACTCTTTAATGATCAAACATCTGAGACATGGCATTACATCTTTACCTAATTCCTAGTGATAAAGCTTCTCCAGATCTTGCATCTGAAATACCTCTAGTTCGGGGAACCCATTAATGCAACAAAGCTCTAACTCAGGCCTTGAGGCTTTCGTAAACTCACAATAACTTAGTTTCAAAATTCTAAGGTTGGTAAGACTCCCCAAAGTGCTCATGACATCGTTATTTAAGTTGGTGCTTGAGATTGTTCGCTTGGTAAGGTTGAAAAGAAAGGCATTAGCAGTAGTTGGAATATTAGGAAAGTCATAAATTTTCAATGCATTCAAATGATTTAGGTTTGAAAGGTTTTCCCACACTTGGCCAACCCCTGTTTATGCTTGTCATCCTTATTTGCAAAACCAATCTCCTAAGTTTTGCTTACAGCAACACAATATAGGGATTATAGATTCCAAATGATGTTACTCTCTACATCTGGAAACTCAGGAAAAATCACAGGTCCAGCTGTATGAAGATGCCTCAATCTTTTGAGCTTCCACATCCCACTAGAGAAGGATACGGATATTCTAAATTCAATATGCCCCAAGTTCATCGTTTCCAGATTTCAAAGATTGCATGAAATTTAGGAATTAGTCTAACGAATCCTCCACAAAAGCTTGTTCGCAGATCTATTCTTAAGTACCTTAAATGCACTAACATGTTTAACTTTATTATGAATCCAAGCTCTATACAAGAATCTGAAACAAGTCACTCTGTTAATTTATGCCGATAGTTCGATGAATAAATATATACTCCTCCGGTCCTAATTATAAGACCCAATTGACTTATTTGAGGAGATTAAGGAAGTAAGTTAAATTGGTTATTTATAATAAATAAGTGTTGTCATTCCTAAAATATCCTTGCTAATTAAGTATATTGGCTAAAACTATCATTATTAGAAGGATTATCTTGGAAAAAATGCATAAATATAAGAGACAAAATGGATTGGGGTCTTATAATTAGGACCAAATAAAAAGTCAAATGGGATTTTATAATAAAGACCGGAGGAGTATATATATATAGTTCCTTGAAATCTCCGACGAGTTCATGAACTTGCTTGGTTCTTTACCACTAAAACAAATGTGCATATTTATAGCTTCTGACAGTCATAAAGGCCATTGGTGTAAGATGTCCAGCCAGAAAGATAGAAATGAAAAAGATGCTTAACAGTATTCCTTCCGATTTTATATATAAGCTTCAAGTTACCAAATTGTTAAGGAACTAGTAGTTAAAATTAGTTAAAAATAATAAATATGTTAGAAATGTATTTTTCTCCTCAAATTTGCCTTTATCTATTAAAAGAGTAAACGAGAGAGGCAATAAATAAAAAAATAATGAAAGAAAATATATGAGGGGTAATATTAATGAGAGAGGAGGCACTAAATAAGTCAACTAAGGGTAAAACAAGAGGTAAAAAAGTAATAAACGCTCAGACAAACTCAAAAATAAAGCTTATATTTTGGACCACAACCCCTCTCTAAAAATGAAGCTTATATTAATCATATTCTTTTATCTTATTTTCTATGCAATTATATCATTGTAAATGATTAAAGCTATATTTAGTGATTCTATCGACTCTGGAGAAAATCAAAAGATGATTTATTTTTTCAATTTCAAGAATCAAATTCACCTCTTCTATAAAAAGTTTACTTTCAAGGTGCTTTTTTTATTTGTCATTTGTACTAAACCTTTTTTTTTGTGTTTAAAATGAATGATTATTCAAACAAATTGAAAGCTTTATTTCTTTATTTTTTTCATTTTTTTTTCAATTTTGGTTTTGAAACCCTCATCAATATAGGATTTTGATTCTCGGGTGAGTGATGATTTTGTGATGTGTGTTGGCATAACGGAAGAAGGCAGGAGGCAGGAACCTAAGACAGAAGAGGCCAAAACAGAGGAGGGGAAGCCTCAAGAAGCAGAAAAGTCCAAAACAGATGAAGCAGAGGAAGCAAAGGAAGAGAGAAAACCAGAGTGATGAAGATGATACTGGAAATTTTATAGGCCACAAGGTTAAATCAATCAGTTGACGTAAAACCTAAAAGAGTTCTTTTTATTTCTTTCTCTGTTTCTTTTTTTGATTCTTCAACCTTCGGTCTTGTCTTTTTTCATCTGGATGGAATTTGCATGAAAATTTGGAGATTTCAATATCGGGGTCATGAGCATTTGTTCTTGGGGTAATAGTAATGAACAATGAATGCAACAAAATTCCGCAAAATTGATCTGTTTTGATCCGCAGAGAGGTAACTATTTTGTCTTAATTGTTTTATAATTTATTATACGCATTAGGATTTCTTCTGTCTCTTCAAGAAGTGCACCGGAAAAACGATGGCGGTTTGTCACTTTTTGATCAAGTTTTGGTCTCTGCCTTGTTAAGTACCTTCAAAGCTCTATATAGGACTCATTTGAAATGGCTTATAAATAGTTTTTAGTTATGATTTACAAAATAGAAGATAAGCATGTGAGAAAAATTTTGTCTCGACTCACGTGAAATATGTTTATAAGTAATTTCAATCATGATGACATGATCATAATCTAGTTCAATTAGCTCTGTCGCTTGCAAATTTTATTAGTGGTTTTTTATCACACAAATCAAAGCATGACCTGAATTTGTTATGGGGCAAAAAGAATACTACTTCTAAATTTTGTTAACACCTAAAAATTCAGACCAAAAAAATTAAAATTACGAGAAATTTTATGGTTACATCAACGACATAATAACTTAATTTCTCTACCGCCTCCTTTCTTGGGTGTAATAATTTGTTTCTTGCGCTTTGGTCTTCGCTATGTTTGAGATCGATATGTTTTATTTTGAGGAATATATAGTAGCACAAGTATAATGCATTTTCTCACTTTTCTAATATTACTTCTAATTGGAAATTAATTTGGTTCTAAATATAATATCTTAAGGGATAATTAATATCTGGATCCTTATAGTTTTATCTAATTTTTAATCAGGTTCCTATAAAATTTTTTCTTTTTATTAGATTCTTTTACTTTCATGTGTTTTTAATTAGGCCCCTCTACTTTTTTTTTTCCTTTTTACCATATCAGGTCCTTATAGTTTCACTTATTTTTTAATTAGGTCCTTTGTAGTTTTAAAAAAATTATTTATTAACTTTATTCTTTAAAATTAATTTCATTTTTAAATTAATAATTATATAATTGGACAAAATAATTAATATAATCATTTATTAATTAATGATTAATCATAATAATCAATTATACTTAATGATAAATTGTTTATAATTATATTCTAATTTTAGAAAAATTTTATTATTATAATTTGAATTTTATAATTATAAAATTAGAATTGAAAATAAATAATGTATTGTTTAACTAAAAATTTAAAAGAATATTAACATAAGATTATTATAATAATTTATTATTTATAGAATAAAGAATAAAAAATATAAGGATCTAATTAAAAATAAGGTAAAACAATAAGGACCTCATAAAAAAATTATAAGGACTTGATTAAAACATGTGAAATTATAATGACCTGATAAAAGAAAAAAAATTATAGGGACCTGATTAAAAACCAGCTGAAACTATAAGGACTTGCATATTAATTATTCCATATCTCAATATATTCTTTTTTTTTTATACATCATTTTCTTCAAACTAATTTATTTAATTTATAAATTGATATTAATATGCCCCAAATCATTTAAGTGCCTTATACATTAAGGATTAGAGGAGTAGGGTTTTAAGATAGTTTTATTTTCACAAGACTAAGATCATTTGAGACTTCAACTTCTCAATAGATATATTATTGGTGAATCACTTGGAGATTGAATTTACGTTTAATGAAGGGTATTTGTGTATCTAACCTTTTATAAAAACAAAAACATGATCGATGTTAACAAAAAAACTTCAAATTCATGTTATTATGTGTGTTTATCTGTGAGATTGTCACAGACATCCACATAAATACAAGGGTTAGAAGATACTTTCTGCGCGCACACGACACACGTACATATGGATAAATCGTGCGGTCTTGATAGTTAAATATTTATATACAGGTTTTCTACATAGATATAAAAGAAGTGGAACGTTCAATGTTGGACAACAATCACTACTACAAAAAACACATATAACGTTGGAGAACAACAGCGGTTAAAAGGAAAAATGTCATGAAAAAATAGGCAGTAGTATTTTTGTAAATAAAATCCATGACCGTTAACTTTTCATAGTGGTTATTAAAAAAACCGCTGTGGAAAGTACTTTTAATGGCGGTTATGAGCAATAACATCCGTTAAAAGTACTTTCCATAGCAGTTTTCTTAATAACCGCCTGGAAAGTTTAAAACTTAACCTTATCGTGCATTCTGTTTTTCACATTTTCACAGCTTCACAGTGCGCCGTGATCCCCCTCTATCCCACCACAGAATTGCAATACTGGCAAATCTCCACCGTTTCCTGTCATTTTTTTCCTTCCATTTCACTCGTGGTGTTGTTCCGTCGTGTCCGCCGTCTTCCGATGCCACTGTTGCATCTTCCTTCTTTTTAATCTTCTCCACTGAGTGAGTTTCCTGTTCTTTCATTATTTTTTTTTTCTTGGTGTCTTGGATGTTTTGATAATAGGATTCTGTGGTATTTCAAATGGGTTGATTAGTTTTACATTTTGGATGTCATGCATTGTTTATTTTGTGTTTCTTATATGCTTGAAGGATTGGTTGGTGACATTTGGAGTTAGAAAACTTCAATTATTTCCTATACACAGTATTAGAAACATGTTTAAATATTCAAAGTTGATTGGTTCTTAAGTTTTTAATTTTTTTAATAATTATATTTATTTTGAATTTTTGTCTATTTTTTGTAACAAATTTGAGAATTTTCTAATAAATAATATGTTGAGTGTTTTGGCCTTTTTTTTTTTTTCGTTATGAACTTTGATTGAAGATAAAGTGTTATGTAAAATTTTATGGCAAATGAATATCATTTGTGTTTCCGTTTTAGATTTAGAAGTTTTAGCTTAAAAAATATTTATTCATTGAATTGGTTTGAGATTGAATTGTTACTTTTGTTTTGTTAGTTATAGTTCTTCAAATTTATCTTGTATTTGTTTATTATATTGTTGGTTTGTTAATTGATTGATTTGTTTATTTTTAAAATAATTTTGGATTTGTTATATTTAAGGAAAAATTCTGTCAAAATTTTATAAAAATAAAAAAGATATTCCCTTTAATTTGACTAACACTTAATTATTTTATTTATTTGAAAATTTGAATTAAGCGGTTAGAATTGAGCCTGACAATACAACCATGCTTATTGACTCTATAGAATAATGGATCGTAATTGGATGAAAGCTAAGAGAATTAGCAAAGAATATAAGGATTGTGTTGAAAAGTTTCTTGATTCTACTTAGAGAAATGCCCCTAGTAAAAGAGATGGCTTGTATTGTTGTCCTTGTGTCAAATGCTTGTTGGAAAGCCAGTAGATAAGAAAGTGACAGCAAAGAAGGCGACGAAGACCGTAAATCCTGTCCTCCAACCTCTTCCTGATCATATTAGGGTTATGTATGGAAGTTTTGCTTCTCTTTATTCCATAGTAGAAAACATGGAGAACCCTTTTACTTTCAAGATGCTGCTGGGGATTGTGGGTTCAGATGTAACATATGACTTCACTATTGACAAGAAGGATCTCATTCAGTTCCTCGACTTTGAGGAGCTGGATATAGTCTTTATGCAGCTGTCTATTTTGTAAGTTACAATATCATTTTCTTATTTCATGTTATACTTATACATGTCTTAATATTTCTTATTTGAACAACAAGCACTTTACTTGAGTTTGTTGGCAGAGAGGACTTAAGGGCACATATGGCTTTATGTGTCCTCAAAAGGTGCAAAAAATAGTGGAAGCGAGGTCGATCTATATGATGACCACAATGACTCATATAAAAAAATAATTATATTTTACACCTTATGTGGAAGGGTAAGTATATTATTATATTTGAGATACACAAGTTATATATACAGGATTATGATTAATATGGTTCGTATTATGCAATTATCATTGGACCATAATTGTTTGTAACCCCTTTGATAACAAAGTCTACTGATTCGATTTCTTCTGTGGAGGTCCAATAGAAGAAACCAAAGATGTCATTGACACGTGAATTTAAGTTTATATATTTATTACATGTAAAGTTTATAAAAACGTGCTCTAATATCATTTTTTTATTGTTGATAGGGCTTTTCATAGTTTTGATGTTGTGGCCAAGCAGCAAAATAAGCAACTACCGACATGGATTCTCCCACAACTATGTTGTTTTGAGCTAAATATATGCTTATAAATCTTTTCAATAATCAAAGTTAATGTTTATAAATTCTTTTTAGATAATCAAAGTCAGATCTTCAATTTTATATTTTATTTTGTTAGTACCGTTGTCAATCCAGGGGTGTTGAATGTGGATATTATGTCATCCGCTATATGAATGACATCATTGAGACAAGAGTGACTGAGAAATTAAACAAGGTAAATATAGATTATATTGCATGTAATTCTTCAATTCTTTTCACATATTTGATCAAGTTGACTAATGACTATGTTATTTTTAATTTACAGGCATTCTAAGATAATGTGCCATATGACATGGAGGAAATCAAGTTCATGAGAGATACTTTGTCAACAATATTGTTAGAGAATTTTGAAAATGTGAAATAGTTAAGTCATTCATCATATTTTAGTTCATTGTTTGATTATTAACTAGTTGAGTATTTGTTGATTATGATGTGTAAGTGATTGAATAAAAATTGGATGTTAGTGTTAGGATAAACGTATTGAAATGGTTCTGCATATTTTTCTGCTTTGCTAGTTGTATTTGGGTCTGTAAATTTTAGGAAGGTTGTAAAGGAAATTCACACAGAATGTAAACAAAAAAAACTATTGTTTTTAACAGCAGTTATTTGTATAACAGCCGTTAAAAGTATTTTTAACAAAATAACCGCTGTTAACATTTGACTCTCCACAGCGGTTTTTTTTTAATAAAACCGCTGTGAAAAGTTCATTTTCCACTGCATTTTAAGAATAGAACTGCCATGGAAAGTTGTTTTTCACAGCTGTTATAAACCGTCATGTTTTATTTTCCTTTCAATGTCGAAGGAATTCACTTCGCCTCCGAAACTGCCATAGAAAGCTCATTTTAACCACCGTTAAAGACCATTTTTCTAGTAGTGAATTATGTGCAGAAGCAAAGGGATTTAGAGGAAATTATTAAATAGATTACGTCCTCTGATCCATTAACACAGCCTACTTAGGTTTTGCCATATATAACTTTCTTCCTTGTTTTGTCCGCTTTTAGTGACTGTTTGGAGTTAATATATGAATGTCAATGTAAGTGGAAATAGAAATCCCCTCACATATTTAGTCTGTAGTTCATAAATCACGATTAAAAAGTTACTGTCTCTTATCCTAAATATAAGATTTAATTTGCAATGCAATATATTTAGAACTGGCCGTAGTGCTAAAAAGCTGCTGTTAAAGGTAAATTGTCATTCCAAACAAGTCTTCTAATTAGCTTTCAACTTTGTTTATCACCTTATAGTTTAGATGCATGAAAATTTTCTTGCAAGAGGTATTGTTGAACCACTAAATGTTACTTCTCATGTTCTTAATGTAAGACCTAATTAACCAATGAGTAGATTAAGTATATTAGTTAAATTAGTTAATATGGTATGTTTTTCCTCCAAAACACCCTAATCATCTTCTTTAATTCCCTCCCTTCCTATCCCATTTGATTATCATTGAGAGAATAACAATAGGGTTAATTTGGAAAAAAAATTGATAACTATATGAAATAAGTCTTACATATAGGACCAAGATCAACTTTCAAATTAAGTCTTGCATTAAAGACTGTAAGAGTATTACTCCTCCGGTCCTTAATATAAGACCCATTTAACTAATTTGATTAGATTAAGGAAGTTAGGTAAGTTAGTTAATTGTAAGAAAAGTGACATTTTTCCTAAAATACCATAATCATCTTTCTTAATACTCCTCTCTCTCTTCTATTGATTATAGTTGAGGAAATATCTATAGGGGTAATTTAGAGAAAATTGATAAATATGAGAAATGGGTCTTATATTTAGGATCAAAACCAACTCACTAATTGGGTCTTATATTAAGGACCGGAGGAGTACTTTTTTTGTAATGGGAATTACCACATTATAATAGATTAGGCATTTCCGCTATACCCAACTTTCATAAGACATTAGTATATGATCACTATATGTGAATTTTATATGATTGTTGTTTTTTTTTTTTTTAACAGTGAGCAGTTCGATCTTCCGAAAAGATTGCAAACCAAAATTTGGGACATTATGTATGTACGTGTGTGTTTAAAATTTTATCTTTTCAGAAATTTATTTATGAAAACTTAAAATATGTGAACAAAAATATTTAAGCGACAATGAGTACCACTCAGTTTTTTATTATAGGTCACTTGTATCCCAAAAGTTTGTTTCAAAATATAAGTTACTTGTAGTATAATTAATGATCTTTGCCCAATTTTACCCCTATTAATTTAATAAAAAATTAACTAATTTAAGTTTGAAGCAATGGCTCCTCAAAACACGTCCATTTCCCTCTCCCTCTCCTTCTCCATCTTTTTCTCAACTTTTAATTTCCTATGCAGTCTGTTCGAATATCTAAGACAATACCACGTAAAACACATTTTTAAATATCTTTATTTAATAAGGATAAATGAGAAAAATGGTTAATTTAATATTTTTTAGTTTGCGATTTGAGATACAAGTAACTTATAATAAAGAATAGAGTGGTATATTCATTGAAGCCAGCCATCATCAACAAGGTCGGAGTCGTAGATAAATATTTTGAGTACTCTCTCTCTCTATACATCTATAAGCCGACGGACGTCTGATAAACTTACACATGCATCATTATGTGGACGGTGTGTGGCAGATGATGATCGATGATGGAAAGAGAAAGGATGAAGAAAGTGAGGAATGTGGTGAACGAGATGAAGGTGCCGCTGACAATGACGGCGGTGACGGCGGTTACGGCGGTTACGGCATCGTTTGCTGCGGCGGCGATTCTGTGCAAGATCGTCACTGAAGATGGCATGAACTTGGTTGGGCTCCATGCTTATCGTTTCATCCTCTCCACCGCCTTCCTGCTTCCTCTCTCTCTCCTCACTGACAGGTCACACATCATAATCTCGCCTTTCAATTCTCTCCTCTGTTTTTTTTTTGGTCAAAATCTTTCAATTCTCTTCTCAATAAACAAAGAGAATAACATGCACAAATTAAATAAAATTATACCCTCTTAGGTTCAACTAAGTTGGATAGATAAAAAATGTTAAATAAATTATTTAATTTTAATAAACATGACATTATCTTTTTAAAATACCCATACATAATATTAGATTATACATACATTTATAAGCCAGGCAAATTAATTTAAAGAGAAAATAATAAATATGAAAGATAAAATAAAAACTAAAGCATACATTTAATCTTTTAATTTTATGTAAGATTTTACTTTGGTCCTTTAACTTTAAAAAGTATATTTTTAGTTCTTTAATTTCAAAATTATTAGTCTTAAATGATGATTTTTTTAATAACAATTATGGTTGTTTTGAATATTAAATTTCATACGTTAGTATTTAGTCATGTTTTATCAGTATTCAAAAGCTCAATATTATAATTTTTATTAATGGTTTTAGGTGTAGAGAACTAAAAATTTACTTTTTAAAATTAAGGGACTAAAATGAAACTCTGTGCAAAATTAAAGGACTAAAAGTATACTTTAGCCTACAATAAATTAAGGTTTTACAATTAGAATCAAAACTATCTAATTAGGGACAAGAGGAATATATTTGAAATTTGAGGAGTATATTTGAAATTTGGTTTTTGTTGTTGTTGTGATTCTTGTAATCACTTTGTTAATGTAATTATTTATTTATTTATTTATTTTTTGGTTATGACAGGAAACCAAAACTGAGTTGGAAGGTATTTTTCATGACATTTATATGTGGATTATTTGGGTAAGTTTTCGAGCAAAATAAAAGTCAGTTTTCAGGATCAATTTTTTTTATTGACTTAGAAAAGGAAAAAACTATTTTAAAAGAAACAAGTGGATTCACAAAATATAGGGATTAGTAAGACTAATTAAGAAATAGGGATGCAGGGGAACGATATTTCAGGGGTTACAATTGGAGAGCCTGGTTTTAACTTCAGCAACATTTGTTTCTGCCTCCCTCAGTCTCATCCCCGCCATTACCTTTCTCACGGTCCCCTTTCTTTAGGTAAAATCTTATATATTTATATATATATATATAGACAGACACACACACACTCCTCCGCTACTTAATATAAAACCCATTTACCTAATTTGATTGGATTAAAGAAGTTAGATAAATTAATTAATTATAAGAAATACTCCTCTGATCCTTAATATAATAAGATCCATTTAACTAATTTGATTAGATTAAGAAAGTTAGGTAAGTTAGTTAATTATAAGAAAAGTGATATTTTTCTTAAAATACCATAATCATCTTTCTTAATACCCCATCTACCTCTTTCACTTGATTATGATTGAGGGAGTATCCATAGGGGTAATTTAGAAAAAATTGATAAATATGAAAAATGGGTTTTATATTTAGGACCAAAACTAACTCAAGAATTAGATTTTATATTAAAGACCGGAGGAGTATAACATGTTTTTTTAAAACATTATAATCATTTTCCTTAATATCTCCCATCTCTCCCACTTGATTATGGTTGAATGAGTATCAATATGAGTAATTTAGAAAAAATTAATAAATATGAAAATTATATCTTATATTTAGAATCACAATTAACTCAACTCAACGATAAGTTCCTATGTTAAGGACACGAGGAGTACGTATATAACATGAATCTTCTTTCAACGTGTTGAGCAATATTTTTATTTTCACTTTTTTTAAACTCTGGGGAGAAGCAGCAGGGTGGGCGAAGATGGTAGGAACGACAGTTGGAATAGGAGGAGCAATGGTGATGACTTTCGTCAAAGGTCCACGTGCTCACATCTTCCCCTCCCACTTGAATCTACGTCATCATCCCATGCCCACGTGGCACTCCACAACGACATCGCTCGCCCGGCTTTGGGTGTCGTTTGTGCCATTGGCATCTTTTTCTCTTGCGCCTTCTGGCTCATCATTCATCTTTCTAATTCCTTCCCCTTTTTTATTATTGTTGTATCTATATACATATTTCTTCAATTATATATAGATTATCCAGTTAAAAACATTAATGAATAAATCTTCTTATGTTGTTGAAAAACATGTTATAAATTATTGTCGTTTACAGGGTGTGCTGAGCAGGACTCCATCTTTCTTCGGCTTTCTTGCTCTTCATTGC
Source organism: Neltuma alba (assembly GCF_004799145.2). Taxonomy (NCBI): domain Eukaryota; kingdom Viridiplantae; phylum Streptophyta; class Magnoliopsida; order Fabales; family Fabaceae; genus Neltuma; species Neltuma alba. Next base: position 1,747,411 of record NW_021636085.1, read on the forward strand.
TTCTCCTTCTTCTTATCTCCCATGTCTTCTATTTTAACCCCATGGCTCAGTATCCCTCCATGCCAATGAAATGAAGATGATCCTAAACGAAGAAACTGATTAGGTCAACTTCTCTCAAAGGGGTCAGCGGCTTCATGCGGCAATATTGGGAGCCAAAGAAGGTTTGGTTTTAATTGCTGTGTTGACGAAGAGATGCGGAGGAGGAAGGAGGAGGAGGCTTCATTGGCTTTGATAGTGTATGGATATGTGGGAGCTGTTGTGTTTGGGTTAACCAAGTTACTTGCTTTTTTGTGGATTGAAGCTTACGGGTGAATTTATTTGCTCTATTTCGCTGTATGAGGTTAAATAGGTTCTCAAAGTTCCTTATATAAGACAACTTAAGAGCAAAGGCAAGAATGATACAATTTGGTTGACTAATTTGAGTAAGTAAATTAAAAAAGTTTGTTAAATTAGTTATTTATAATAAATAGGTATTATCTTCCCTAAATCACATGTATTAGTTAGATTACCATTTAATGAAACTTTTAATATGTGCAACTGCTACAAGAACTACTTTGAAAAAAAATATATTAATATGAGAGACAAAGTAGATTGGAATATTATATTTAAAACCAAATTAAAAGTGAGACTAGCTTTTATATTAAAAACAGGAAGTGGTATATTATACTCCTCTAGACCTTAATATATGACCTAATTGTTGAGTTGATTTTGATTCTAAATATAAGACATATTTCTCATATTTATCAATTTTCTTAAATTACTCCTATGGATACTCCTTCAACCATAATCAAGTAGAATAAAGAGGGAGGAAATTAAGAAAGATGATTATGATATTTTACAAAAAATATGTCGTATTTCTTATAATTAACTAACTTACCTAACTTTCTTAATTTAATAAAGTTAGTTAAATAGATCTTATATTAAATATTGAAGGAGTATATATGATTTCTCTTTTCTTGCCTTTTCCTCCCTATCTGTGGGCAAAAAAACAGATGTATTCAATTCATGTGGCCGAAGCCACAAGATTCAAAGTAAACCTCAACAGATAAGCATTTTTATTTACAGTTTGAATAAATGCTTTTAAGCCTTGGATCTTCACTAGTCATAATCTTGATTCCACAAAAATAAAAAATAATTCTTAGCATTTTTCCTTTTTTTCTTTCGAAGTTTTTTAAAATATTAATCTTATCAGATTAAGGAATATTCACCAAAATCTTTCCGTTTTTATAAAAAATAGATGCAATTAATACATATTCTTTGATTCTTAAATTGCCAAAAAAACAAAAAAAAAACATCCTATTGATTTAAGGCGTTGATTAATAACAAAAAAGAATATAATAGGACTTTGGTTTATGATTGTGTTTCTGTATAAAATATTGTTTGAGATGATTATTGATCATGTCGTGACACACACTCCCGTTTTTGCATAAATCCATATTCCTTTAGCAAGATATTCTGATTCTGAACAATTTTTTTTCCTGCATACAGACACTGCTTTTTGGATATTTTATTGTCAAAGATGTATTGAGATAGTAGTTAGCTTCATTTATTTTAAAATAACTCTGTTATTGTCCTTTGAGAAAGTCAGAGTGAAGAACTTCGAAACAATATTCCCAATCCTACATCATTTGATTGATAGAATAACCTTAAAAGCATCAAGAAATGAACCTACAAATAAATGAATCACTTCATCAATAACCAAAATGTTCAAACTCGCACAAAGAAACGCACACACTGCAGGACTTGGAAGTGAAAGATTACAATTTCTTTGCAAATGAAATGACATAAATACTATTGAAAACCTTCAAATAGGGCTCCTTGAGACAGATGTTTTCTCTTTTATTGTTTTGTGGGTAAATAATGACGTGTATCCCCAAAAGTTCACAGCCAACTGATGAAGAGATTGCACCCATCTCTCATGGATCGACTTTGGAGTTGCATCCTCAATGAGTCGGAGGGCCGTCTCACTTGTACCTCCCGTAAGGAAGTCAGGGACCAGAGCTGGTGAGGGAGGGTTGTCAACCCCGTGCAATTTTCAATGATCAAACATCTAAGACATGGCATGGCAACACTGCCTAATTCCCAGTGACTGACGTTATCGAAACATTTCATTTTAAATACCTCTAGTTGAGGGAACCCACTAATGCAACGAAGCTCCGACTCATACCCATCTGTAACCTTACAAAGATATAGTTTCAAAATTCTGAGATTCGCAAGACTTCCCAAAATGCTCATGACATCACTATTTAAGTTGGTGCCTGAGATTGTTAGCTCGGTAAGGTTGGAAGGAAAGGCATTGACGGATGATGGAATATCAGGAAAGTCAAAAATCTTCAATGCATTCAAATAATTTAGTTTTGCAAGGTTTTCCCACACTTTACCAGCCCCTTGTTGATGCATGTCATCCTCAGAAAAACGCAAACCCAATCTCCTCAGTTTTGGGAATACGCCTTTCCCTATTAGAGACATAATAGCTGACTTTTTGTTTATGGCAACAGGAGATAGAGTCTGTAGATTCCGCATGGTTTGGCCTTTCACATCAGGAAACTCTGGTAAAATCATAAATGCAGGGGTGTGAAGATGCCTTAGTCTCTTGAGCTTCCAAATTCCAATGGGAAAGGACACCTCGCAGTAATATATTGGCCAACGCCCTAAGTCCAAAGTTTCTAGATTCCAAAGATTGCATATGAATTCAGGAATCGCTCTTAGAAAACCCCCACCAGAAACATTTTGGTGGTCTAGTTCTATTTTTAAGTACCTTAGATGAATTAACATGCCTAAATTGGCAGGGATCTTATGCTGGATGGAACTTGCTAGATCCAACACTCGAACAAGTTGTAACCATTTGAAAAACCTTTTTGACTCACTTGAATCAAAAAGGCAGTGGGAGTTGTGGCCAAAGCAGAGCATAGAACGAGTGCCTGAATGGTCTTTGTTGCTTGAAGCAAAATAATCAGACATATTACATTGAATGGAGAGCCTACGAGGCTTGCTTGGCTCTGAAATGTCTGCATCCCTACAAACTTCAAAAAGCTTCTCCTCCATGCTCTCAGATATGCAAAGTTCTCTTAGCAAATCATGGATCCGACACGTCTTGATGCCCCCATCACTTCTTTGTCTCCCTACCTGGATTAAGCTACGATCAATGAGCTCATCCAAGTAGTTCTCAGCAACATCCTCTGTAATTCTGGAATCACTATGAAGAATGAATCCTTCGGCAACCCATAGTTGGATCAATTGTCTAACACGAATCTCATAGTCTTCGGGAAACATACCAAAATATAGAAAGCATTGCTTCAATCTTGGAGGCAAGCTATCATAACTAAGTTTCAATACTATATCTTGTACTTGTGTTTCTGGTCCAGTGAGATACGAGTTGACATGGTCCATAATCTTGGACCATTCTCGGTATGACTTTTCTCTGTTTGCTAGAATTCCTGCAAGGACCACAATAGATATTGGCAAGCCACCACAACTTTTTACCATACGCTCACCTAGTGGCTTGAGATTAGAAGGCACACCCTCTCCTCGAAACACCCTCTTTGAGAAAAGCTCCCAACTTTCTTTTTGATTAAGAAAAGGGAGATAGTAGGGAGGAGATGAGCTGGCATGAGAAGCCACCTCTTTCAAACGACTGGTAATAAGGACCCTACTACTTTTATTATCATCCGGAAAAACGCAATTTAGGTCATCCCAATGTTGAGTTTTCCATATGTCATCCAACACTACAAGATACCTCTTCCCTTTCAAACAGTCTCGTACCTTGTCTCTTAATTCTTCCTCACTCAAACTATAAAAATCATCACATTCAGCTTTACCTGCCCACTTTGATTTCTTTCTGTGTTTGCTACTTATATTGTGATTGTAATGACATGCATTTGTAGAGATTGACATCAAGCGTTTAAGAAGGGCATGCAAAAGCTCTCTAGGTCTATAGTCATTAGACACATAAACCCAAGCATGATACTCAAAGTAATTCTTAACATGATCGCTCTTATAAATCTTGCGGGCAAGAGTAGTTTTACCTAAGCCGCCCATACCTATGATGGACACCACATTGCGACGCGAACCCCCCTGCTCGAGGCGATTGATTACTTCATCTGAGTCATGCTGAAAACCCACCACGTCATCTTCCTCCACGTCCCTTCTTCGCTTGTGCAGTAGCTGTAACTCCTGCTCTGTTGAAGATCCTGCTGCTTCTTGGATGACGTATTTGATTTTGTTCTCATGAATCTCATTGATTCTGGCTTTGATGTTGTCTATTTTCTCTGCCACGTCGTGTCGCAGCCTTGCATGGTCAACAACATGGAGCATCCTCGACAACCAATTTCTCCTTTGATGCTGGGCAACGTTGGCAACAAAGGTGTCGATGACATCCTCAGCTTCATGTGCGACTTCTGTGATTTGACGAATAAGCTCTTGTTCGGTCTCCTTCTTGCGCTGGTTTTGGTTGTAGCTCTTAAGGAAGACATTCATCATTCTGAGCTCACTCTCAAGGGACCTCACTTTGTCCTCCACCCCATGCAGCAAGTTGGCTTCGTGTGTCACAAGCCGAGACAGGTTTTCCAGCGCAAAACTAACTACGCTATCTGCCATGGAGTCTGCACGATCAACACAAGAACACGGAAACAATAACAGAAGCAAAATTTGATGCACAAGACGTTCAAGCCTCAAGGATATAAGATAAGATAGATCGAAACGAGTGGCTCGCAGGACCTGAAGGGTACAAAAAAAGCGCGTGGGTCCACCAAACATTAACTGTGAAGTTTGGGAGAAGACTTAAAAGTTGGGTCCTCCCTCCGATGGTATTCTTCTCCCTCTGAATCAGAGGCTCTAATGAACGATATCCGCTCACTAGTAATTTTTGGGAATTTCGTTGTCATATTCTTTTTTCCTTTGGATAAAGAATTTCGTTGTTATATGGTTACGTTGTTACGTTCTATGATACCATCGAATATTCAATTGCTTTCTTAAAGAAAATTTCATCGATTAAACCATTTACTTAAAGAGGAAGTTTGGTTCTTCAATGGTTGAGAATTAAAAACGTGTGGGGCTTTTTTACCTCCTTTTTCGGCCTTGAAACGACGTGTGGGGCCAGACCATGTAGGAGAAATTGAGATGTAATAAAGGAAACGCGTGGGCCCACCTCACATGACCTCAAAGACGTTTTACCTGTTTCTCTCTACATTGACTTTGGGTCACATGTGTAAATTTATTTATTTATTTATTTTTTGGACCGGGCATGTAAATTTAAATTTGAAGTGATGGATAAACATTAAAATGCCAAAACCGCTTGCGCTGGATGGCACTCTTGTCCTCCAACTCCTTCCTTATGTTTTTTGATGAGGTTAATTCAGGGTAATGGTTCTTGCATTACAATAGACCCCCAAAACTTTTCTGTAGACCATGATTTTCTTCAAAGGTTTTTCAATAATTATCCTTTTAAAATGAGTTAAGCTGAGGACTTGCTTCCAAATCCTTGCAATAGCTTTATTGGTAACATAAACACAAAATAATATAAGATTTAGCTGACTAATTAGAAAAGAATAAAAAAAGTTACTTAAGTGTATTTAAATTAATGTTGTTTTTCTTAAAATATCCTTATTAGCCATATGTATTTGAATTACCCATTAATAATAATTCCTTAGCATTTGCAATTATTATAGAGATTACTTGAGAACAAAATAAATAAATATTAGAGATAAAATAAATTAGATATTATATTTATGACCAAATTGAATATCAAGCTAGTTTTTATATTAAGAACTAGAAGCAGTATCTAGAGAGTTTACAATTGAAAAAAAAAAGGGCACACTCAAAACGCAAAAAAGAACAAATAAATTTATTAATTTAATTTTAATCATATTAAATAAATTAGACTAGATAGGATTCTCCCGCTGAGGTGTTTCTTTGCATTTTCTGGCCGCAACAACAATGGCGGTGACTAAGGTGGCTCTAAGTAGAGCTGAAAATGGCAGGCTCGGGTTGGCATGCCAAGGTGCGGGCTAGAGTAGCCCGCACAGCTTCTAGCTTACTCTGCCACAGGCTGGTCCGTATCTGCACCACCAACCTGTATTACCAACTCTAGTCCTAAGTGTGGCTTACTGTTAGGGTTTGTGCTGATGGTGTTTTTTTGGGCTTAGGGTCTTTGTTGTTTGGGCTCCAGTACCTGTTGCGTTTTGGGTTTTGTTGAATCTCTTTGTTGGTGTTTTTTAAATTGATATTTCTTCCGGTTGAAAACAAAAAACAAAAGATAGGATTATCCTGCGCGTTGGCAAAACGAAAAAATCTCCTGCTTGAAGACAGGGAATTCTAGCACAACGGACCAACACAACCAAGGATTGTTCCATATCATCCTTGCCATTGATTCAAATCTCGACTGATTTACCTTGCAAATTGATTTGCCCGAAAAGTAATACTACTTCCAATTCTTACGAGATCTAATTTATAGTGAAAGATAGGAGTAGAGAAGACAAAACAAGCTTATACTACCTCCAAACGTTAATTATTTTCCCAAAAAATTTATTAAAAGAAAAAGCCATGATGTCTTCTTATCAGTGCTAAGGTTAATTAACGAAGATGATCCTAAACATAACATCCAAACTCCAAACAAAGAAACTGATAAGATCGACTCCTCTCAAAGGGTTCAGTGACTTCATACTGCAATATTGGGAGCCAGTGATGATTTGGTTTCAATGGCCATATTGATGATGGGTGTAATTAAAACAGATCCCAAATCCATGGTGCTTTCTGGTTTTGCAGGGTCAGTAGCTAAAGCTTGCAGTATGATGTTGAAGTTTCACAGATGAAGTGGGAAATGAGTAAAGATGATAAAGAGAAGCAGATGGAGAAGATGAAGGATGTGAATATAAAGCTACCAAATCGAATTCGAGCAGCGTTTGCAAGATAAGGGTAATGGTGGTTGTCATTGTGGCTTCATTGGCTTTGACAGTGTTTGGGGGTGTGGGGTCTGTGTTGGGAAAAAGTCCCATTTTGAGATCATATGTGAGGGTTGTGTCTGGAGGATTGGTAGCTATGGGTATCAATTTTGGGCTGACCAAGTTACTGGACTCTTGTGGATTGCAGCTTTCCCTATTTTCACTGAATAAGATTAGTTTCTCATAATGAGAATCTAACCGAGTTATGTTGTGTTCTTTTCTTGTTACTTGTCATTGAATTATTTTTCATCTACATAATAAGTGTTGATCATTACCTGATCATTTGCTAATAATGGGCTGATGTCTTCGAAAGATTACATCTTTGATGGTTATTCGGTCTCTTAATGTAATGCTGCGACATACAAATTCAGTTTCCCCTCTCATGATGCAATGCATCCCCCCACCCTCCTTCAGAGAAATAGAATTATAATGAGTGTTAAAGTAAATAGAGAAGCCATTATTTCAATGACCAGAGATAAAGAAAATCAAAGGAATGTGCCCAAAAAAAAAGGGCCTCCCTTTTGTGATCGATATTTAGCATGTAATTGTCTTCATTTCTAATTTCTTAAGTATGTGGAAATCAAAAATCAACAACAACAAGCCTTATCCTACTAGGTTGAGTCAGCTACATGAGTCACACTATGCTATCATGCTCTGTCAACAACTCGTTCCTTAAATATATTGTTGACCAAGAGGTCTCGTTTAATGACTTCATTGAGCGTTCTTCTCGATCTTCCTCTGTCCCTTTTTATGGGACTCCATATTGTCTGATCTATCCTTCTCACCGAGGCCTCTAATGGCCTTCTCTGCACATGTCCAAACTTTCTTAAGCAATTTTCAACCATTTTCTCTTAGATAGGTACCATACCGACTCTTGCTCTGATATTTTCATTTCAAATCTTATCTTTTTTTGTATTACTACACATCCATCTCAACATTCTCATTTATGCTACCCTAACTTTGTGCTCTTGCTTTCCCTTTATTGCCCAACATTCATTATTGTACAACATAACTAGTCTTATAGCAGTCTAATAAAATTTTCCCTTAAGCTTCTCAGGTATCTTCTTATCGCAAATAACTCTAGTAGCCTTCCTACACTTTAACCAGCCAGCTTATATTTTATAAGAAACATCTCCATCAATTTCCCCATCGTCATGTATAATGGATCCTAGTTATTTAAACTTTGATACTTGAGAAAAATTTTGATCCCCCATTTTCACCTCTAAATCACCATTGCCTTGCCTCGTCCCAAAATTACAATACATATATTCTGTTTTGTTCTTACTCAAGCGAAAACCTTTCGACTCCAAAGTCCTTCTCCATAACTCCAATCTAGATTAATCTCTTCTTTTGATTCCGTCATGAGAACTATGTCATCCGAGAAGAGCATGGACTTAAGGATTTTTTCTTGAATAAGTTTAGTTAGAATGTCCAGAACAATATTAAACAAGTAAGGACTCAAAAAAGATTTCTAATGTAGACCAATCTTAATGGGTAAGTCCTTTGTCTCACCTCCAGGCATTCTTACACTAATAGTTACCCCTTCATACATATGTTGTGTGGCTTTAATATAAGCAACCCGTACACCTTTCTTTTCCAAAGCCTTCCATAGTACTTCTCTTGGCACACGATCATAAGCTTTTTCCATGTCAATAAAAACCATATGTAAATCCCTTCTTTTACTCCTATATCTTTCCATTAACCCCCTTAGTGAATCGATTACTTCAGTTGTGGATCTCCCCGACATAAATCCAAATTGGTTCTCTGAAATAGAAACCTCCCACCTCAACCTATATTCAATCACTTTTTCACACAACTTCATTGTATGACTCATATGTTTTATCTCTCTATAGCTTGCATAGTTTTAAATGTCACATTTATTCTTGTAAATAGGAACTAAAATACTTCTCCTCCAATCATCTAGCATATTCTTAAAGCGTAAAATTTCATTAAAAAGCTTGGTTAGCCACAATTCACCCTCATTATCCAAATATTTCCAAACTTCAATAGGAATACTATCAGGCCCGACAACTTTACCATTGTCCATTTTCTTGAGACCTGCCTTAACCTCTCTGATGCTGATCCTACAATAAAAAGCCAAATTCTAATCATCTTCGTTAATTAGTAAGTCCTGTAAATCCTAAGTCACATAATCACTTCTCTCGTTAAACAACTTGTAAAAGTAAGCCTCCCATCTATTCTTAATATCACCATTAGTAACTAGCACTTTATCATATTCATCCTTTATACATTTCACTTGGTCCAGATCTTTCTTTTTTCTCTCCCTTTGTTTTGTAATCTTGTAAATATTTCTTTCTCCCGTCTCTGATAAAACCCCTCATAAGCTTAGTAATGCTTCGCTTGCTCTCTTTGTCTCTTTTTTAGCTAAACGATACTTTTCTTTGTTTTCTACACTATCGCACAAATGTATGGCCTTAAAGCAATCTCTTTTCTATCTAACTTTCTCTTGCACACTCTTATCCCACCACCAAGTCTCCTTATCTCTCTAACCATGACCTTTGGATTCTCCCAAAAGCGCTTTAGCTACCATATGAACCCTTATAGTTATCTCTTCCCACAGCATGTTTGTATTTCCCTGCAACTCCTAAATCCCTTCCTCCAAAAGGGTCCTTTTGAATAACTCCGGCTTTTCACCCTTTAACTACCACCAATTAACCCTGGGTTTTACCACTTAATGATACTTTTGTCTAATACTCTTAAAACGTACATCGAGGATAAATATTCTATGTTGTGCAGTCACCCCATCTCTAAGAATCACTTTGCAATTAATACACAATCTTCTGTCTAAATTCTTAACCAAAAAGAAATCAATCTATGATTTTGAGGTACCACTCTTGTACATGATTAAATGTTCCTCTCGCTTCTTAAAACAAGTGTTGAGAATTTTAAGATTGTATATAAGAGAAAAGTCAAGAATAAATTGTCCTCCATTATTAAGTTCCCCAAAACCAAAACCACCATGAGCCCCACCAAATTGTCCTGCTTCCTTGTCGACATGTCTATTAAGATTCCCACTGATAAAAAAAATTTTCTTCGACTGGCATGCTTTGAGCCAACCCCTCCATATCTTCCCAAAACTTATTTTTAAGGTGTGCCTCTGCCCCAATCTGAGATGCATAGGCACTAATGATATTGAAAATATCCTTTCCGACAATTACTCTTAAAGATATTATTCTATCCTCAAATCTTTTAACCTCCACCACATTCTTTTTCCATATTTCATCAACAATAATACCAACACCATTCCTTGCACTCAGCTTTCCTGTGTACCAAAGTTTATACTCTCTAAGTTCCTTGGCAACTTCTCCGGTCCATTTGGTTTCTTGGAGGCACAAGATATTAATCCTTCTGTCCCTTATAACTCCTACTACCTTTATAGATTTCTCATTCAACGTCCCAATATTTCAAGTGCCAAATCTAATCTTGGTCTCATGAACTAACTTCTTTAGCCGCCTCCATCTAAGAGAGTGTGGTAGCCCTTGTTCATTTAACACTACATCTGGGTGATGATGTAGTGGCTCTAGCTCATTTCTCACTTTACTTGAGCCATACAATGTGTCACTTCTGGGCAACAACCTAGCATTAGCATAATTACTTCGTTGATTCATGTTCATGAGATTTGACGGGTTTTTACGTTGGCTGTCGAGGGCCTAACACAACCCTCCTTCTTTATCCGAGCATGGGACCGGCTGTGCAATATAAGTGGAGTTGTGGAAATCAAAAATCCTTATAGAAAAATTAAAATATGTATGTATGTAATGTCCAAACTCACACATATAACTCAGACACTGCGGGACATGGAAGTGAAAAATTGCAGTAGCTTTGCAAATGAAATATCATAGATGCTCTTGAAAACTTTCAAGTACGGCTCCTTCAAACAGGTGTATGAAGAAATTAATGGTCTCCAGAAAATTGAGAGCATTAAGCAGTCTTCATTTGGCATTGAAAGAGACTATTTTTAGTGGGATCATGGCATGCAAAACAACAAAAGAAGTTTGGGAGAAGTTGAAGTCAAAATTTCAAGGAAAGGAAAAGACAAAGATCTTCAATTTGAGGAAGGAGTTTGAACTTCAAGATGAAAGAGACTGAGAATGTTAATCAAGTAAGGCTAATGGTATAAAGTGAAACTTTTTATATAGTTCTCATCCTATTTTACTTTACTTGTGAAGACATACACGCTAAGATATGGATGAGGAAGATTACATAAGCATTGTAAACGAAACGTCATAATCACTCTTCAATATATTGAAATGGGCTCCTTGAAACAGATCTTTTCATTTTTGGTAAATAATGGCTCTGCATACCGTCCGTAAGAAGTCAATTAGAGACTGTAAGAGTTTAAGCAGTTATACAACTGTACCTAATTAGTTATCAGTAATCACCCCTCTATAAATAGTTCTACTCTGTAGTTATCAATACAACACATCATTTCAACCCACTGATTCTCTCCCTCTCTTTATAAGTATATAACTTTTACTGACAATCTCTCTTGCTCCTCAAAACCTATGGAGATAATGGGATTGCACCCATCACTCATGGGTTGACTTTGGAGCTGCATCTTCAGTGATTCAAAGTAGAGCCCTCCTATTTTTATCTCTCGTAAAGAAGTTACGGGCCAAAGCTGGTCTGGGAGAGCAATTAACTTCTCGCACCCTTTAATGATTACCTTCTATAGAAAATTTTCATCGCTAAATTAGTGACAGATTGGTAATGAAATTTTATCTCGTCATTAGATTCTGTCATAAATCCGTCGCTAATTCTGTTTTAAATGATTAGTGATGAAAATTTTGTCACTAATCCATTACTGTTCTATCACTAACTCCCATCACAAAACATTTTATGATGGAATTTGTGATGGAACTTTTTGGTTTCATCATAATTCCGTCACCAATCCGTTACAAAAAATATAACATAAATATATAATAATTATTTTTAAACTTATTATTAAAATAAAAATATAATATATCATAATGTTTAAATAATATATTATACAAAAATTAAAAAATAAAAATATTATAAAAAGAAAATAAAAATAAAAATATATAATATACTTATTATCTCGTCAAATATTTGAATAAAAATATAAATTATTAGAAATTTTTTGCTAAAATACAAAAATTAAATTCAAATAAATAATAATATATTAAATTATGTATATAATATTTTATATATATTTTTTATTAGAAATATTATATATATTTATTTTTGCATAAAAATTTCATAAGTGTTTCTCAATTTAACTGGCAAAAGCTTCAGTATGCATATAAGAAGTGTCAAGTTTGAGCTAGCGCTCCTTCACAAATTGAGCCAATTTGTCACATGATGGCTTATAATGATAAACACATGGTGATGACATGGATGATGGTATGGTGTGGCTATATGAGAGAGTGAAGGAGTTGAGGTGACGGTCAATGATGACATGGCAAATCACAATAATAGACCCATGGCAATTATTTACCATCACTAATTTTAATTAGTGACAGAAATTCCGTCACTAAATTTTGTTGCTAATTTTATTATTATTATTTTTTTGTAGTGGTATCCCACTTCCACAAGACTGCCTCGGAGACTAAAAGTCAAGACTTTATTGGCTTTTATTGTTACTACTGCCTTGGCTCAGTTCAACAAATGTTTTGGAGTAACCGGCTGGCCTAAGTTTTGTTTAAAATAACAGTCATTGAAGATAAGAAGAAAGATGGACAAAGAAGAAAGAGGAGGGAAGAGAAAGAAAACGTAGCACAATTGCACAAACGAAGAAAGTACCAAACCCATTTAATGATTATCGCGAGTGAGTTTATCTTTTTTGAAAACTCAAAAAACGTGTTGTCTCTTAATGTGAATTCTGTTCTTTTTTATTTTAGTTATATTTAGACATCTTGCAAACAAAATGTATTTTTAACCTTTTTTTCATATATGTTTTTTTACCACGATGATCTTTGCTTTTTTCCCACTCTCATGATTTTCTTATATCTTTTTATAATAGTTTATTCTCACACATGCTAATATATTTGAAGTGCTAAACATATTTAATACTATATCTCCTTTTTTATTTTACATATGTTATAATATAATTATAATTATAAACAAGTTTAATTTATATCATTAAGTATATATAAAATATTTTTTATTTAATTATTATGTTACCAATTTCACGACCGATCTGACTGATCTGACCAAACAAACTGTGACCTGTTAATTTTTTCGGTTTTTCTTGATTTAACCTTTTGAGTGAAAGATATAAAAGAATGGTGGAGTGGGATCTGAAAATGACAAAAGAAGCGTGTGGCTCTACCAGACATATACCAGGTATGAAGTAGGGAAGAAGACTTTGAGAGAGAAGACTTCCTGTTGCTTCTCAAAGTTTAATGTGTATCTAGGATTCACTTAATGCCCTGTTTCTTTCTGTTTTCTTCTGTTTCTTTCTTCAGGCCTTCGAGTATATTTAATGGCTTTCTAAAAGTATCGCCTTGGGACAATGCTTTGGTTATTGTTCGTTGTTGTTTTTTTTTTTTTTTACCAGCGTTATTTTTCGTTGTTTAAATTGCATTTTCTTCCGGAGAAAAAATCCACAAATTCGCTTTTTATTTGAATCTTTCATTATATTGGTACTTTTTGAATTAATTGACGTCCAACATCCATTAAAAGTTTACCCTATACTTTAGTAATGTTATTCTCTTCATCTGTTGTTTCTTTTGTGATTTTTTTTTCCCCTTCATAAGATTTCTTCTACGTGCCTGCGTCGAACACTATTGGGTCAATATTTTATTTTATTGTTTTTTATTTTTGCTTTGGATAAAGACGAGGAATGACGTGTGCGGGGTATGACGTGTGCGCGGTGATGAGAAAATAGTGGCTTTTGGTTGTAGGGTTAATTAATTTATAGGGAAAATTAATCTTTTGATCCCTCAACTTTTAACTCAGTTATGACTCGATCCCTCAAGTTTGACTTGGTATGACTCAGTCCCTCAATTTCTAACTGGGTTGAAACTCAATCCCTAATTTTTTCCTATTTAATAAGTTAATCCATGTCATATACAACTCACCTTGAATCATCACCCAATCACCCTATATGTGCTGACATGGCTTCTAAATAAGCTCTGCATTCATCAGTTGTGACTCTCCCCTGTTTCATTATCATTTTCCTTCTTCTGCGAATCATTTGTGAGGCCAAGGTGTAATTTACAGTATGTATGCAGTGTAAAATTACACACACACCTGCGCAAATCAATCAAAATTAAAGTGGGGGGAGGAGTTGTGCTTGAATTGAAGGAACAGATTTTTCTTGTGAAGATGGAATTGCATTTGCACAGCTTAACATGTTCCTTCAGTTCCATTCCATGAGCTTCAGCTTCGCTTTTCCCCTGATTTTCATCGTTATTATATCGGTTCTTGGTGTGATACTTAGATATTGTGAAGAATAATAATATCTTATTGTAAATCTTTCTCCATGTCATGTTAAACCCACTGCATCTACTGTCTGTATAGCCTCTCCATTCATAAATTTAATTACGACTCCCCTACCCACACTTTAATTTTGATATATTTGGGCGGGTGTGTAATTTTTCGCTGCATATATACTGTAAATAATACATTCGACTCTGAGAAGAAGAAAGAAAATGAGGAGTAGGAAACAGGGGAGGGTCGCGGCTAATGAATGCAGAGCTTATTTGGAAGCCATGTCAGCACGCATAAGGTGATTGGGTGATGATTCAAGGTGAGTTGTATATAACATGGATTAATTTATTAAATAGGAAAAAATTAAGGATTGAATTTCAATCGAGTTAGAAGTTGAGGGACTAAGTCATACTTGAGGGACTGAGTCATAATAGAGTTAAAAGTTGAAGGACCAAAAGATTAATTTTCCCTAATTTATAAATATTAAAAAATTTATTTGTTGAATATTATATTTTATCAGTATTTAATTGCATAGTCATCACTTAAGTTTGATGAGTAGACAGTATTTTTTTTTTTTGTTAGATAAAACTCATAGTATTTAGACTTAAGGACAAAAAGTGCACTTTATAAATTTGAGGGACCAAAATAAAATTTGATGCAAATGCAAAGGATCAAATGTAAACTTTAACTAATGAAAAATATAAAAAGAGAAAAATATTTTCAGCGATAATAAGAGAAATATAGTAAATATTATGTCTACATCTCAAGCTGCATATCCGGAACAATTGCATACAGTTTAAACTAAATAGGCATAGGTTTGGGGGGAAAAAAACTAAATGGGCATAAATTAAAACAAGGCTTTCAAAATAATATATTTTTACGATGACCCGAACAATACGGAAGAAAACTATTGGATATATATATATATATATATATATATATATATATATATAAACCATTGGACAGCTATAGGCTACCATCCAAGAAGTTCAACAGATATTGAAATTCATTATAATAATAAATATTATATTTGAAATTAAGTAGAAAATGACATTAAAATTATAAATTCTTTTTAAAAAGCTACAGTGATCTGATTAAAAATTAGGTAAAAATACAAGGACATGTTAAAAAATACAAAGACATGATCATAAATCGAGTAAAATTATAGAGTGCTTGGTTCCATTAGCAAGGGGATATATTGCATCTTCTTAGAGGGTGTTCAGGAATAAGCAAAAGCACTTTAAAAAAGTTTTCATATAAGTTGAAACAAAATTTCTCTTATATACTTATCTCATATACTGTAAAATTAATTTTAAAATCATAGTTTGATTTCTACTCAAACACTCTTTAATAAAAAATCTCGAGTTTATACTTGAAAATGCACCAAGGTAAGTGGTTTGACTCAATTTAGATTAGTCTAGGGTTCAATCAAATCTTCAAGTATGAGGCAGGCTTAGGATATTAAGTGTTCAAAGATTAAGTTGATTATATTCAATGCAACTTAATTTTTATACTTTAATCATTTAAAATATTAGTTTTTATGTTTTAGAAAATGAAATTATATATTTTATGAAAATTTTAAATTAAATGATTACAACTATAAGAATTAATTTGGAGTGAGTTAATGCCAAGAGATTAAGTTTCAATTAAGTCAAAACTACAGAATATGAATCGCATTAAATCAAAGTTTAAGGTTATAATCAAGTCAAAACAAAAAAAAAATACTCCTCCGGTCCTTAATATAAGACTCATTTAACTAATTTGATTAGATTAAGAAAGTTAGGTGAGTTAGCTAATTATAAAAAATGTGACACATTTTTCCTAAAATACCATAATCATCTTTCCTAATACCCCATCTCCCTCTTCTACTTGATTATGGTTGAGGGAGTATCCATAGAAGTAATTTAGAGAAAATTAATAAATATGAGAAATAAGTCTTATATCTAGGATCAAAACTAATTCAATAATTGGGTTCTATATTAAGGACCGGACGAGTAATAATAATAATCTTCCCAAGCTTCTACCGATGAAGGATCATATGAGGAGGCATTTTGGTGATGATTTCATCCGGACTTAATATAGCTGGAGGGACAGAGAACTCAGAAGTAACAGTGGAATGGGCAATGTCGGAGCTTCTGAGAAAGCCTCCCGGAGATATTCACGGAGGCGACGGAGGAGCTGGACAGAGTGATCATCGGAAGAGAGCGGTAGGTGGAAGAAAACGACATGCTTAACTTACTATATAGTTCAGCAAAATATTGTTGAGTGTTAATAATAGAAATATAATAGATATTGTGTCTATATCTTAATTTGCATCCCATATATCAAAATAATTTAAACTGGAGAGAATTATAATAAGATCTCCAAAAGAAAAATTATCAGTAAGCCTCAATAACAAATGAACGGTTATCATTTTCTACCTTGAAATTTATTACTCATTATATCCTTAATATAAGACCTAATTGTTCAATTGATTTTGGTTCTAAATATAAGACCCATTTCTCATATTTATCAATTTTTTCTAAATTACTTCTATGGATAATCCTTCAACTATATAATAAAATAGAAGAGGGAGAGAGGATATTAAAAAAAATAATTATGATATTTTAAGAAAAGCATGTCATATTTCTTATAATTAAGTAGCTTATCTAATTTTCTTAATCTAATCAAATTAGTTAAATATACCTTATATTAAGAACCGTAAACTGCTTTGTTATTATTGAGAGTTTTTAATAATTATGTTTCTTCTTTGTGCTTTCACAGCAATTCTCCTTTTAAACTATAGGCATTATAAGAAAACAAAAAAATAGAGCTTACAAAATAATATATTGTTACGATCACAATGCAGCTAGATAACGTAACGGTAGAAGGAACAATGGGAAGAAAACTGTCGAATGCATGTCCGCGCACACAACTCAAGTTGTTCAGCAAATATTGAAAATTTATTGTAATACTTCCGGTCCTAATTATAAGAGCCAATTAATTAATTTGAGAAGATTAAGAAAGTAGGTTGAGTTAGTTATTTGTCCTAAATAGGTGTTGTCTTTCCTAAAATATCTTTATTAATCAAGTATATTGACTAAAACTATTATTGTTAAAGAGGCTACTTTGAAAAACATATATATAAATATGAGAGATAAAGTGGATTGGGGTCTTATATTTAGGACCAAAATAAAAGTCAAACAGGGTATTATATTAAGGACCAGAGGTAATAATAAATATGACGTCGGAAATTAAATAGAGAAATGAAATTGAAAATTATAAATTATAAATCTATTTGGAAAACTATAAAGACCTGACAGGTGAAACTTATGAGTGCATATTAAAAAGAAATATACATATATATATATATATAAACACTTGATTAAAAATTGGACAAAATTTTAGAAACTTGTGTATTAATTTTCCCAATAAATTAATTAATCATACAAAGGTATGCACAAATAGGACACTTTTTTCTGGGGGAAAAAGATATCAACTTCCGAAATGAAGCCTTTAATCATCATAAAAATGAACAGGATACATCTGAAAAAGATTCTCCATGTATCATTACATTTTTCAATCCTAAAAGGGACAAGTGATGAATGTTAAAAAAAATTAACTGAGGTTAACATTACATTTTCTTTGTATCTTTTCTTAAACATAATTCTTTTTTTTCCTTTGCTAGACACAAGTTATCTTTTTATTGAAAATAATTCGATTCGAGACATTTTTAGCTACTGGATACTAAAATGTTTGTATTTCTCCATACTGAAATTATTTAACCATTATTTTATCACGTTGTAATGAATTATCTTATCACTAAGATATTGAGTGCTCACCAAAAAGGGCAAAAAAGAAAGACTCCTTTGCTTTCGCAAGTCAAGGTCGTGTTTTCATGGCATATAAATATACCCTTTGATTGGCCAACACAAATCCCTTCATTAACACGACAGATTCACACAAATCATCACTAACCATATGGCAATGGAATTGGTGGGCCTTCCCACGGCAGCAGCCGCATGGCTGGCAACCTTGGCCTTGCTCCTCCTCTTCGGCCGCCACCTCCGCCGCCGAAAATTCAACCTGCCACCAGGCCCAACGCCCTGGCCTATCATTGGCAACCTCAACCTCATAGGCCCCCTCCCCCACCGATCCATCCATGCCCTCTCACAAAAATACGGCCCCATCATGCACCTCTGGTTCGGATCCAAGCTGGTCGTGGTCGGCTCCTCCGTGGAACTGGCAAGAGAGTTCCTCAAAACCCACGATGCCGCCTTGGCTGGCCGACCCCAGTTCGCCGCTGGCAAGTACACCACCTACAACTATTCCGATATCACATGGTCTCAGTACGGCCCATACTGGCGACAAGCTCGCAAAATATGCCTCACAGAACTGTTCAGCGCGAAACGCCTAGAATCCTACGAGTACATCAGAAGAGAAGAACTGAAAGATTTTCTGAAAGAACTTTACGATTCAGCGAACAAAGCCATCGTACTGAAAGACCACCTTTCTACTCTGAGCCTGAACGTGATAAGCAGGATGGTGCTGGGGAAGAAGTACCTGACGGAGAAGAAGAGCCAAACCGCCGTGGTTTCGGCGGAGGAGTTCAAGAAGATGCTGGACGAGCTGTTCTTGTTGAACGGAGTGTTGAATATCGGAGACTTCATTCCATGGATCAATTTCCTGGACTTGCAAGGTTATATCAAGAGGATGAAGGCTGTGAGCAAGAAGTTCGATAGATTCATGGAACATGTTTTGGATGAACATAACGAAAGAAGAAGAGGGAATCCAGATTATGAAGCTAAAGATATGGTGGATGTGCTTCTTCAGCTTGCCGAGGATCCGACGCTCGACGTCAAGTTCGAGAGGCATGGAATCAAAGCATTTACTCAGGTCAATTTTTTTAATTATTCTTCATTTAATTTTTTTAACCTAAATTAGTACTCTATGTCACTTGTGTGTCGTAATTAAGGAAGAAAAAACAAATGAAGGTGACCAAGAATTTGAGAGATGGATGCGACTAAGTGATTTATTAAAGGATACGGTACAGAGCTAGTAATAACGTACGTGTTGATGATTATTAATTGATATTCCCTCGCTCCCTTTTTTAGTTTTTACAATGAATATTTGATCAAATCATGTGAATTAAAAAAATTAGTTAAAATTGATTAAAAATAATAAATATGTAAAAATTATAAGTTTTGTCTCAAAAATATGCTTAGTCATGGGGTGGGAGGAGGTACAAGAGAAAGAATAAAAAAAATGAATGAATACTATTTTAAAAAATGAGAAAATAAATATATTAATAAAATATTTTTATAGCGGTTTTTCTTATGCCGATTAATTGTTACAAGAGCTATACATATGGTTTGACATTATTGATTGAGACGCATCATTTTGGTCCGTTTTATTTGCTTCTGTTCTACGAATTAATGGTCTTTCCTTCACTATTTGATTGTATAATATTCTTTTTCGAATTCCAAATATAAGACCCATTTTATAATATATAAAATGAGTTTTATATTTTAGACAAAAAGAGTAATAATTATGACGTGTTTGAAGATAAAAGGGAGGCAATAGTATGACGCAAACGTGTGAGACACTGTACGCTAGTGCTCAAGATTTATTAAATAAAAAATGTTGTATACAAGATGACAAATAACTTTGTTACAAAGCAGGACACGTTTTCCTTATAGGATAAGGAAGAATCCAACAAAGAATAAAGGACATTCCTCCTATTTGCCAATTACAGTTATGCTCTAACATTTGAGAAATTAAAGGATCCTTGTGGAAAGACGTACGGATCGTTAGAATAAATTCTCAGGCTCGTTACTCTTGAATGAACAATTTTCTGGGCAGTTTGCGACTTAGGACATTTTGATGATAATGATGATATGTGTCAGGACTTAATAGCTGGAGGTACAGAGAGCTCAGCAGTAACAGTGGAATGGGCGATGTCGGAGCTTCTGAGAAAGCCGGAGATATTCACGAAAGCGACGGAGGAGCTGGACAGAGTGATCGGAAGAGAGCGGTGGGTGGAAGAAAAAGACATCCCCAACCTTCCCTACATCAATGCCATTGCCAAAGAAACCATGAGGCTCCACCCGGTGGCTCCGATGCTGGCTCCCAGACGAGCCAGAGAAGATGTCAAGGTCTCTGTTTCCGCCGGCGGCTACAACATCCCAAAAGGAACTCAAGTCCTGGTTAACATCTGGACCATCGGAAGAGATCCTGCAATATGGAAAATCCCAAATGACTTCGAACCAGAGAGGTTCTTATCAGGCAAGAACATCGACGTGAAGGGACATGACTATGAGCTGTTGCCATTTGGAGCAGGAAGAAGAATGTGTCCAGGTTATCCTCTGGGGTTGAAGGTGATTCAGACGAGCTTGGCCAATCTGTTGCATGGCTTCCATTGGAGACTCAAGGATGGTATGAAGAAGGAGGATTTGAGCATGGAGGAGATTTTTGGGCTCTCTACTCCCAAGAAACTGCCTCTTGAAGCTGTGGTTCACCCCAGACTTGCTGCTCATCTTTATTATTAAATCAACGAGCTCCCTTATTATCATGTTTAGTTTCATCATCTCTAATAATAAGATTCTGGGTTTTTGTTAAGACCTGGATAAGTTGTTTCAAACCAAATCCTCCGTCAAGTCCAAAACTTGTTTTAGGTTGTCGTGTCCTGGTTGACCTGGATGCATTTATCTTAATTGGGACCAAAATCATCGTTCTCAGATAGCTAGCTTGCTTCTATTTTTTTCTGGCACCAGAGAGGGATGTCCAGATATTCTTGCTGGACTTGTCCTACTACTGAGTTCTGTGACCGTACCTCCCACAAG
Organism: Neltuma alba; assembly: GCF_004799145.2. Lineage (NCBI taxonomy): Eukaryota > Viridiplantae > Streptophyta > Magnoliopsida > Fabales > Fabaceae > Neltuma > Neltuma alba. The sequence continues at coordinate 1,768,586 of NW_021636085.1, forward strand.
AGAAACATATCAAACTTATCACCCCTTCATACTAAAATGTTAGAAGTTGAGTTCTGAAAATAATTACCTTATCAACTATTTATTTTCTTCTGAAGTTTGCATATTATCTCTCCCTCTTTTCGTTCTTGTGTTCACCTTCTCACTTGCAACTTCAACTTCATTCAGACTACTTCAGTCAATCCTTAATTAGTCCTTCCCACTCTACCTTCTATCCTCTAAACAATAGAGAGCGTCAGTACAGTTGTAATTAAACAAAGCACGGCTTCATTAATGGCATGTTTGGTTTGATTACATAATAAAAGATATTGTTATATTATGCTTAATAACAGAGAAACGAATGATGGAAAATTTTAAGCCCAATTAAGACGTTGCCAAAAGACATTCAAGGATTTAAATACTAGCTGTTATATCAGTATCCCACTTCCATGACGAAGTTGCCTCAGACTAGAGATGAAGACTTGATCATTGAGTGTATGAAGTTTGGGAGAAGACTTTGAGATAAGTCTTCCTGTTTTTCATGTCTTATTGTTCCGAAAACAAGTGATGAAAGTAATTAAGATGTTGAGTTTGCCGTTGTAAATAGCAACTAGGAAGATTTGTTATGAACTCCCAAGAAATGAACATAATTATTAAAAAATCCCATCAACAACATAGTAGTTTCTAATGACAAGTTCCAATATAAAAAATGACCACTGTTTATTTATTATTGAGACTTACTAATAATTATTTTCTTTAATTGCTCCCAGCAATATTAGTACTAATTTCACACTTGGCCTTCTCACGCAAAATGACATTACACGTCAGGTCATGGGCGTCGTTTGCGCTTTAGCGTGCTGCTTCTCTCTAACGCTTTCTGGTGGCTTCTTATTTAGTTTTCTTGCTATTCATAGTGCAGTGCATAACGTGTGTCGTTTTGAACGCGTTGTTTGTTTGTGTCGTTTACTGGGCGCAAAAGGGAATTAATTAACCAAGTCATGGGTTTGGCCAAAAAAACAAATTAACCAAGTCATGGCATGCAACGGTGGCAGAAATAAACTGTACTTGTTTGCTTTCTGCTTTGAGAAGGATCAGAGAAATTATTGGAGATTGGGTAGGAAAGTTAGGCTTCTAATATTGTCGTACGTTCGAATGGTATCTGTATTTTTCTGATTCTATTTACAACTCAATTCCAACAGCTCTTCAACGTTCTAATATATGTTAGATTATTCAGTTCTAAGTTTTTTACACCCTTAGATAACTCCATTGCTCAAATTTTATTACACATTTCAAGTTGTTTCTAACCAAACCCGTCAAGTCCAAAACTTGTTTTAGGTTATGTTCAAAATCATCAGTCTGAAATTGTTTGACAGATTCTGTTTTAGGTTGTCATGTCCTGGTGGTTGTCCCGGACGCAATCATCTAGGTAGCTACAGACCAAAATCTTCTCCCATAGGTAGCTTGATTCGTTTTTCTGGCACCAGAGGCATGTTCAGATTCTTGGTTGGCTTGTCCTACAGTTCCATGACCGTACCCTGCTCCCACAAAGAGAAACATATGAAACCTATGCCTTCGTCCATACTAAATAACACAGTTTCTGTTTCAACAGAAAATGTCATATATTGGGATTGCCCTCTCTACTACCCTTTCAGTTTTTCCCCACTTTTCAAATGTGTTTTTTTCGTTTCGTTTTATATTCTACCTAAACGAGTAATATTTTGATATTTCATAAATAACAAATAATGCAATTTTTAATGTTTTTATGATTATTTTAAAGAATCTGTATGTAAGTTAAAAAGAAACTAAACATAGTATCTTGTTGTGTTCATCTGTATCAATGATAAATGACATATTGTCCTCGCAACTTTGTTGTCAAAACCGAAGATAGAAATGATCTCATATTCATATTTAATATGCTACCTCCGTGTTAATTATAAGACCTTATAGAAATAAATTCTTATAATTTGGATTGGAGGTAGTATAAATTAAAAGCACCAAACAAGGCTAGGGGGAAATCTGATTTAAACTTGCAAATATCAATATATTTAATCACACATGTGCGTAACATATCCATATTCGTTGCTGTATATACGATCTTCTGGGGTCAAATGTTTTCTAGAACTTGTCAGACCAATGCGCTTTATTGATACTTCAAAAATCAAAAGCTTTGCTTGTGAACTGAAAGCCTCTTCAACGTTCAATGTTCGCAACCTCTCCTCTTTTCATGTCATCCTTTTCTTTCTTTTTTTAACTGTTAAATTAACATATTTTAACAATTCAGATTTTAATTTTTATAAATTATTTATTAAAAAATTTTAAAAATATTTCGTGTACTTGCAAATCATTAGAATTAAATTTTAATATAGTTTGTAATTTATTATTTATTTATTTTTATAATTTAATATTTTAATAATAGTTTTAAAAAAATTAAAATCCGAACCGTTAAATACTAATCTAATAGTTAAAAAAAAAAAAAAAAGAGAATGGGAAGAGAAGAGAAGTGGCTCTAAATTCAACGCTGTCAATAAGCACTAACAACTGACAAAATAAAAACATGGTTTCGACTTTCAACGAGGTAAGCCTTTTTTTTTGGGGTGTATATAGGCTCATCTGAAACTCCTAAAGTACATAGGATATGCTCATTTAAATTAATTTAATAATCATAAGGTCGTCTTTTAATTATTTTATTAGAGAGAATTAAACTCTCACCAAAAAGAAAATTGATGGCAAAAAAACGAAAAAGAAAATGAGTGAGGGTATTTCGTTAAATAGACAAATCAAAACAGTGTCTTTAAAGTATTCCAATCTTTTTCAGGTAGAAAAAATCCAATTTTTTAAAATATCCCTTCTTTAGGTACATTTGACTTTCTTAATGAAGAATAATAAACCAAATTGGTGGGGTCACGTAATTTTTTATTTGTGTTGGGATATTTTTTAGATAAGTACGTTAATTAATTACTCTTAATAACATTTCGTAAAATAACTTATGAACGAAATATAAAATCCTTCTAAAAATTTACTTATAAAAGTAAACGGAGGGATCAATTATTATTTAGTCAGTTCCTTTTTACTTGCTTCCCCCTTTAAAAAATCTTGTCATATATAATTATTAATCTGTGGGTGTTTTTTATAGTTTAATATTACATACTTTTCACATTATATAATATATCCTATGTAGCGAGGTAGATATATAATGTTTTTAATTGGTAAATTAAATAAGAAATAATATTAAGAGAAAGATGATGAAAGATATGGAAAGACAAATTAAAGCAAGCTTATACTAACTCCAAAAGTTAATTATTTTCCAAAATTGAAACCATGTCTTGTTTTCAGTGATAACGTTAATTCATGCCTTCCTGATGAACCAAAAGGACCCCAGCCAATATTTTTCTCTTAAACAATTATATACTGCCACTGATTTCTGGACTATATACTATAGTGTGTATTTATTTCCTTCTTCTTCTTCTTCTTCTTCTTCTTCTTCTTCTTCTTCTTATCCAAGTATATATTATGGCTAGCTTAAGCGATAGCAGAGTTGAAGTGAGAGATGGTGTGAAGGGTGCGGTATTAATGGTGATGGTTCAGATTATATATAGTGGGACGAACGTATTGTATAAAATGGTAGAAAATCGTGGAATAAGCATGACTGTGGTCGTTGCCTACAGATTTCTCTTTTCAACCTGCTTCATTGTTCCTCTTGCTCTCTTCTTTGAAAGGTTCATCACCCTTCCATCCCTCCCTACAAATCTATTCTCTTTTTATGAATATTACTTTAATTTTTAGAGTTGATATCGTACGTTTTCAATTCTAATGTTAGCTGTTATATGTTTTGCACAGGGAAAGCCTCAAAGCAATTAATGGGACAGTTCTATTCCAAGCTTTCCTTTGTGGGTTATTTGGGTATATATTAACTACTGTACTATCAAATGCTTAGCTTGGTCGAGTACATATTATAGTTCATTACTTTTTCATCTCTCTAATTTCCAAACATGAAACATTCTCATATCAACATTTTCAGGGGATCCTTGCTGCTAAATATGTTTCTTTATTCCTTGAGCTTCGTATCAGTATCTTACGCCACAGCTATAATGAACCTTGTTCCTTTAGCTACCTACATCTTGGCTGTCTCATTTAGGTACGTAACTCTACTTAAACCCATCCCCCCCCCCCCCAAAAAAAATTCACACATATATAGATATGCATCTGTGAGTGCTCCTGTGAGTTTTGGAATCTCTTAAAAGACACTTTGCCTAAAGCGCAGAGAAAAAGAGACATAGAGAGTTGGATTTCACTGGAAAAAAGTCATCCTTTTCTCTATCCTCCCCCTCTCTTCACCTGTGCACTTGAAGATAAATTCAGAGATCCACAACCACATGTGCGCATTATGTGAATGAATCACCAAAGTTTTGATAATTCAAAAGTGGGAATTAATATTATATAAATTTATCAGACTGGAGAGGATGAATTTAGGAACAGCAGGAGGGAAGGCAAAGATAGTAGGGACCCTCACAGGAATCTGTGGAGCCATGATCCTTACTTTCTCCAGAGGCGAAAGAATCCAAATCTGGACGACTCATATTAATTTGATGAAGCACCACGTGGCAGCATCACATGGCACCTCCATTACTCCTACCATTTGGGGCTGCATGCTTGCTTTTGTTGCCTGCCTTAGTTACTCCTTGTGGTTGATAGTCCAGGTCATCATTATATATAATCTTAATGGGCATTTTCTTTTGCTAATTTTTTCTGCAATATCTTCTTCTTCTTCATGTAAGATGTTAAAGCAAATAATGAAACTAAACAGGCAAAGATGACACGGAGATTTGCATGGCATTACTCAAGCACAGCTTTAATGTCCATCATGGGCTTGTTCCAAAGTTTCATCTTTGCATTTTGCGTTGAGAGAGACTGGAATCAATGGAAGCTTGCCTGGGACCTTAAGCTTCTCACTGCAGCTTACACAGTATGTCCTTCTCCTTCTTTGTGATGACTTGTTATATATTCATCAGATCCATCAACTGAATCTAAATCTTTTGAAAAAAAAAACACTGTGTAGTAGAAAAAATAGAAATAAACTAATGCTTTGAGTCTTATATCACTGTGCATACCCACTATTTTATTTTCTTCCTACATATGAAGTATTGCTTCAAAGAAATGACTGCAAAAATCTGAGATGATTGGCGTGAGTTTAACTTGTTTTTTGTTTTCGTAGGGAGTAATTTCTTCTGGGGTGGCTTTTTCCCTAGTAGCATGGTGTGTGAAGAAGAAGGGACCTGTGTTTGTGGCCATTTTTAATCCTCTCATGTTAGCTCTAACTGTCCTGGCAGGCTCTTTACTGCTCGATGAAACTCTCTATATTGGAGGGTGAGTTTACTAATAACTAAAATCTGCTTTTACTTTTCTTTTCACATATTAATGAGATCCATCTACATGTTATTGACAAAATTGTGAGCCTATGAGTTGCACTAATCTATGACTGATATAAATGTTGCCGCAGTTTTTTTTTTTTAATAGGTTTAAAATGCTATGCACAGATATGGATTATTGATCATTAAATGAAAGCTTGTAATATACTACCTCCGGTCCTAATTATAAGAGCCAGTTAACTAATTTGAGGAGATTAAGGAAGTGAGTTGAGTTAGTTATTTGTCCTAAATAGGTGTTGTCTTTCCTAAAATATCATTGCTAATCAAGTGTATTGACTAGAACTGTTATTATTAGAAGGGCTACTTTGGAAAAAAAAATATATAAATATGAAAGACAAAGTGGATTGGGATCTTATATTTAGGACCAAATAAAAGTCAAACAGGGTCTTATATTAAGAATCAGAGTAGTAATAATCACAGTCATGTTGGGAAACTAAGATCTTTATTAATGTGCATGGTATGTACAATGAAGGCAATGGATCCAGATGGACATTTATAGTTAAGATCTTTCTTAAACTAAAAACTCAGAGTGCAATAAAAATCCAAGTCTGATTGTTAAGTGCTTGGGTATAAATCCAAGCCTAATTGTTGCTGCGGGTTTGTGTGCAGTATAGTAGGGATGGTGTTGATTGTGAGCGGATTGTACATGGTGCTATGGGGTAAAAGCAAGGAAGCAATTAACAAAGCATCATCAGAGAATTCAACAGCCTCTCTTCCATCTGATGATTCCATCCAGATTATAAGTCAACCAAATCCTACAAAGTGATTATTTGCTTCTTTTTCTGCTTTTATCCTCTCTTCTGCTTTGATCAATTTCCTTCTGGCATTGCTCCCAAATAAAAGTATTTATAAATATTGATGTTAGTTGAGATAAAAGTCTCTTCAAATACTTACTTTATATTCCTTAAATCACGATTAAAAAAAGATGCTTTTGAAGAATCCCATCGCTATTTCAATTGAGCATTTAAACGATGGATGGTAGGTACAGCATTAACGGTAATAGTTCACACTGTTAAAAAATGACATCAAATGATGATGCCATAAGCTTCACTGTGTTGCCTACACATTCCTCTTCTCCTGATCAGCTATTTTCTGTGCTCCTCTTGATAGATGGCTCAATTCCTAAACAAAATTATCATTTTCTGGGGATCTTTACTACATATATAATCTCTATGATCAACCATTGGTCTTGCTAGTTTGCACGTCGCTTGAGTTTGGATTCGTATTATGGCTACGATCAACTTGAGGTAGACAAAAACATAAACATATATGTCTGATTGATTCAATAATAATTTTAATTTGGTTATTAATTCCTTTTTTTTTTCAAATTGAGAAGTTAATCAGAGTTGATTTCTCATCTCCTGATGGAAAGGTTGGTGAATCCAAAAAAAAGGTGAACTTAAGTCAAAGGCATATAGATATCTTTAGATGCCACAAAGCCCGCACCATCGTCTGGGTGGTGTAGTTGGTTATCACGCTAGTCTCACACACTAGAGGTCCCCGGTTCGAACCCGGGCTCAGACACTAGTAACGTTTTCCTTTCGGTTTTAAGTACTTTTTTTTTTTTTTTTTCCAGTTCCAATTTTGACCTTAGAATACTGCTAGTAGACGGAGGAAGAGAGCACTGTAGTTGGCGTAGGGAGAGGAGCAGGGAATCCTAGGCTCAAAGTAGTAGGTACTAAGAAGGTTCAAGATTAATGAAGCCTGAAGCGTCGTCGAAGTCAGACTCTGACAAGCTTAAAGGCAAGCAGGTCCCATGCCTGCAAAGCAAACCCTAACTAAAAAAAATACATATATATATAATATTTATATATCATGGCAGTTTGTGGGATGCCTGTGGACGTTACCTTTATTGCATTTGCCTCTCATGATGTTGATCCCTTTTCTTTTCGTTACTTTTTTTTAACTAAAGTCTAAAAGATCTTGGCCAAAAAAAAACCGCCTAAAAGATCAAATTAATGTCTTAGGATTTAAAAAGAATGGATGAGATGAAACATTATCATTGATACCAGAATTAATTTCCAAAAGGATTGGCAGGTGGTGATGAAATACAATCCAAAAAGCAATCGTGGGATCTTATGTTTTTTCGCAGATTTCTCAGCCAAGTCCTCTCATGACATGAGGGCTGTTTTTGTGTTCTTAGTCAACCTTTGCCTTGTGAGCAATGGGCAATGGTGGAACTGTGATGAGGAATTATTGCAATACTTTTTTTGTGAATAAAAAATTTGGTGAGTTGAGTTTTCAGGGCTTGTCAGAAAGCATGCTTTCAAATTTAAAGAATACGTATGAAGATATTTATAAATTATAAATTGCTTATCAACAAAACTCTTGTCAACAATGAGACGAGTCGACTCGTTACTAATTGAATAAACTTTTATTAATAAAATTGTTGTAGTTTTATATTAAGAAAGAAAAATCACAAAAAAAGATTGTTGAAATAAAAAAATTAGATACAGGGACCCGTTCACAAAAATTATTGTGAAAATTCATATCATTGTTATCAAAACTCATCCTAATATTATCATGAGTCCCAATTTGTAATTTTTTTATTTTGGTGGTCTTGTTTACCATTTTTCCTATTAAAAATTGAGGGACGTGCAAAATGGTTTTTATGAGATATTTTTATAAATTTTAATTATATGATATTATTTTAATTATGATTGGGTTTCCAATTCAATTCAATTACAATTAAATCGCTAACCCTTAAACTATTGCATTGTTTGGTTCAATGATCAGCTCACTTTTTTATTAATATAGACAATAATTAATCTTATTTTTAAAAAAAATCTCTATGTGGGAGAGTGAGGGAGGGAGAATGTATTTAATAAAGAAGTATTTATAAAAAGATTATAAAAGTTCAAAGAGAAAATTTGTGAAAAGTCCCTATTTGAAAATTTTATTGGGTGAAAGAATTTCATATTTTTTTTTTCATAAAAAAATGCACTCTATAAGATTTTATATACAGAAACTATCGATACTTGAATTCAAATCCTTCTGGCTAATTAAATTTTTAAACATGGACTTTTTACTGATTTTCCTAAATTTAAATACATTAATCAATTTTCATATCCAAACTATAAGCTCATAGCTAATACAATTTATTTATGAGGGTAAACCCTAGAGTGATTAAGAGAATATTCAATTTCACGCACTTGCATGTTTAGGAAACTTTAATTGTTAATTATTGAGGTTTTATATTTATAAAGAACCAAAAAAAATTATTAAAAAAGATAGAAAGAAAGAAAAGAGGGAACCAAATTGATTTTGATTATTCGAATTGGGTTGTGCAAATTTTAATACTTGCAGTCATAATAATGGCAGACGCAATAACCATCCAAAGTCTAACCATTTCAGACATATCCATTCAATTGAATAATTGCATTCATGTGAAACCATCTCAATAATTGCTGACATTTAATTGGAGCATGAAAAATTAAATTAAAATAACTTTTTCCTCTTTAATGGATTGAGTAAATCTTAAGTAATTAAACTTATTAAGTGTATCACTTAGGCATATTAAAAGATGAACATCGTCCCACTCCCACTTATAATTATACAACCAATTATACGATTACTTTATGTTTAAGCTACTGTTATATTATTCAATATTCTTATATTGTAATGTATTGCATGATCTGAAATATAATATTTTGTTAATATATGTTGTTGGGCTTATTATTTCTGACTTAGTAGAGTTTATCTACCTATATAATTTCTAGCATTTTTAAAATAAAATTAGAAGCTTTTTTTGCCAACTAAAATTAGATGTTTTTATTACTTCGTAGCGAGAAATAATTCATAAATATATAGTTGGATAGGTTAGGTACATAGCAATATTATTTAATTAAACTTATTATGACAAAACTTTAACGTTTTTTCATAATTAATTCAATCTATCAATTTATAAATTTTTTTAATTTTGGTAATTGCAAAAAAAAGGGTAGAAAAATATAGGAACAACAAGATCCTCTATACTTTGCGAAACAAAGATTTACTTGCACGTTATCTATAATTTTCTTTTATGCCCTACACGTTATCTAATATGCAAAGTGAGATACAAAACAATTTTGTGAGTAAAAATGTTTTCCATATTTTAAATAACAACAATAGAAATATTAGGCATCTCACGTTTTGATAGAATGATAAAACATTGTTTTTACAAGAAAGGCGTATTGAAATTGTTTCCTTATGTTTAATTTTTCAATTATATGCTAAAATTTTAAAATAAAAATAGTCTAATGAAAAATTGTGCAACTCAAGAGGAAACATGTTGAATCATATCACCTTGTTTTAATTACAACAAAACTAACAAAAATTGTTTTCTAGGGTTTATTACAAAATTTTAAATGACAAAATGATTAAGTTAAAAAAAAAACAAGAGAAAACTTCAGAAACTTTAAAATTTTAACATTTTAAGTCTTAGTATTTTCTTATAAAAGAATCTTGGAGAGCTTTATTATTTTTGCATAAAAATGGATTTTTACCCTATGATAAAATCATAACATGCTAATTGTGTCACTTAACAGGTTAACTATTTTTTTGTTACTTGTTTTTTTTAAAAAAAATCTTTTGAATTTCCACTTTTTAAATTTTGTACTTATTAATGTGGCATCCATTATCTTAAAATGAATCTTACTCCTTAAAAACCACATATGTAACACGTTAACTTCTATACATCTTTTGTCACCCAAAAAAAAAAAAAAACTCCCATACATCTTTCATTATTCTTCATTTTTCTTTGTACAGCTTTTAATGTGTTAAGGCCCCCACCACGTTAACCAAAACTTTAAAGTCAAAATTTAACACTATGTAAACTTTCATTTAACACGTTAATGAGCTTATTATAAATTTTTTTTAAAAAATCTTTACACTGCACTTAGTCAGTTTCATTCCACGTAGGAAAATTTACTTCCAGTTTTTACAACGCGTTAACGAACTTGATTTTCCAAAGATTGCCCTCACGTCTCCTTATACAATGTGTTCATCTTCACATTTAACGTAAAAGAATTGCAATATTTATAAGAATGAAAAGTGCAACCTATAAAATTAAAAAAGAATTAAAATATGGATTAAAAAATATTAGCAAGCAAGTAATTCTTTTATTACAAATTATACTACGAGTCTCACTATTGAGTCGAGTAGAGAATAAGTAGCTATGTTGAGAATTTTTTACGAGTTTTGTCACCTTTCTTACTTTACCTGACTTCATTTGCATTAATTAAAATTTACTTTTTCTGGAAAAAGGAGTTAAAATTTAATTTAAGGACTAAGATATAAATTTATTTTGAAAGCTGTCACTTAGAAGCAAGACATGAAAGTTTTTTTTTAAAGGCAAATTTACCTTAAAAATTTAAAATCGTAATAATATTATTTTTTATACTTAAAAATGCTAACAGTTAATCTTACTATTTTAATGATTAACATTAATTCTAGTTTTTTAACAATAATTTGTTTCCTAAGAATTTTTTGGATGCCTAGTAGTCTGGTACTTTTGGATGGGTAGAAACTTTTAGGACATATTTGCAACTTAATTCTTAATTTAATTTTAATATATTAAATAACTTGGTAAAAAACCTCTAAATAAAAAATTAAATTAAATTAAATTAAGATAAAAATCCTAAATTGAGAAGACATTTTTCTTTCCTGATAAAATTTGAGAAGAGACATTGAAAGAACAAATCCGCGGAAACAGATTGTAATGCTGGGGTGAGTCAGCGTGGACGGTGGTACAGTTTGATCTCGCACTGTGTCCGTTCCTTGCAAGCTTTGTTTCATGGATGGGAAAAAGTCAAACCCCATTCGGTCATCGGCATTCATTACCATGTGGGTATATTAAATTAAATCCATTCATGAGGAAAAAAATAAAATCTTTTCAATGTTTTCGAGTTAAACCCAAGGAATAAGCACTCAAAATAATGATCCCATGTTAATAAATTAATAATTATCAATAATTAATAATTCAACTTCTTAAATCATAGCTTTTTCCACCCCTGGTTCGTGAACTAGATTTAATGCAGCATTGGAGTCCGGGTATGAGAGAGAGAGAGAGAGAAGGGCGAAAGGAAAAGCGAATGAGCTGAGAAGGGATCTCGCTCGGTGAAAGAAAATATATTTAAGGATTTTGACCAAAAGGCTCTTGAATCTCTCTTTTTCACATGATACTGCTTTAGGTTTCATCTCTGCAAGTTGTGTTGTGCTTGAGCCACAGATCTCTTCAATCTGGGTGAGTTCATCTTCTTACCCAAGTTTTCTTTTTCTTTTTTTTTGTTCTCCTTTATTTTTTCCCCTCTTTCTTTCTTTTCAACTGGAACATTCTCCATAGGTTTTTGCTTCGAATCTAAACCTTTTTTTTTTTTTTCTGGAACTGGGGTTGTGTTGGAATGCTCGGGGAGGATGCTTGATTTTGGTTTTTACGAGTCCTTCTCTATCTGGGAAGTGGGTTTGATAATGGAGGCAAATCTAGAGTGGGATTGTGGGTTTTTGACCTAAAGAGAGCTTTTGAGTCCTGAGGTTTCTGATCCTGACATTTTCTTCAGATTTGCAGGTAAAGAGCGCCTTCTGGTCCTGCCATGGAGATTTTAGCAGCTTAAGTTACATTTACATCTAGGTCTTGAGAGGTAGTCTCAGTCTCTCCCAAGTCTGTTTTACTTGAGCTCTTTGACTTCTTTTTGGTAAAATAGCCAAGAATATGAAAGATATGGAAAGTATTTTTTTTCCCGTAATTTGCTAAATTTAACTTGCTAAATAGTAGCCCTGAAATTTTTCTTTTTGGGAAATAATTTGTGTACGCAAGAACACATCCTATGTAAATCCCTGACAGGAACTTAGTTATAAGGTTGCATTTAAAGGTAAAATAATAAGGTAACAATATTTAACACTGTTAGCTATGTATTTGTCACTATCATCATGCTTATTTTCTATTGAAGTGGTTGATGACAATGGGAAATTGCCAATAATTGACTTCAGATATTTTATTATCCTCTGTTATTTGACTCATCGTCTGAATATATGGATTTTTAAACGGAGATTCAAGATCTTAAAATGTTGATCAGATGAAGTGATGATAGTTAATCTGGATTCTTAAATATTAGTGATTATTTTTCTAAGGAAGAGAAGGATAATAGAGAAAGGAAAAGGAATTATTATCTTTGTGTTGAACTGAGTCTCTCCTTTCCATGGCAGCCATATGTGCATGGTGCTCGTATATAGTCCACCAGAAATTCTAAGAACAGAGATATATAGTGGTCTTTCTGGGACTGTGCTGGAAGATGTCATTCCGAAGCATAGTTCGTGATGTAAGGGATAGTTTTGGGAGCTTATCTAGGCGGAGTTTTGATGTCAGGCTGACTGGCCACCACCGAGGAAAGTCTCATGGATCTTTTCAAGATTTGCATGATCAGCCTCTAGTTATTCAAAGCAGCCGCTGGGCAAGCCTGCCCCCAGAATTGCTATATGATGTTATTAGAAGGCTAGAGGAGAGTGAGAGCACATGGCCTGCTCGAAAGCATGTTGTTGCATGTGCTGCAGTTTGCCGATCTTGGAGGAACATGTGCAAGGAAATTGTGAAGAGCCCAGAATTCTGTGGAAAGCTTACTTTCCCTGTGTCCCTGAAGCAGGTTTGCTTCACAACGTCTGCATTACTGATTGACCTGTTTTGGTTGACTTATTGGTTACATTTCTGCGGAAGTAATACTTTTGGCTGAAGCAAAACCCTGATTCTTTTTCATTTTGACCTTTCAGCCTGGACCAAGAGACGGAATGATTCAGTGTTTTATCAAAAGAGATAAATCTAATTTAACATACCATCTATTCCTTTGTCTCAGCCCTGGTAAGTCTTCCTTTGATACATTTGGTAATCTCTTCCATCCACATGCAATGACGTGCATACAGATCATGTTGTTTTCCAAGTTGTGATTCAACTGTTGTCCCTTTTTTCCTTGTTTTTTCAAACTTCCAAATGACATCCTTAGAGATGCTTAAAGCATGGCATGTATACATTTGACATTAAGTCTCATATCAAGGTTTTTGACTCAACATGATCATGAATTGCTTAGCAGCAAATTCATACTGTTGCTTCTCTTGATGCCTAAAATGGTATTATTTGGATGCCGAAGGGAAGTAGTAGAGAAGAGTTTTGAATGTGTCTTACTTCTGTCGTGTTTAAGTTTGTATAGCATTCTCTCTTTTGCTGGCATTCACTCATGTCACTGAACATGAGAATCAGAGAAAGCTAGAATATGTCTGCATGTAATTTGATTTTTCCTACCATATTCTAATGCATGCTGAACTCATTGCTTATGCCTTTTCTTTCCTTTTTTAATATATTTTTGTTTCTTATTCTTTATTGCAGCTTTGTTAGTTGAAAATGGAAAATTTCTTCTATCTGCCAAAAGGACGAGAAGAACAACTTACACAGAGTATGTTATTTCCATGGATGCTGACAACATCTCCAGATCAAGTAGCACTTATATTGGAAAGCTGAGGTTAGTTCACTACTCTTATAAAGTGTTTAACATCGTTATGCTATTCTGTTTAAAACCGTTTCCTGAACTGACCTAAAAGGAAATTCTTATGGATTTAAACTTTGTCTTGTATCCTTGACCCCATATATGATAAAACTGTTAAATTGAAAAATCTGTGATCATGACTTGTGAGTAATAACCGAAGAAGACGATCTTTCATTTGGCATATGCTATCTCGTGTATGAAGGGTATTTTAGGATATTTTATTTGTTGTTTCAATAAATTATTTGCCAATTTTTCTGAGTTCGTTTACTAATCATGTTTATTAATTTTTTGTTGTTCTGATTTAAAATTGTTGGTCCCTCACACTGATTGGGAATGTTCTTTTGCTTTCATTCGTCAGATCAAATTTTCTTGGTACAAAATTCATAATATATGATACACAGCCACCATATACTACTGCCCAGATACCCCCTCCGGGGACCGGAAGGACAAGCCGAAGGTTCAATTCCAAAAGGGTCTCACCTAAGGTCCCATCTGGTACCTACAACATAGCTCAGGTGACGTATGAATTAAATGTGCTGGGGACACGAGGCCCAAGGAGAATGCACTGTATGATGCATTCAATTCCAGTCTCTGCACTCGATACAGACGGCACAGTTCCTGGCCAGCCAGAGCTGCTTCCTTGTGCCCTTGAGGATTCATTCCGTAGCATTTCCTTCTCAAAGTCTCTAGACCACTCCATTGAGTTCAGTAGTGCACGATTTTCTGACATTGGGGCATCCTGTAGCAATGATGAAGAGGATAACAAGATGAGACCCTTGGTTCTGAAGAACAAACCTCCAAGATGGCATGAACAGCTTCAATGCTGGTGCCTCAACTTCCGAGGACGGGTGACGGTTGCTTCTGTCAAAAACTTCCAGTTGATCGCGGCCACCCAGCCAGCTGCTGGCGCACCCACACCATCTCAGCCGGCCCCACCAGATCATGATAAGATAATTCTGCAGTTTGGCAAAGTTGGGAAAGATATGTTCACCATGGACTACCGATACCCTCTATCTGCTTTCCAGGCTTTCGCAATATGTTTGAGCAGCTTTGACACCAAACTGGCTTGTGAATAGACCAATCAAATCATGAAGCAAAGCCTCTGATAAGAGAGATGGTATCCTTCCCTTTTCTTTTTCTTCTCTCTCTTTCATTTATTTTTTTCTTGCTAGTTGCTACCATTGTGATCAGAATTGGCCATTGTCATCACTCTCAGTTGTATTATGACTCCATTGGTCTAGTGCAAGCCCGATGATGTAGCAAGGGTTTTAGATCATTCTTAACCCCAAAATGTTCCCTTAAATCTCTGGCTCTTCGAACAATGTATCAGAAATTAATTTTAGGTCGTGGTTGCTTCCTTCATAGTCCTGATGTGAATGAACACTCCTTTAATATGAATGTAGGCTCGCTTGTGACTCGCTAATCAGTGTGTTGGTCACACATAATTCAAACTTCCTTATAATATTTAGCTTTTATCTTTTACTCTTGTGAGAGTCTTTAAGGAAGTTTCAAATTATGATCAAATAAATAATGCTTGAGGATGCATGTCTGGAAGTTTAAAGTGTTGAGATTTTTTGGAAATTGTGGTGGTTTGGAAATTAATGGAGGTTGGATGTAAATTAAGAGTTTCTAATCTGAAGTTTGGATACTAGGCCATTGAAAACTAGCGACGGTTGAAATGGATTGTTCTTCATGGACAAGATCTAGGCAGTTTTTATTTGTTTGCTTTTATTTATTTTTAATATACAGTGATCCGTTTCTATATAAATGTAGCTTCGCAATCTTGTGTATAAATTAAATTGAGGGTCCTGTGCATAGTTCAAAGATGAGTTACCCTTTTATGGCTTATGAAGGGTGACATTTGATTTTATAGATTCTATATTATACATAGGTGTCAATTTAGAATTATTACAATTTAATATCATTGTATAGAGTTTATTTAAAGAAATCATTGGTAAGATGTAAAAAATCAAGGGAAATTTTGTATGAGGTTTCAAGAAAAGGAAAAAAAAAAAATTATAAAAAAGTTCTAATAATTAGTGAGTTGTTATTTTATACACTAAAATTTGTTATTATGTTGTTATTGGCATTTTTTCTGTAATTATATATATTTTTAGAATTTTATAGCAATTTTCTGAAAAATTCAATCATCAATGAATATATCAGGTTATGGAAGTTATATTGTTTATTAGTCATGAATAACAATTTTTTTTCTAGGACAATTATGGTATGAAAATATCCAAGTTAGATTTTCTATCCACATGATTAAATCATTTCCTCTTTTTTTTTTTTAAAAAAAAGAGGGATTAACAGTTGGGGGAAAAAAAAATCATAATGCCTGTGTATCTTTCTCCAACCCGTCATTATCAAAGCTTATAGAATGTCTAAATTCAGTTAGTTGACAAAGCCCCTTTTATTTTTCCCATTTGAAATTTGAAACACGTGTTCATACATGATTCATTTGATCTGGATCCAACTTTGACAGCCTTTCTTCTTCACGTAATTATCACCAAGATGTCAATTCATTGAAGTATGGTCTCTTACGGCAGTAAGATTTTTTCATTAAAAATGATTTAGACTATAATGGATGAAATTGTCAACACAATTGACATGTATTGTTAACTGGACTTGAAATATTTGGTGGGGAAATAGTAAATACTACACGTGAAATGGTTCGGAAAACAACTTTCTGAGAAGTATTATAAATTAAAATTATTTAAAATGACAACAATTAAAAAAAAAAAAAGGAATCACCAAAAAAGAAAAACCCCAACCTAATCTACAAAATTATGAGCAGGCTGAGTTTCTAGGTGAGCAATAAAGGAAAACACACAAAATAATTGAATTCAAAAGTTTATTCCGTTAAATGAAAATATTTTAAAAATTTTAATAATGCAATCTTTGATCAGGCCTCCTTCTTCTTTTCCCCCTATTATTTCTCCAATTATATATATATATATATTAGTCTATATACTTATAATTTTAAGAAAAATGATTTTAATAGCTGCTGACTTGATTCTTACCCATCAAATTGTAAACGATTATGATCCTAATAATCTTTTTAATGACGATAGTAAATAAATTTTATTCTATTATTTTTTTATTTTGTAATTTGTAGTGGCTAACATATCTCTTAGCAAGCATCCACACGTCAGTCATAATTAACAAATTATGAATATAAAAATTACTGCATGTTTTGAGAAATTGCAAGTGCCTAATTGAAAAAGAATTACAGGGGACTTGATCAAAAATCAAGTAATACTATAAAGACCGGCAAAATTAAACCTTTTTTTTTTCATATTTTTATTATCAAATTCATGCAGCTGAAAAGAGTAAATAAAAGTGATTATACATATGTGCGTGTGAATTTTAAAATACTATTTTTTATTTTAATTATAAGATACTCCTCTAGTTCTTAATATAAGACATAATTATTGAGTTGATTTTGATTCTAAATATAAAACTTATTTCTCATATTTATCAATTTTTTCTAAATTATCCCTGTAGATACTCTCCCAACTATAATCAAGTAAAAGAAAGAAAAGAGGATATTATGGTGTTTTAAGAAAAACATGTCATATTTCTTATAATTACTTAATTTAATCTAATTAAATTAATTAAATAAGTCTTATATTAAGGATTAGAAGAGTATTATTTATAGTTTATAAACGACTGGAGCTAGTAATAAAATAAGGATTAGTGGAATGGAATATTGATGGAAACTGGAGACAAGTTCATAATTGCTGTCTCTTGGTTGGGTTGAAGAGTCAGGAGTTTGTGTCTGCCAGGCACTGCCTTCCATGATAGCAGCATCTTCTTCCTTCATGGATAATGTTTCACGCAATCATTTTCTTTTAAATTAAATTAAATTAAATTCCTTAAAAAGTCATGGCTCACACATCTGGAACAATTTTGATTCCCTCTAATTTCCTATTTTCATTCTTATCTTTTTTTAACGATTCTTATTAATTTATTTTTGTTGTGACGTGCCAGTTGACTTCAATATTTTTAAAACTTGTTGTGATTTATTTATTAGTACAACAAGCAACATGACACGACATGCAACAAATTAAAATAGATAGTCTTTTTTTTTTTTTAAAGAAAATTAGATTGAAAAAAAATCACATTTTTTTCGTTCTAATTTAAGCTTTTGCTGTTTATCATCTAGTGAGATTAATATAAATTATAAAACAGGAACAAGTTTATTGTGGGGGAAATCACACTCTAGGGCCCTGGTAGAAACATATTTATGCTTTTGGACTTTGCCTTAAAGAAATTACAATAAAACTTTGGGAGAGAAAAATATCCATATATATTTTTTA
This sequence comes from Neltuma alba, assembly GCF_004799145.2. Lineage (NCBI taxonomy): Eukaryota > Viridiplantae > Streptophyta > Magnoliopsida > Fabales > Fabaceae > Neltuma > Neltuma alba. The sequence continues at coordinate 1,786,817 of NW_021636085.1, forward strand.
TTACAATCAATTTAAACACATTCACACGTACAAAGTATAAACATAATAATATTAGGTGCGAACTCAAAACCTCATTTAAGTATGATAGATAGTATTGTTACTAAAAATTAAAAATTAGTAACGAACATGGAAAACTAAAATTTCAAATGATCCATATATTACATAGTTTTCTGTAATTTATAAGTGAAAAATATATAATTCCCAACTCTAGTTTTATAATACACAGCTGTAATTATATCAAATATATCAAATTTGAGACTGGATCGGTGAATTGGTTTATTAATTATTACTGAGCTTCATCCCATAATTTGAGTGAATTTGACATACTATAATTAAAAGTTTTGCCTTCTTTTTTTTTGGTGCATAATTACATGCATGAGTCATCACAAATTTAGATTTGATGTAGATAATTTACTATTCTTTCTGTTCTTAATATAGGACCTAATTATTGAGTTGATTTTAGTTCTAAATATAAGACATATTTATCATATTTATAAATTTTTTCTAAACTACCCCTATAGATACTTCCTTAACTATAATCAAGTAGAAGAGCTAGGGAGAAAGGATATTAAGGAAGATGATTATGATGTTTTAGAAAAACATGTCATATTTTTTATAATTAACTAATTTACCTAACTTTCTTAATGTAATCAACTTAATTAAATATGTTTTATATTAAGAACCGGAGTATCATGAATTGCAGTTCCACAAATATAAATACAATACTGTCAGCACTTCTGTTATGAAATCGTTTGCTTTAAAAGATCTCCCATGAAAGAATATTTATGGAAGAACCGGTTCTTTTTCCCATATGTTTAACGACTTCACTTTTCAGGATTCACAAATCGGAGCTAATAGAAACAAGGGGAAATTTCACTGTAGGACCGCAGAAGACAAATAATTCAAAGAGCCCCAAAACTTTCTGAAACCTCACTGCAGGACCAAGGGACCAATATGATATTAATTTTTAGAGTGAGATTACAATAATACCCCTCCCTTTTTATTTTATTAAAAAATAAATATTTACCGGAGTTACTGTTCCGGCCACCGGAGGTCGGAGGTCCGGCCACCGGCGCTCAGGTGGCCGCCGTCGGGGTCCGGTCACCGGTGGCCGCCGTCGGGGTCCGGTCACCGGTGGCCGGAACAGTAACTCCGGGGGACCTCCGGTGGCCGAAGTTTTTTGTTTAAAACAAAGTGGCCAAAGGGAAGGTTTGAACCCAGGACCCCTTGGCACACCAAAAGACTTGTAACCACCAAGCCAAGCAACCCATTCAATCATAAAATGCAAATAAAACTATATATAAACAAATAAACGCAACAGTCCAAATGTAAGTGAACAAGTGAAATTAGACGATTTACAAATGGAATTCAGAAATTTGCAACAAAAATTAGGCAATTTACAAATAACATAATAGAAGTCATAACCCCAAATGCAAGTGTTTAAGTGCAAATGAGTAAGTGAAATTTGAAGATTTACAATAAAATTTTATGGATTTACAACCCAAATTTGGCAAACACAAGAGAATTCACAACCCAAAATGTAAGTGTTTGAGTGTAAGTGAACAAGTGAAATTAGACGATTTACAAGTGTAATTCAACAATTTACAACAAAAATTAGACAATTTACAAATAACATAATAGAAGTCATAACCCCAAATGCAAGTGTTTAAGTGCAAATGAGCAAGTGAAATTGTCGAATTTCACTTGCAAATCTATAAACTTTTGTTGTAAATCTTCAAATTTTATTTGCTCATTTACACTTAAACACTTGTATTTGGGATTGTGAGTTCCATTATGTTATTTGTAAATTGTCTAATTTTTGTTGTAAATTGCTGAATTTCACTTGTAAATCGTCTAATTTCACTTGTTCACTTACACTCAAACACTTACATTTTGGGTTGTGAATTCTCTTGTGTTTACCAAATTTGGGTTGTAAATCCATAAACTTTTATTGTAAATTTTACTTGCTCATTTGCACTTAAATACTTGCATTTTGAGTTATGACTTCTATTATGTTATTTGTAAATTGCCTAATTTTTGTTGCAAATTTCTGAATTCCATTTGTAAATCGTCTAATTTCACTTGTTCACTTACATTTGGACTGTTGCGTTTATTTTGTTATATTAGTTTTATTTGCATTTTATGATTGAATGGGTTGCTTGGCTTGGTGGTTACAAGTCTTTTGGTGTGCCAAGGGGTCCTGGGTTCAAACCTTCCCTTGGCCACTTTGTTTTAAACAAAAAAACTTCGGCCACCGGAGATCCCGCCGGAGTTACTGTTCCGGCCACCGGTGACCGAACCCCGACGGCGGCCACCTGAGCGCCGGTGGCTGGACCTCCGACCTCCGGTGGCCGGAACAGTAACTCCGGTAAATATTTATTTTTAATAAAATAAACGGGAGGGATATTATTGTAATCTCACTCTAAAAATTAATATCAGATTGGTCCCTTGATCCTGCAGTGAGGTTTCAGAAAGTTTTGGGGGCTCTTTGATATTAATTGTCTTCTGTGGTCCTACAGTGAAATTTTCCCTAGAAACAAACTCCAAACCAATGCCAACTATCCATTAATTTTGCAATGCCTTCATCTTTACTCCAATCTCCTGAGTTCGGTTTGGGTGCTTAATTGCTCATCATCAGTGGATGAGAAATCCGAACTGTCCAGATTTGATATTAATGATATTGCTTTAATATTGTTAATCAATTATTTTTAACTAACTTCTTTTTTTTGAAAAAAATAATGGTTAAGATATTCATTATTTTTAATTTTTATTCTACACCCATTAAAATAATTATTTAAAAAATAATTAAAAAAACTAAATTCAGATCATCTAAATCAGATCTGAACGGTGCAAATATAATGAGTTGATGAGTACCAAAACTCATTTCCAGACTCCCATGTTTTAACTATAGCTTAGTAGAAGATTTTGTCACTGCTTCATACATTTTCTCTTTCAGACGTTAAAATTGTTTCTTAGCCCTTCCTCTTTGGCTTCTTTAGTAATTTTATTTGTTTATTAACTTATTGTAACATTTAACATTTTTATGTATTTAATACTCCTCCGGTTCTAAATATAAGACTCATTTTGTAATGTAAAATTTTTATACTACAAAATGAGTTTTATATTTAGGACCGGAGGAGTATTAAATACATAAAATATTAAATATACTATAAAATAGGTCTTGAAGGGAGTATCATTTTGTCATTTGCCAAAAAATATTACTGCGAATTGAATATAACTCAATTAAATTTCCGTAACTTAGAAATATATCCGTGATTTAAAATTAAGCTTATATAGCACTATGTTTTCTCATAAAGGTTTTATAATTTACATGTGCACGGTTTATGATTTGTAGTTATGTATTATTTCATTCTTTTCGGCTAAGCGGCAAGATCCTTCAGTGTGATTTCTCGGATTCAAAATTCCCATTAATAGTCCACTGAATCGACCAAAAGTGACTTCTATAAAAATAATTATGGGTATTGTGAACAAAATAAAAGTATTTTTTTTCATCATCATTTAAAAAATATATATATGTGAAAGCTGTTTTCGTGTCATGTCATTTTTTTCTTCGTTGATTTTTTAAATAATAAATACATTATGTTTCAGTGGTCAATGATGTTCCACGTCCCAGCTACTGCATCTCTCTTATTATTATTATTATGTCCCATTTTCAATCCATCCACTTGTTATTATAAAAATAAAAACAAAATAAGGTATCCCAATAACAAGCTACCGACTTCTCATGTTTTAATTTATTTTTTAAATTCTAAATATAAAATGCAATAATTGAATTATATAAATTAAAATAATTATAATTTGCACATCACATTTTGTTATTAAAAAATAATTTTCTAGATTTTCTTAAAGGAGACTACTCGTTTCAATAAAATATTAATGTATTGAATATCTGTTAATGAAAAAACAATTCTCTCAAAAATAAAAACTACACAGTTTTCTTTTAAAAAAATCTCTTAAGCTAATTATGATACTCCTCCGATTCTTATATATGACCTATTTAACTAATCTGATTAAATTAAAAAAAGTTAGAAAAAGTTAGTTAATTATAAGATATATGATATGTTTTTCTTAAGACATCATAATCATTTTTCTTAATATCCTCCTTCTCCCTTTTACTTGATTATGATTGAAAGAGTATCAATAGAAATAATTTTAAAAATTTAATAAATATTAGAAATAAATTTTATATTCAGGACTAAAATTAACTCAATAATTAAGTCCTATATCAAGTATAGGAGGAGTATGTTGCAAGGATGTTCGAGCTTGCAAGTCATACAAATTGTTAGGTGCATTATATTAGATTAGACGGGCGTATATTTTGGGATTATTGGTCTCATGTTGGTAAGGGCTTTTTTCTACAAAATGGAGTCTGATTGGAAATCCAACTGGAGTATTTTTAATTTCTGATACAAATGATATTTTGATAAAAAGTTATAAAACAGGAGATAAAAATAAATTAAGATTTTATATTGAAGACTTAAATCAATCTCCAACTTATTCTTACATTCAGGATGTGAGGTAATAATATGGTTATTGTGCTAACTTTTTTTCATATGGTATAACTAACTACTTTATAAGAAAAACTAGCTATTATCTTGATGTATATAATTAATAGGAGAATTATAATCAAATCCCACAAAAGAGAAATAATTACCAAAAGATCCCAATAACAATTTCAACAGCTTATAATAACAAGTCCTATAATGAGAATGACAACTTCTGAGATTTGTTTTTTAATTTTTTTTTTTGTTTGAAACCTCATTGTAATTCGTCCTAATCAATAATATAGCCTTGTACTTTGATTGTAACTTTGGCTGTCCAATTTATCCATCTCATGTGCCTGTTAGTCCACCTAAAAACATTCATGAGTTGGCTTAGGTCAAGTATTGACCCGCATTGCACTTGATTTTGCGGGTGTTTTGGCGGTAGGGGTGTCACGGGACGGATCGGGACCGGGACAGGCCCGTCCCGTTCCGTCCCGGTGAACAGTAACGGGACAGATTTTCTATCCCGTGTCCCGGCCCGTCCCGGGGTGTCCCGGTCCCGGTCGGGACGGGACCGGGACGTCCCGAAATTATGATTATTTTTTAATTCTTTGTTCCCGGCATTTTGTTGACATTTTCCAAATTATATTTCTTTTTTTTTTTTTTAATATTTTTTATTTTTTTTTTAATAAAAACAAATATTTTTAATTATTTTGTTTTGAGGAAATCTTAATACAAACCTCTTTTTTTTTTACTCTTATAACAATACGTTATTTAAATAAAAGCTTTTAACACAATATATTATAAATTCTAATCATCAATAATCTCAAATCATTAACAAATATAAAACTCTAAATAAATATTATCCATAGTTCCATACAATAGTCTTAAATCTTAAAAAAAAATGAAAAAATGATATTATATAAAAATTAAAAAAATTAATTTTTTTTTTAAAAAAAGGAACCGGGACGGGACCGGGACGAGACGACTTCCGTCCCGTGTCCCGTCCCGTCCCGGTCCCTTTTTTGTCCCGTCCCGAAAAATTTCGGGACGGATCCGTCCCGTCCCAATAAGACCGGGCCGGAAACGGGCCGACCGGGACGGGCCGGCCTTGAACACCCCTATTTGGCGGTGTGGCCTTATTTAATTACAAATTACATTTAAACTAGTAAAAATCTTGTGCTGTTTTTTTTTTTTTGGGTTTGCGCACGAAGTGAATGTATTATTTATGACTTAAAAATTTTTTATATTTTTGGGTCAAAAAAATTTATTATTTGATAGAGTGTGTGTTATATATAATACTACCTTCACTCACAAATATAAGAGCTAATTTATAGTACAATTTATCCTAAAAACTAGTTTTTATATTTAGGACCGAAAGCAGTATTAATTATAATATCATTAATATGATTTGTAAAAATATTTTATGGGTTCTTGTAAATTGTAATTCTTCAATTTTGAATGTACAAGTCATTTAATTAATTTGGTAGATTAAGAATGCTAAAAAATTATTTAATTTTAATAAATATGTCCTAATCTCTTTAAATATTAAATTATATCTTAGTTTATGTGTTATATAAATTAATTTAAAAAATGATAAATATAAGAAGCAAAGTGAATTAAAATCCTAAAATTCAACTCCAAAACAAGCTCCTCATTTAAAATCGAATGATAATTTTTCATAAAATTATTTGGCATATAGTGTTATTTAACTAGATTTAAACATTTTTTTTCCTTCCTGCCAACGAAATTTAAGCATTGTTTGGTCTACACAAGAAATTGGTGTCATAAATTATATTTTCTATCTGTAAGATTTAAACCTGGTAAAACTAGTCCTTGTTTGCGGAGAATTGGTATAGAATATTAAAATTGAAATTATATAGATTATATTTTTCTTCTGAAAGAAAAACAATCAAAATTTTATGTACTATTTAGTCCATGAAAAGTAATAAACTAATTTTTTTTTTCAAATTCATACGGTCTGGTCAAGTTGTGCTGAATTAGTTGGTTGGCTCAACTTGATCATGTGGTGTATGTCCCAATTTGTCAAATATATATTTTATCTCATGTTACAAATAAATGTACCATTGAACATAAAATAATAATATATCATATATTATTCTATAAAATATCCCACTAAGTGCCACCTAATATTAAGAGAAAATGACACAAAAATGATACTTAAACTTGGAAATGATAAAATGGTTATCTGAATTTGTAAAATCATAATTTAGTCACAAGTGATCAATTTGGTATTTATAAATTTGCTGAAATAACTATATTACCCTTCATTTTATTTGTTGTTTTTAAAAAACCAAAAACCCCCACTGACCGGCCAGTCGTTGGAGCTCAACGACTGGTCGACAATTGGTCTTTAGAGCTCCAGTGGCTAGAAACAATTATTTTGAAAATTTTTACAACTTCATTATAATGGTTAACAACTTTTGTAATGCTATTAACAATTTCAGTATAACAGTTAACAATAGGTTTATTAGAAAATTCAACAATTGGTCGACGAAACTCTAGTGGCCAGAAACAAATTTTTAAAAATTTTTTTACAATTTCAGCATAATGATTAACAACTCTTGTAATGCTATTAACAACTTTAATATAGCAGTTAACAAGAAGTTTTCCGGCAAATTCAAAAGGTAGCATTTTTACAACTTCAGTAATGCTGTTAACAATTCCACAGCTCTATTAACAACTTCGGTATAGCATTTTAATAATAGGTTTTTTTTAAAAATTAAAAAAAATGGCATTTTTACAACTTTAGCAACTAGTTTTTTTTTAAAAATTTTTTTTACAATTTCAGTATAACGGTTAACAACTTTTAAAACCTTGTTAACAACTTCAGTATAGCAGTTAACAGGTTTTTCAGGAAATTAAACAATTGGTCACTAGAGCTCCAGAAACAATTTTTTAAAATTTTTTACAATTTCAATATAACAGTTAACAACTCTTGTAATGCTATTAATAATTTCAGTATAGCAGTTAACAAAAAGTTTTTTAGAAAATACAAAAAGTAGCATTTTTACAACTTCAGTAATGTCGTTAACAAGTTCCGTAACTCTATTAACAATTTCGGTATAGTATTTAACAACAGCTTTTCTTAAAAATTTAAAAAAAATAGCATTTTTACAACTTTAGCAACTTTTTTTTTTAAATTTTTACAATTTCAGTATAATGGTTAATAATTTTTGTAACATTATTAACAATTTCAGTATAGCAGTTAATAATAGATTTTTTAAAAATTAAAAGTAGTATTTTTACAATTTTAGTAACGTCGTTAACAACTTATGTACGTCTATTAACAACTTTGATATAGCATTTAACAACAAGTTTTCTTAAAAATTCAAAAAAAAACATTTTTACAACTTTAACAATTTTTTTTTGAAAATTTTTACAACTTCACTATAATGGTTAACAACTTTTGCAACGTTATTAACAACTTCAATATAGCAGTTAAAACAAGTTTTTTTGGAAAATTCAAAAAGTGACATTTTTACAACTTCAATAATGTTGTTAATAAATTCAAAAACCTATTGTGAACGACTATACTAAAATTGTTAATAGCATTACAAAGTTGTTAACCGTTATATTAAAGTTGTAAAATTTTTTAAAAAAATTGTTTCTGGTCGTCAGAGCTCCGGCGACCAATTATTGAATTTTCTGAAAAATTTGTTATTAACTACTATACTGAAGTTATTAATAGCGTTATAAAAGTTGTTAACTGTTATTCTGAAGTTGTAAAAATTTTCAAAAAACTTGTTTCTGGCTGTGTTTAGAGTTTCGGCGACCGGCTGACTAATGAGGACTTTGGTTTTTTAAAAACAATAAATAAAATGGAGGGTAGTGTGATCATTTCAACAAATTTATAAAATGTCAAATTGGTCACTTATGAGTAAATTAGGATTTTACAAATTCAGGGTGATCATTTTGGCATTTGCAAGTTCAAGTATAATTTTTGTGTCATTTTCCCTAATATTAATATTTAAACTTAATTGAAAGATATCTTATCAAACGTCGTGCTATTAACATTTATTCCATTAAAACTGATGCTGCGGTTTCTGTACATAATTTTATTCTATCCGTAATCCTCCTCCGGCAATTTATTATTTAAAAAAAATTTTTTAATGCCTATATTATTATAAATCAAAGAACTGTAAGGGAAATTGATGTGCTACCCAATTATTTTAGTTTAGTTCACATGATTTTTCAAAAGGAAACAAATATTGTTGAGGAAGTTGATGGTTTTAATTTTATTTTTTAAAAAATTTGGGCGTTTTCAGTTTTCACGTTATTTTCGTTTCGTTACATCAGTTCCTTCAACTGACGACAACCAAAGCGAGGGCTTCGGTCCTTCGCTAGGTTTGCGAATCTGCCATTGCCCATTGTTATGCGCTTGTGCTTGTTACGACTACTTTTTACTTGTAAAAGCTTCAAAGTTCTTATTTTGTGCTTTCCTTTGAACTCGATCCTTCTGAAAGACTCATGTTAAATGTGTTCCGAGTACCTGATTCGAAGTTCAAAGGTATTCCCTTTATTCTCCACTTCTAGATTTTCTTCATCTGTGTTCTTGCACTTGCAGTTTCCTTACATGGTTTTCTGGAAAATCTTTAATTTATTTGAAGCTTTTTTGAATTTGCATCTGGGTGTTGACAATTCTGAAGTTTTCAGGGAAAAAAGATTTGATTGTTAGTTGACACTGTTTTGCCCCAGAATCAAGTCAATTACGAAGAAATGTTTGATCTTGAGCATGGTTTTGCAAATTCTTTTGTTCGAGTTTGAAGTGATGGAGAGCATATGATTGGGAGGTAAGATATTTTGTGATTGGAGTTTGGCTTTCAGGATTGGAATTTGATCAATCTGTTGATTGGATCCGCTTTGAAGTTAATGAATTTGACCAATTGGATATTGAGTGTTAATTATGATGAATTTAGATGCCTCAGGATCAGATACATTTGAATTAGAAAAAAGCCTTCATGGTGGGTTTCTTCTGATCTGTTGATTTTGGGCTTTTGGTGTAGAATACTGAGTATCTTGAGGGGGAGTAATCTCTGAAGTTTGACAATGTCGTCGGATAGTCAGGGCCCCTCAACACCATTTTCCTCCATTGGCCGTTCATTATTTGGTATCAGGCGGGAGCAGGTTCATTCTTTGGAGGTGAGTCATGAATCCGGATCTCATGATACAGAGCTTGAATCATTCCAGAAGCTGGTCACAGATAGATTCGATGAGCTTTGTGGGGTCAGTGATGATGAATTGCTCTCTATCCAATGGATGCTGAAGCTCCTTGATGCATTTGTCTGCTGCCAGGAGGAATTCAGGGCCATTCTACTGAATAAGAAGGAACAGATCTCAAAACCCCCTCTTGATCGAATAATTTCTGAATTCTTTGAGAGTTCAGTGAAGGCACTTGATATTTGTAATGCGAGCCGTGAAGGGTTGAGAAGATTCGGGTGTGGCAAAAACAATTGGAGATTGTCATGTCTGCCTTGGACTCTAAAAAGAGAGCATTAGTGAAGGCATGTTTCGGAGAGCAAGAAAGGCATTGATGGATTTGGCACTGGCAATGCTTGATGACACTGGGTCTGCTTTTTCACAACGCAACCGATCTTTTGGACGTCATAACACAAGCAAAGATAAGCATTCCCACTCAGGGCATTCTCGGTCTCATTCTTGGAGTGTATCTCGCTCCTGGTCTGCAGCCAAGCAACTGCAATCCATTGCAAATAACTTGGCTCCACCTCGTGCAAATGAGACTGCTGCAACCAATGGTCTTGCTATTCCTGTGTTTACAATGTACTCTGTTCTGTTGTTTGTCTTGTGGTCTCTTGTAGCAGCGATTCCTTGTCAGGATAGGGGTCTGAATATCCATTTTTCAATACCGCGGCAGTTCTCATGGAGCACCCCATAACCTCACTTCACGAACGAATCTTGGAGGAGTCTAAGAAGCGTGAACGCCGGAACTCAAATGGCTTGTTGAAGGAGATATATCAAGTGGAGAGATGTACCCAACACTTGACAGACCTGGTGGATTCAGTCCAGCTTCCATTAACAGAGGAGCAGAAATTTGAAGTTGAACAGGTTACAGAGGAGTTGAATTTGATTTATGAATCTTTTAAAGGTGGTCTGGATCCACTGGAGTGCCAAGTGAGGGAAGTTTTCCGAAAGATCATGGCTTGCAGAACTGAGGGGCTGGAATACCTGAGTATGTCAAACTATGCAGAGTAAGGAAATCGGTGAACTTGTTACAGAGGAAGATCAAATGTACAAATTTGTGAAGCGTACACATTTTGTATCTGGCTTTTTGGAAGGAGGAAGAGTTACCAAATGCGTTTAGAGTATAAACTCCTAGCCTGCCTTGTATTTGTCTCTGTACTTGTGTGAGAGAACATAATGTTCAGGTTACTTCCTAATATCTCATGCCTTATTTGCTCATATGGTTTATGTCTTGCACTTGCACTTTCTTACAAAATTTGTAATACAGTAATTCTCACATGAGGAAAAAGAAAACATTCATGAGCTTTAAGCCATCCTTTTTGTAATGACACTGCTGCTAGTATTACTACTCTAGTGATGTCCACTTATTGTACGGAGGACAAATATTTTGGAGACAGAAAATGTCATCCTCAAGAGTTTGATTGTGCTTGAAACAGTCAATGAGATGTTATAGGTGATAGTAAAATTACATGCTTTTTTTAACGCACAATTTAAATGTATGTACACAAATATGTCAACGGCTAGTTTGAGACCTTCTCCAAGCGTGGGGGATTGTACTACCATTGAGACAGTTTGCTGTGAACACGTTTATTTCTCAGGCCATGGTCTAATTACAAAGTTGGTAATAAACTTCTCGATATGTGTTTGATTTTGGGGTCTGATCATAATGTAAGTAATTAATTAATATTTTGGTTCAAATGGCTAGAAACGTTTGTTTTCCGAAATTATTCTCTTTAAAATAATGAGTTGTCAATGATTCCACAATGAAATCATACATGACGTATCAAATGGTTGCTACCTGATGATATACACAAGAAGCTCTATCAGATGCCCGCCGTAATGTTGGATTTATTTGGAACAATAAATACTTTAAGAAATTATGAGGGGTTTGAAGTTTTAAAAATGGTCAACGAACTTACCAACCCAATCTTATATTTTTATAGTTGAAGATGCTTGTCTTGAGGAATAGATCAATATTTGATAGACATCTCACAAATAAAAATATTACAGCAGCGTTTTCTAAATAAAATAGACAGTAACTTTATTGGAAATTCATCGAATTCCAACTGAGAATGTACATTTTTTCTAGGTTCTAAGCCTACTGAGCTGACACCTTCTTAAACTCACAACAGATATTGTACACCTATGCTCCTGTTACTTGTACAC